>NW_024104683.1:0-338513 GCF_003945595.2 Pipra filicauda | reverse complement strand
CCTCATTTACCTAGAAAAATACACACCACATAATTCCTTGTTAATCACACAAAATCTAACTCTTACATAAGACACATCCATTCACACACATTCCAGATAGAATAATACAACACACACTAGAAAAAGGCAAAAGATACTACCAAATACTAATTTGTTTTGCAATTTTAAACATTCCAAAAACCATAAACACAAACAATGATCCTGTATGTTATTCAACTAAAGCTAAAACACATCTCGCAAATCAGAAGATATTCCATTCCACAAACATGCTGCACTCACCCACAGAACAATTGTAAAAAGAGCACACTGCACACTAAAAGAAATGCTTCAAAGGCAAAAAAGAGGGGAGTTGGTATATAGCCCCCAGGAACGCTTATGGAAAGCATCATATGTTCTAAATTTCTTAAACTGTGATGATACAAACCATAGCAGGTATGAATACCAACATAAAACTCAAATACTTTCATCTTCCAAAGCACCAGTTATGATTAAAAATCTAATATCTAGGCAATGGTCAGGACCAGTAGATCTCAGAACTTGTGGGAGGATATATGCCTGTGTATCCAAGGGTACCAAATTACAAAGGATCTCTTCTAAATGTGTCAGGCCTTATATTAGCCCTCCCTCACAACTGAAACAATCATCAGAGAAAATGAGTGAAGAAATTGGATTTGAAGAAACATAACCAACAATAGTAAAAGGAACACACCACACATTGAGAAACATGCTGTAAAAACACAAAAAAGGGAGGGAAAGAGATATGGGTCTGGTCCCTGTATGTGTAAATCTACATTAATACTTCTTCAAAACAGGAACAATCACAAAGAAGCAATAAATAAACAGAACCAAAAGAAACACACAAACAGTAACCAATACAAACCCAAAACTCCATGATTCAAACACAATAAAGGGTTTAAGAATGCATGTGTTAGGAGAGAATGAAACAGTGGCCACCGGAATGTGAATGAGAAAGTTGAGTGGAGATATGTATGTGTGTGAATGCAAATACACTTTACAGCAAGATATCTTAAACACTCATTCAACAACACTACCTCAAACAACACTACTTCAAACACAACATCTACAACCCAACACATTTCCCTTTCAAATAAAGATGATGCCTTTACCCAATCACACAAAATTACCCTCAGATAAAAGATTCTACACATCTACAAACCCTGAGTAATTCAAGGTTGCTTGAATATTGCAGGAACCAATAAAGTTGTAAACAGCTCAATAAAGGCCTTGTGATGATAGGCCCTGGTTTTTATAAACAGTTAAGATAAGACTGGTTACATTAAGGATGTTTAAAAAATGTATTGTTTTACAATTTGTTAATTATTTAGAGAAGGGGAGATGTGGCAAGGAATTATGGGAGTTGTAGTTTTCCACGTTCTCACACATGCTCAATCAATACTTGATTGTCATTGTTTGGAAGATCACATGACATGCTTAAGCGCTGTATTTAAACCAAACTGTTTTGTAATAAACCTTAATTCTGCCCTGGCACTTGATTGTGTCGCCGGCGGGGTTTGCGCCTTATTCACCACCTTACTCACACTTCACCTCACTTACACTTTACCTGAGCTCTTCCCTCAAAACATCCCCTGCATGTGCTTTCCAAGTTCCCTCAGCTTTACCTCTGTGAAACTCTCAGTCCCCTCTGTGTTACCTCACCAAGGATGACGGAGTTCAAGAAGCTTTTTCCTCAGTAACTCCACTGAAACACCCTGCTGCCCCTGCTGCTCAGCAGTCGTTACCTCTGTAACAGCCCAAAATCTGCTCTAGGGCGACACCACAACCTTTCATCGGCTTCGCTAAAGCGCCTTTCACCTGCTCCCGACCCACAGACCGGGGGAGGAGCGGGACACCGAGGCTGAGGGGAGGGCGCAGCAGCAGCGACCAACCCGCCCTTGCTCTGCCCCACCCCGTCTCGTCTCCCTCAGGGCCCTCTCAGGGATCCTCCAGAGCACCCTTTTCGCCCTGTGTCCCTCACAGCACCTAAAGAGACACAGGAGACACTCACCCCTCGGGGCACCCTCTTCACCCTCAGAGATCGTCAGGGACGTACCGGGCACCTGCCTCCCCCCTCAGCAACATGCGGGAAACCTGCCTTCCCCTCAGGGACACAGAGAACACACACCTCTCCCTCAGTGACTCTCAAAGTTCCTCGCCGGTACTCAACGCACCCAGTTGCCTCTCAGTGATCCTCAGCAACAAACAAGGCACCTGCTTTCCCCTCAGCGACCCTCACAGCCCCTCAGGGAACCCTCTTCACCCACAGTGACCCTCCCAGAACCCTCAGCAACACACGAGGCACCCACTTTCCCCTCAGTGATGTACCAGACACTCACCTCTTCCTCACTGACCCTCAAAGCCCCTCAGTGACACTTGGGGCACCCAATTCCCCCCCCGTGACCCTCATGGACCCTCAGCGACACACAGCGCACCTGCCTCCCCCTCAGTGACACACAGGACCTCCTCCTTCCCCTCAGTGATACAGGGGGCACCAGCCTCCTCCTCTTGTGACCCTCAAAACCCCTCAGTGACACTCAGGACTCCGCATATTTCAATTTCCAAAATGTCCCCGACTCAGCTTTTCCCTCCAAGATTTTCAGTCTGTCCCTCACACTTTACCTGAGATCTTCCCTCAAAACATCCCCTGCATGTGCTTTCCAAGTTCCCTCAGCTTTACCTCTCTGAAACTCTTAGTCCCCTTTTTCTTACCTTACCAAGGGTGACGAAGTTCAAGAAGCTTTTTCCTCAATAACTCCTCTGAAAGACCGTGCTGCCCTTCTGACGCTGCTGCTCAACACTATATTACGTCTGTAACAGCCCAAAATCTTCTTTAGAGCAACTACACAACCTTCTGCCGAGCTTCTCCAAAGCGCCTTTTACCTGCACCCGTCCCACAGACCGGGGAGTGGCGGGACACTGCAGCTGAGGTGGCTGAGGGGGCTGAGGGGAGGGCGGGAAAAGCAGCGTAATGGCGACTGCCCCGCCCCGCCCCGTCTCGTCTCCCTCAGGGCACCCTCAGGGATCCTCGGTGACCCTCCAGAGCACCCTTTTCGCCCTGTGTTCCTCACAGCCCCTAAAGGGACAGAGGAGACACCCACTTAGCCCTCGGGGCACCCTCTTCCCCCTCAGAGACACACAGAACACCCACCCCTCCTCAGTGATACAGGGGATACTCAGGTCCCTCTCAGTGAGTCACGCAGCCCCTCAGGGGTACACAAGGTACCCACCTCCCCCTCAGGGACACAGATGGCACCCACTTTCCTGGAACAATTTTTTTTTTGAATGATCAAGTTGGGATCATTCACACTTGAAAGTCCTTAAAAAAACCCCACATTTGTCTGAGGCACTTCACACACACTAACCAGATTTTTGAGATGAATTTTGGAATGCTCAGGAAATTACAGAAGCATGAAGCCTGTGAATAACTTAGGAGTATTTATGAAGGACTTGTAGTTAAAGGGCCTGTTAACTTGACATGATCCAGGTGCAATAGAGGAAAAAGGCAAAGGATTTCAGTGATGAAGAATTAAATTCATACAAGTAATTTATAGAAAATAGGCCTAATTTAACTATTTGAGAGATTACAAATGTAATCCTACTGTGGAGATATCATATGCTTTAACTGTTAGCTTGTTAATCTAGCGAGCTCAATATGCTACTGCTCATTTAAAATAGCTGGCACTGTAGCACATACAGTCTGGAACTGATGGGTTAGAAAAATATTGCCAGTGAGAAATAATCATCCAGTGAGGCTGTTTAAAATTGTGTCTTCCAAAGGAAAGCACTCAAAGAAAAGTGATGCCAGTTTTATGCATCCCCTGGATTTAAATATAAAATCACCATGGACAAAATATGCAGATGACACAGAAATTTGACAGCATGACAGATAATGATGCTGAAGTCACACAGAGTAACATGGATAGTTTGGTAAAGAGAATAAACCCGTGCAGTTAGCTGCTGTTTTAATATATTCACATGAAGAGCTGTATGTCTAAAAAATAAAATTTTTAAGTATGGAGGGGAGGACAGTATCCTTGAAAACAGCAACTTTGAAAAGTGCTTATAAGTCATGTTGAACAACTGAGTCAACACACTGTTGTGTGTGTTGTGTGTGTGAGTTAAACAGGATTAAGAAGACTTTTAAAATCTATTCAGGAAGGCAGTGTGTAGGAATAGGAAGGCAATTTTTTTAATGAAGCCAGTACTAGAATATTGCTTACAAGTCAGGTGTCAAGTGTTTCTAACAGTGGAAGAAATGAAGGCGGTGTAAGAAGAAAGCCACAAAGATTATCTGAATGCTTGAAAAAAAGCCCTACTGTGAAGGACAGAATGAATGCAATTCGCTAAGCTTATGAAAAAAGAGTTTGAAAGGTAACTTGATTGTAGCAGAGAAGTACTAACACACGGAGAACATACCATGTATTAAAAGGCTTTTTAACCTCAGGGAAGAGATTCCTGTATCCTAAACCATTCAACAGCCAAACAGGCTGCCGCCCTGCTTACAGGGGTCTCCAACGCGGGCACACGCCCAGCCCCTGGCTACAGACGGGTCGCGGTGCCTGTTATTTACATTTGAGTAAGCAAGACTGTGTGTTATAAATAAATCCCCGGAGAAAAGTTTTGCTGCCCTTTCTGCAAATAGTGTTATTATCCATAAATGGAAGAGAAAATTGGAGAATGCCTGTGCGAAATACTTTGTGGTTATTCAGTTTTAGTACCATGTATGCATGTCTATCCCCAGTCTTTGTTATGATAATTGCAAGGAGTTACTCTGAATGGATCATCAATGGATGTGACCGGAGTGATGCTAAATATCGATCATTTGTGTGTCAGGTGTTGGATGGCAGTGTAAAACCATGACAAGAAAAAAGTGTGTGGTATTTTTTCCTTTAAACAAGACGCAGAGATAGTTGATACAAGGGTACAGTATTAATTACTCAAGTGCCATGGTACCTCTGTAAGTTCCCATTTAAAGAACTCTTCCTTTCACTTGTATGATAGCTGGCAGTTGTTAATGAACTCTTGCAGATAAGAAGTTATTTTGTGCTTTTCAAATTTTTTTTCTTTTTTCAGAAAAAGGTATAACCACATACCTCCGTGAGGTTTTATTATGCTGTGCTGATGGCTCACACAATGTTGCAAATTGTTCTATCTACTAAAGCATCTCTAGCCTAAGCATCTGTGGGCTGCTGCCACCGACTGGATTCATGAAATATACTGTGTGATAACATCAGACTCTCCTTTATTATTTCTAATTCAGATCATGTCTACTGGATCATGTCTACTGGATACAGTCTTTTGAATCTACTTCCCAGGTGTTTTCTGTTACAAAGAACAGAGCAAACAACTTCCAAGGACTCTAAATGTAGCAAGACCATCTGTTGACCTCAGAAATGAGCTTAGTAATGGTGATGTCTTTTCTGTTGTATGTCCTGGAACCAGAAAATGCTTAAATTGTCTTTTGTTGTTGTTGTTGTTGTTTTTTCAAGTGAATTTTAATACCTATGGTTTGGATTTGAACACATGTCAAGGGACACTTCTAACAGTCGTTTTAGCTGTGTCTAAATATAGACACAATATAGACACACACACAATATAGAGATTGGAAAAGGGGGTGATAGGTATAGGGAGGGAACGAGCAAGATTACAGTGTCACTATTCCAGTCTGTAAGAATCTCCAGTCGCTGACTATTTCTTGTGTGTCTCTCTCTCCTGATAAATGTCACTATGCAGACACTGATCAGACAGTAGAATGCTTATGAGTTTATTTTGAGTTAATGGGTTGGTGGAAGTCCAAACTCTGCAACATGATAAAGAAAATATTTTTCTACGCAGAAGCATCAATTATTCACAACATAACCACACCTTAGGAAAAGAGGGGGAGAAATGGACTCTGGAAATAAATGAGAGGGCTCCATAATGTAAAAGTAAAATAGATCATTTTGAAGGAAAGGGACCACTGCAGAATCTAATTCATTTGCAAAATCCTCTCTTCTATTTAGGCTCCACAGTAATTGTTAAGTCTTCCCTTTTGATGAGTTTTATCAAGGTTTTTTTGTGTCTTTTGCCACTTGTTTGGGATGAAATCTAAGAATACATAACCAGCCCATAACCCAGGGAGGTGGTGGATTCACCATCCCTGGAGGTTTTTAAGATGAGACTGGATGTGGCATCAGTGCCATGGCCTGGGAACCACGGCGGGGTTGGATCAAGGGTTGGACTTGATGATCTCAGAGGTCTTTTCCAACCTGGTTGATTCTGTGATTCTTTCAGGCACTTTTGGAACATACTAGATCTCTTACTCATCCCAAAGACCCATATGCATATTGAATCTGCAAATATGCTTGGGAACTACTCTAAATCAGCACGCTACTTGGAGTTGTCACCACTTGGTACAGTGATGAATACTGTGTTCAAGATTTCTTTTTAAAATTTACTTTGTATTGCAAAGTGTCAGTTGAAAGTACCTGGTGTTATTATGGTCAAATATTTTATTAGAAGGAGTCCCACTAATCCAATAAAAACAAGAAGGTAGCTTACCAGGAATGTTTTTACGGAACAACTTAAAACCAGGCTGATCATATGTACAACTTCCAAGGTAAATTACAAACTTTGAAAATTGTTTTTTAATCCAAGTTATTCTCACTAATCCACATAAATATTTTTGACATTTATTATGTTTAATAAGTCTGTCCAGCCTTCACCTGGAAATACTAAAAGATATGTGTTGCCTCACTTTTGTCAATTATGAGCTACTGGAATAACCTTAAGAAGTTCTAGTAATATTTTTACTGTCTAGCACTGTCTTCAAAATACATTATACCCTCTCTAAGCTGATATTTGATGATAGGGAATCACAGATCTTTCAATAAACAAAACAAGATCCAGAATCTTTAAAGAGCTGGACCAGCTCCTAATCTCCAACAAAGTCTGGGCAAATCTCCCTGTAATTCTCAGGGTGTTAATAATTGAAAAAAAATATGTACCCCCACAGAAAACTGATATAGCCCAGTGGCTTGAGGAGAGTAGATGAAAAGTGTGGTTTGTGTACATATTCCCCTACTTGGTGACAAAAAACATACATTTTGAGAAATAAGAGAAAAAAACCCAAAATGCCAAACTCCATGTGATAAAAGAAATAATTATAATTAAAAATCTTAGTCAAATTTCTGTCAGAGGCATCTTTATCATAGCTCTACCTTCTTGCAAAGGGACTGTAATAAACAATTTAGTAAAAAAAGTGTTACAGTTACATTTAGAACACTGCAGGCTTGATCTGTTTGCCCACACATGGGCACATGGTACCAGTTAGGATGCTGCTGGTGCCTACCCAGCTGCCATCCCAGAAGGGTTCTCATAGGTTCTCTGTCACATCTGACAGCCCTCTGCATCAACACCATACCAAATTAAAAAAAAAAAAAAAAATTAAAAATTCTGCTAGTGCACTATTCAATAATTATAAGTGAAAAACTTTACTCTTAGATTTTTTTATTAACTTATTTTGCTTTTACAACCAGATTTCATACATTATATCCTAGTCAGTAGTTTAGCTAAAAAATTCCATCCAACATCCTTATAATCTGTAATAGAAACAAGCATAAAATAATTATACAGGAAGCAGGGAAATAGAGATTTTACACATCTAAATGCAATCTCTAGCAATTCAGGTCTTTTCTCAGGCTAATAATAGAGCTGCTTAGATTTAACAGTAGAAGACAATTGCATGTCACAGAGTGACATAATACAAAATGAGAAACTTTTCATATCTGTGAGAAAAATTACATTATTAGCATTCATAACATAACCTATAATGTACTCTATTTCCATCACTTAAGAGTAGTATTTGTTTCATCTATTCAGAGCAACTCTGGATATGAAGATCTAATTCCTGGACACAATCTTATTACAGCATCTGAGATCAACAGGACTGTTGTTGCCTTTCCTGCACTCACAGGACTTGTGGGTACAGACTCTGAGGACACATTCATGTTTAATTATTGTGAAAATGTCACATAAAGAAACAAGAAGAGCGCTAAATCACTGTACAAAGATTTAAACTGGAAGCTGGTAAGGTTTTAATAACACTCTGCTTGTGAATTATGCTTCCAATAACACATAAATGTATTATGAAGCTTTAGCTGGTATAAAGCAGTTTCTTATTGTTTAATGTATTTGAAAAGAGAATGGCTGTACTTTGTGGTAACAGAAATACCAATTATGTATCTAACTCTTAGTTTAATTCACTTAATGATAGCTGCAGTTAAGGCAAACACCAAGCTTAAATTCTTGCTCTTCAGTTTGTGAAAGCAGAGGACAATATTAATTCCCCATGTTTATGGGAGTGCAGTAATGGAAGCCTCCTCTTCCACAGGGACCCAGGCCCCTGCTGCACAGCCATGTGCCCTCATGGAGTGCCTCTCCCACCAGCTGGGCTCCAGCTGCACCCCAGGCCAGCTCCTGCCCGGTGCCCCATGGCCGTGGCAGCTCCTCCATCACCAGCCATTCCCCCTCACCTACCACAGCACCTCCAGCCTTTCCTCTGTATCCCAGGATATCCAACCACCCAACTGCTGCAGGCAAGGGTGGTGGGGCAGTTTGAAAGATGCTCACACACTTGGTGTATGAGGTGCCTGTGCACATGTGTTGGGAATCTCTGTGAGGAGAGGTCGGGGCCGCCCCGTGCCCGACACAGCGAATTCCAGCCAGTTCCAGGACAACCCCACCACGGGGCACAGCTGAGCCCCTCACTGACACTGGTGGTAACAACAGACAGAGGGGGAAAAACTGCAGAGTGTGGGGGACAATGCGTGAGAAACGATCACCCAGGTCAGAGGTGGAGGAGGAGCTCCAGGTGCCCCTGCAGCCCCCAGCAAGACCGTGGTGGAGCAGACTTCTCCCTGAAGGACCACAGCCTGTGGAGAAGATCCATGGAGGGGCAGGGGAGAAGCATGAACTCCAGGTTGTGTAAGTGGAGAATGGCACAGGTGCTTGCTCTGCCACGAGCCATGTGAATTGTCCTTACAAGAATCGAGCCTGCTAAGCCCACCTTGCTTCAGCAGGTGAAAGCAACAGCAGCACCAGACATTTTGAGGATGGCTTTGTGGCAGCCTTGTATAAAAAGCTGCTCAGCCTTCAGATTCTTCTTCATTTTACTGACTAATGAAGAGAGAAGGAGCTCTGTTCTTGCAGTACAATTACCACAATAAAGAGTTCCTTAAAAAAAAAATCCCATGTTGTTATACTGGGTTCTAGCGACAGACTGTCCCTCTGAAAGAAAAATCAACACATTATGGAAAACTTGGAAGAAGGGATATTTATTGTATTACAAGATTTTTACCTCATGTATATATGGAAGTATTATTCTGTTAAAAAAGGCCTCATCACAACCCTGACTGAAGGGGAGCCATGACAGAGCCTGACAGCTCAGATTTGTCCTGACTGCTTCTTTTCTGATTTAAATAGCAGCCTCCAGACACAGCCTCCCTCCCTACATCTGCTTTAGCTGGAAGTAAGAACATCCAAAATTTACACAGACGGACCCCTTTTGGCCTCAGAACAGCTGCCAGCCCTTCAAAAGCCACCACTATTCTGTTCCCACAGTTCCATCATTGAGAAGGCAACCACAATATTTCATGTATATTTAATACTAACATGAAATATTGATTAGCCTTTCCAGCTTTAAGTTCTGTTCAGCATTTTATCTCAAACCTCAGCTTGGCACCAAAAAAACTGCCACACAACTGGAAAGATTTCAGTCCCTAAATCCAGGAAAACTACAGTCAAGTGAGTTGCTTCTTAAAATCACAATTAGAAGTTTATTTGCATAATCACCACTCTTACACTCTAAATTATCTTTTCATTGCAGCAATACAGGAACTTTTTAAGAGATGTTAAAGGATTTGAGCCTGCATTATCTCATCACTCTTATGCAACCTGTCAGTAAATCAATGTATTGTGTATGACTGGACACGGCTGGCGTATCCTTCCTAGCTGTCTACCCCAGGAGTAAAACCCACTGACATTCTGGGCATTTCAGATCCCACAACTCAACCTCCAGTGCAACACAAAGCCCTCATACTGCAGCATCCCATCTCTAAAAAGAGTGCAAACTGGACCCAGCCCAGCCCCCTGACCAAGCATACAGGCTTTAAGGCTACCCCTTGGGCATCCCTGCCTGCCTGGACAGCCTTGCCCTGATGATCAGGGTACCCACAGCCTCTGCCACCTGCACAAGGGGCATGGGGGGTGAACAAAAGCAAAAACTCAACCCACACCAAGGTGGAGGATGCACATTGAGGCACAGTTGGAATTATACAGGAGGCATGAGTGGCACAGCACAGATTCTGTGCCAAGGCACCCACTGCAGAACAGCAGCATGAGGAAAGAGCAAGAGTGCTTCAAGATGGGGACACAGCAGCTGGGGGAACAAGAGGTGTCCAAGGAAAGGCTAGAGCCAGCCTGCCACACCTGCAACCCCTGTGTCCTACCACAGGAGGAGGGGGCTGAACCTGAGCACACCGTGCTCATGGGCACCCCACCTGGGTACTGGCACTGTCAGCTGGGGGACACAGCCTGCAACAGTCGGGCCCTCACCCAGCTCTAGTGGAAGCTCTGGAAGCTGCAGGCCAAACAATCACACCTCAGTGCTCATCTGCACCAGAAATGATGCTTTAGTGTGCCAGCACCCTCCTTGCCAGCTGTGAGGGCAGGGAGAAGTTAATCTTCAGTTTCTCCCCAAGGTGGACAAACAGCTTACATCCAGCTCAAAGAATTGGGATGTGTTGTTTAAAAAAAATAATTTAAAAAGTTTACAGCTTGCAGTGTGAGGGGGAAAGGGCTTGTCTTCCACAGGCTCCAGCTACTTCATCCACTCCCCACCAGACTTCTTTGAAGAAACAATGTGCTGATACATTAAGAGCCCCTCTGAATAATAGTCACACTTCTGTCTTCTACTATGACTCCCTCCAAAACTCTACCTTTCAAGCCCAGAAAAAAAACCTCAACCCCCACTTAAAATATGCATTTTGAAATCCAATTAAAACTGTTCTCTGCTATATTAACCACTGGCTAATCAACATCCTTTCCTGGCTTTAAGGAGAGCAGCTGCCAAGAAGTGACCTTCAACTCACTCACACAGCAGAGGTTTTGTTAGAGACATAACCCTGAAAGAGATGAGTTCCAGCTGAATGTTACGTCATGTTTTAAGATGTTAAACATTTTAAAATATACAAGTCACTTAAGTTTTAAACAAAGTGCTAAAATACAAAGACCAAAGCTTTTCCTTAATTAAGACAGTATATTAATTCTGCTTATCTCTGCTTTTGCTGAAACAGGTGACATTACAGCTCACTTCACATGTCCATAGCCATTATTCCCTATTTCACACTAAACTTCCACCTTATTAGTCAGACAGGTTTTTTCCAGGGACAACTTTCATTTGAGCAAGCCTCATGTTTTAACAAGAGGAACTCTCACCAGTACCCATCTTCTCCCTAATGGAGTAACAGACCTTCACAATTCTTGTAGTTCCATAATTACAGGTATAAGATGTAGGAATTCCTCCTGTCTTTAAACAGTGCCAGTTCATCTCAGAGGGTTAAAAAAATAAAAATCACATCTTATGCAACAGACTAATAAAAACACTACATATCAGCATAACAAGCAATATGTAACTGGCAGTTCTGCTTGTGGAGGAAGTTTTGCAAAGCCTCCTGGTGTCAAGCATCTGGAACACCTCAGCATGCTGTAAAGTAATAGCCCAGCTCCTTGCTTGCAGAAGAAGCATGCTGTAAAGTAATAGCCCAGCTCCTTGCTTGCAGAAGAATCAAGTGTGTATTCCACATACTTAGCACTGCTTTCCCTTGTGTCAGCAGCTCCTGTGAACAGGTCCAATCCATCCAGACACCTTCCATCTCACAACAGTGGTATACTTGAAGAAAGGGACACAAGTTTCAGTCTATATATGTGGAGCATTAAATGCAACTAGGCAGGCAGGATAGAACCATAGGAAAGTCCTTCAGGAACATCCTTGTTCAGTCATTTTGTTTGCTAGAGTTGCATCTGTGACACAGAAGTGTTTACTTAGGACTGTGGGCTCAGAAGGGGGCTGCAGAAGCCTTCCAAATTCCAGAGGCACAAGGTGGGGATACTTCTATATATCCAGAGTCAGCTGAATGAAGCAAACAGCTAAAAAAATTCCTTTGACTTTACCTGTGTTATCAAATATACTCAATAGCAAGATCACTGCATCTCAGCTGTCTGTGCTGACACTTCACAGAAACCAGGAGAACATTATCAGCTGCATTTCACATTCTCCTTCTCATCAGCATCTGAATAGGTGTGTAGTGAATCCTTTGGGGAGAAAGAAGACATAAAAAAAAAAAAAAAAGGAACAGATTTCTTTTGTGCCCACTTCCCCTTCATTCCTTACTGCAAGAGGAAGACCAAAGAATCCCAGCCTATCCTTTCACCCACAGTGCCAGGTAGTTTTATACAATCCCAAAACTACTGTAGCTATTTTACCACCAAGAGCTGCCCTGCCACATGCTCTCTCTGCAGTTTCATCTCTCCTGCCACTACAAGTTTTAATTTGAATGGTCTTGCTTAGGAAGAAAAAGAAGCATCTCAGGGCCAACATCTCTCATCTTGGTAGCACAAAGCAGGCTTTGCTAGCATGAGGTTTTTCTTTACCTGGGTTAAAAGCTGATGACGCCTCAGCTGTCTACAGAAGTGCAGCACAGAAGGATCAGCTCTCACTACTTTTGGGTCAAAATCCAGAACACGGAGACCTGCAAGGCTGCGGGCTCGGGAGAGGGCTACCTAAGCCTACCCACTTTCAAAGACACGAGACAGGGAGATTTCCACACAGTCTAAAGACATGCCCTGCCAAAGACACAGAGAACTTTGTTACAGAACAAACAAACAAGAACACTGTGCTGTACCAACACTAACCTGTGAGTCTGTCAAAGGTACCGTTCTTGGTGTAAGGGCTTGATTAAAAAAAAAAGAAAAAAACAAAGAAGTCTTTTGTTTTACTGTGTAACTGATTAAAAGATGAGAATCAGAAAGGAAAGGCAGTTTCCTACTGTCAGTAAATTGCTAGCAGATAGTAGAATCCACTAACTCCAGAGAACCTCTTGTTGCATGAAACTCCATAAATCCCATCTAATCAACACAGCAGGGAAAGAAATCCTGCTGGTTTCACTCCTAGTAGTTAACTAGAGCAGTCACCATTCTCAAGCAGTCCTCAGGCAGATCAGAGAGTTTGGGTTAGGCCTGTCGGCAGGGCTGTCCTGGGCACAGCAGAATTTACAGCCTGCCCTGGTTTAAACAGTGCACAGGAACAATAAGCAGTGGCATGGGAACAAACTCACAGGTTTCCAAGACCAGTATTCATCAAAGTGTATGAAGCCTTCTGGAAGGGAAGGAACTTTGAGAAAGTTACACTGTTACATTGAAAAAAACCAAACACACCCCACCAAAGAGCGAGTTCAGCCCAACGAGAGCTGTGGCTCTGGCAGCTGCCTCAGTTATACTGTAAACCTCAGGGTCTCTCAGTGCTGATGACTCTCAAGGAAACACTGCTCTCATCAGCCCACAATGGTAAATAATGCTACTTTATAGTCCAACACCAACTAGCAGATGGCAGCACCCCATGGAAACTCCAGCAGTGTATCTAGTCCATCTGTGACCCTATAGGCAGGCATCATGAGCAGAAGAGGTGCAGCTAAACACACATATTCTGGAGTTCCCCCCCCCACAAGGGCCTTTCAGCTTTCCCTTCTGTTTTACCAGCAATGCAAGCTCACCCAGGAAATAAGGCTTATGATGGTGTGCAAGTCTTTAGACAGCTGTATAAGGACACCCACCTGACTCTTGTGAATGGAAATGGCCCATGCCAATTTTAAAGGCAGCTGTTGACGACTCAGGTGAACTCCTGATGGTCCTTTGAAGACCCATTTCTCCATTCTTATGACCTGTGTGACCCCACAGAGAAACCTCACCTTAGGCAGCCCTGTAGGAATGGGAGCAGGAGAGAAACAGAGATGTATTCCTGACACTCAAAAGCCAGGAAGTCAGCAGCCTAAGAACACTTTTTTCCCCCCCTCCTAAACCAAACCTAAACCCGCAGACAGTAAATAGCATGCACTGAAATGATGTTTGGTACCTACTTAAGGCAGGAGAATTAAAGTCAGGTAATTTATCAGCTGAGATGCAGAGAAAAATACACATTGCAGGTAGCAGAACATTATTCTTTGAGAAAAAACAAACAAAAACTTGCTTGAACAAAAGAAAACAAGAAATGCAAATGAGCACCCACATCTAGACAACACAGAAAAGCAAACACAAGAGGCCCATAGATAGCTACAGCTGATGCAGTGCATGACATAACAGCTGGTGAGAGCCCCAAGCCTGCAGAGATCTCCTCCCTGCTTTCCCTCTAATTATTCTTACCAGGCAGTAAACAAAGTTGAGAAGTCATCAGCCATCAATGAAAAATCGTTTTGTTATTTTTCCCCCTCTTCCTTCAACAAGAGATCAAGAAGCTCACTTACCCTTCTGTTCACTTTCAAATCCTACAACAACGCCTCGTGCCCCGTTCACCAGCCCTTGAGACACATCCAGATTCTTTGCTAGCATCACCTACAGAGAAAAAGAAAAATCCTTCAGTGCACTGGGTTTACAGCCTGTTCAGCCACCTGCAGTTAAGCTTCTTTCCAGGAAGCATAAGCACATCAGGCTGATATGACCATATCATCCTATCCTGCCTATTGCAGGAGAGAGCACCATCTCCAACTGAAATTATTTCAAAGCCTTTCCTTCCTAGGATTCCCAGCTATTTTACAGCATTGAACACTTCACTTGAGCTGCTTCCATCCAGAGCTATGAGCTGCCTATGCTCTCTGCTACTGAAAGCTTCTAAACCTGATTGGAAAAGTGTGTCAAAGTCACAGCAATCATCATTGTCCCCAAGACATGGACTGCACTCAAATCAAACTCATTTTCTGTTTCGATAAGATTCCAAGCAGAGAAAATATAAAAGATTGGAATAGAATCTTCTGTTGGCCTGGCATAGACATTCTATATTGAATCTGCATTCTGTGTATTAATCTACTCTATATATTTATCTGATATTCCTTCATTTTTCTTATACCATTTGATCTGCTGTTCTATCCCGTGTGTATGTACACACACTTACCTGAGCTCCAAGCTTCAGCTCAACTCTACCACCCACAGGACACTGAGCATCAATTAACTTCACTAGCATTGGGTCACTATCCAAAGCCTCAAACGTGTGCACTTCTCCTGTTAAGGAAAGAAAGACATAACAAATTGCAGCTGTTGAACACATTATACACAGCATGACAGGAGGCTCAGCATTTATTTCTAATAGCAATTTCTCTTTTAATATCCATTCTGCTCTGCTGCTAGGACATCTTCACACAAACCTTGTCACATCTAACAACAGAGAGCTCACTATTGCCTCTCTTCCCAACAGAATTTGCAGAGCATGAAAAGGCACAGGAATCAAAGGCCAGCAGTAAATAAGAACTGAGCAGCCAGCATTTTGAGCATATGACTAGTTTCATTTGCTGCCAACATCAGATCACTAAAGGAAGTATCCAGAAAATATTGCCAGAAAGGGAGGCAAAAATTGAGAAAGCCCTTAATAAGATGCAATAGAAAGAAAAAGCAGAGGTGTGGAGGCAATAAATGACCAACCCTGTTTCATAGCAATCAATGAGCTTGCTGTCTATTACACACCAAGAAGTGACACTGAATATTTAACCAAAAAACCTGAAGTTTTTCCCCAGGCAGCCGAACTCCAACACACAGACCTTTGACTGGTGCTGCTGTGCATGACAGAACACTAGTTCTTCCTGACACCACAGTATCCCCACTGCATCCACTCAGAGCTCAGCCCCAGAGCCAGCAGTTTCCTCCAGGGAGTTCACCTGATAGCTGTTGCAAGCGTCTCTCATTAGTTATTTCGACATCATCTTTATGGGTGCAGAGCCGTGTAGCCAGGATCCCATCACGCTCAGACCTGTTAGTAGCTGTCTGCATCAGCTGCCTGGTAACCTCCTCTGTGCACCTGGTAACCAGGAAAAGGGAGTTATTCTTTAAAGTGATCAGGAACAGGTCTTCACACAGCTGGATCTGTCTGTGAAAGCTGCAGGCCTCCAGAGAGGAGGACAGAGAAAGATATATAAAAGTTGGAGAACAGTGCCAGTGTGTGGGCCCTGGCCACTGCCAGCTCAGGATTCATTGAATTAACTCACAGAAATCAAGGAGGAACCCTAGAAAGTGTCCTTCCTTACCAGAGCAGGATATATGAAATCTGCCTATGTTAACTAAAGCTGTTATAGCTTTTGCCCCCAGCTACATATACCTGATAGAGCTCAGAAAAGTGACAAACTGCTCTTTCTTCTGCTCCATAGGTGGGGAGCAGAGATTACAAAGAGATGAGTTTCTCCTCACCTGCCTAAACGTATTGCACTCAGGAGTGAGACAAAGGTCTTGTCAGTCTGTCGCCGCACTTCAGTCAACTCCATGTTTATGTGGATACATTTCCTCCAGCTTTTTGCCTGCAAAAATCATTCTCTGGTTAAGAAAGAGACAGACTTGAAGTATGAGAATGAGTTCAGGGGCAGTTTTGTACCTGGAAGCAGAACTTGGTTTCTTCATTAGCCTTGCAAACTGGAGGTAGCTGCAAGAAGTCCCCACAGATGATTAGCTGAATTCCTACAAAAGGCTCATCCCGTTTTCTGACTGCCCTGAAAGAGATGGAAGAGAGAAGTTTTGAATGTCCTCCAGAACCTGGACATACTCAGATCTCAGAAGTTACTTGTTAATCTGTCAGGATATTCAAATATACACCACCTGCATTTAAAAGATGTTTATCCTCAGCTGAATCAGAAGAGCTCATACAATTAAGCAATGGTAAGACATTAAAATTTGCTTTGCTTACCCACCCAGATGCCATTACCAGTCTTTCTTTGGTGGCTATTATGCTACAGCTGCTTCCCTCTGCAAGAGAAAACTTCTGGGAACAGCTGTATTCTGGACTCAGCTCTATAGATAACACTTAGCTCAGGAGATGGAAAGAGCAACTAGAACAGCCACAGCTGTGAGTGAAGACGGGACACAATCAAAACCTATCTCATGATAAAGATCTGCCCAGATGCTATGATTCCATGCTTCCTTGCAGTCCTATGCCATCAGCTGCCTTGTAACAATTCACAAAACCCGAGGAAGGAAGTAGCCTGGAAATTTAGGAAAATTCATTTCAGTTAGTTGTTTGACCTGACGTTTGCTTACCTTGCCACTGCCTCCAGCCTGTCAAAGAACTTTCCATCTACCATTGAGATCTCATCGATGATCAGGTGCTGGCAGGCCAGCCAGTGCTGGCGCACCCCCGGCCTCTCCGCCAGCTGAATGCACTGTTCCAGCGGTGCCTTCCCAGAGCCGATCCCTGGCAGGGGAGAAGAAAGCAAAGCTTTGGGAAGCTCCTGATTTATTGGGAAGGAAGTGAAAGCTCCCAGCCCCTCGCTGTCGGGCAGGCATTACCTGCAAAGGCATGGAGAGTGGTGCCACCGATGTGGCAAGCGGCCACTCCCGTGCTGGCTGTGGCATAGGTGACGTTCGGAGGGAGGGAGCCCGCGATCCTCTTCAGCAGGAGGGACTTCCCAGTCCCTTCGAGGAGAGAGAAGCAACAGGTCAACAGCGAGGCCCGAGGGCTTTCCCCAGCGAGAGCCGCCGGGCGCCCTCACCTGCGCAGCCGGTGAAGAAGATGCTCTTCCCGCTCCGCACGGCTCCCAGCACCGCCTCCTGCTCCGCCGAGAGCCGCGCCGGGGGCCGCCTCTCGGCGCGGGGCACCTGCGGGACAGACAGACAGTGGTGCGCTGTGAGGGCAGCGCCCGAACCCGG
This sequence comes from Pipra filicauda, assembly GCF_003945595.2. Taxonomy (NCBI): domain Eukaryota; kingdom Metazoa; phylum Chordata; class Aves; order Passeriformes; family Pipridae; genus Pipra; species Pipra filicauda. The sequence continues at coordinate 320,564 of NW_024104683.1, read as the reverse complement.
GCCCGGTACCGGGGCCGGGGCCGCCCCTCGCCCCGGGACTCACCTCGGCGGGGCACTCCCCCCGCCCATCCCCGCAGCCGTGGCGGGGGCCGGGGTTGCGCAGCAGGTCCCGCTCCTGTACCGGGCTGATCACGGCGAAGGACGCCGGCGGCCGCTCCAGCAGGGGCGGGGGGCGCGCCGGGCCCCGCGACCCGGCGACCACTTTGAGCCGCAGGAGGCGGAGGAAGCGGCGCAGCGCGTCCGGGGGGCAGTCGGAGAGCAGGACCTGCGCGCCGCCCGGCCCCACTCGCACCGCCGCCCGCCCCTCGCCCGCGAACCGCGTGAAGAGCCGCACGGCGTCCCCGCTCAGCGCGAAGCTCAGCACCGCGGCCGCGCCGCTGCCGCCCACCACCCGCAGCACGGGCTGGCGCAGCTCGTTGCGGCCCAGCAGCACGGTGGCGTCCCGCAGGACGCAGCGGCGCGGGCCGCAGCCCCCCGGCAGCGGCTCCTCCACGGCCGCCGTGCAGAGCCAACTGCGCCGCCTCCATCGCCCCGCTGGCCGTTTGAACGCGCCGCGTGCGCCGCCGCCAATCGGCGCCCGGGGGATTTAACCCGGCGACCAATGGGAGGCGGGAAAGCGAGCCGGCCAATGGGCGGCCCCGCGGGCCCCACGTGAGGCGTTGCCAGGCAGCGGGACGCGGGGCCGGCGCGGCCATGGCCGCCCGCGGCGGGCAGCGGGAGCGGCCGGACGCGGTGCAGCTGGACCGGCTCCTGAGCGAGCGGGTGCACAAGGAGATGCGGCACCGGAGGCTCTACACGCAGTACACCGTGAACCCGCTCCAACCCGGTGAGGCGGGGGCGGGCCCGCAGCGCTCAGCTGCGCGGCGGGGATAGGCAGCTGCACCCAGGAATGGCAGCAGCGGCCAGGGACGGGGTAGACCTGGAAGGAGCAACCGGAGGGCCTTTCTTTCGCCTGAGGAGCCGGTCTGCACACTCAGAGGCAGCAAGGAGACATGCCTCGGATAGCCTTTAGTAACCTTGGAGAAGTGAGGCAACTATTTAGGATGCGGAACATACAAATCCTGAGCAAATACAGAGCCAAGATGGGGTAGAGAGCCCAATCACTACACCACATTCCTTCAGCCCTTGGACCTTCTACCTGTCAATTCAGAGTCACAGAATATCGCAGTCTGTGCTGGCACAGACAGGTGATGGGAGTATATTCATTCAGGTCTAGCTTTTGCAGTAAAACAAAAACCAAAGGAAAATAATTTCCTGAGACTTGGCACTCACAGGCCACCACTTGGGTTGGGGTGGGACTTTGGTGTGGTGAACACAGGCAGCTTTAGGTAGAAGGGCCTTCAGCATGCTTAAGCCCCTTGCCTTCCTAGGAAATTGCCATTAATCAGTATCTCTAACTCATTTTCTGCTATTCACGTGCCATTCTTCCTTTACAGCTTCAGTGAAGTAGCTGGATCCACACTGGGGAATAACCAAAAAGAACATCTGTAATGATACATATTCTGTACCTGGCTGTGATGCTAAATTCATGTTATTCACCTGTATCATTTCTTTCCAGTTTACACAGTCACCAGGAAGCTTCAGTCTTCCCCGTTGGAAGAGGTCACTTAAGACTTCTGAGGGGCCAGATTGCCAAAGCCCGGCCAGTCCATTCCCACGAGGAAAGGCAGCTTGGTCTTGGACAAGATACTGGGGGGGAGACACAAAATAAAAGTTTAATTTAAAGCAACTGCCTACAATAGAAAGCAATTCAAACATAAGGCAGACAAGACTCGTGCAAATCTGAATACATTTGACTTCAAAGGAGAATTATTTCCCTCTGCACCTAACAGAATGTCATTTTCACCCAGGTCCTGCTTACCATCCTCGAACAAAATGTGCTGACAAAATTTTTCATGATGACAGTGGAGAGATATTAGAGCACACTGCACAGGGAAGCTGAGCCCATTCCTGGAAGTGTTCCAGGCCAGGCTGGATGGGACTTGGAGCATCCAGTCGGGGATGAGTGGAAGGTGTCCCTGCCCACGGAAGACAGGGTGGCCTTTGAAGGTCCCCTTCAAACCAAATCGCTCTGGGATTCCCCTCCAAAATCACTACCCAAGAGACACAGCAATCAAAGCAGAAGGACTGCGCTCCCAGCTTTTCTTACCTGCAGGCACACAGCACGTTGGACATAAAAGCCACAGGGTTAGTCCTGCGAGAGGTGTCCGGCAAAACTGACCCCAAAACCTGACTGCAATCATCCCAAAAGCTGACCCAAAACTGACCCCAATCATCCCAAAAGCTGACCCAAAACTGACCCAAATCACCCCAAATAATGACCCCAAACTGACCCCAAAAACTGACCCAAATCATCCCAAAAACTGACCCAAAACTCTGCATTTATTTGGCACCATTTCCTCTCAGAAACAACATCTCCGATTTAGTTGATTGCTAAAGCCATCATTTTAAAATCATCCCAGGAATCAAAAGGGACTGGAAAACACACAGAAATCATTCCTGCACCCACCAAATCATTAGGAATTGGAACCCGATTCCCTCATCTCTCTCCTTGTGCTTCTTGGCTGGAAAACCTGATGATCCCCGCTGGCTATTTTTAGGCTGCTTTTCTTCCACAGCTCCTTTCCTCCCGGCTGAAACCTCCTGGCATATTCAGGGCTTACCTGGAGGGAAGCCCCTCTGAAGTATTTCCTCTCGCGGCAATTCTGTGGGATTAAGAAGTAAAAAAAGCACGTCAAGAGCTCCTTCTCCCCCCTTCCCTCGCAAACACCCTCCCAGTTTGTCCTTGGCAGCTCCATCCCCCCGGCACCCGCACCCGACGCTTCGGCTCCGCTGGGAAAGGGACAGCAAGTGCACAAGCAAGTCCAGTGCTGGGCAGGGGCTCCCTGGGGAACGGCACTTCAGTGCTTTAGTCCGTGGCCTTTCCTGCTGCCCTCCCTCCCGGAGGTAGAGGATGACCCATCCCTTGTTTCTCCCACACTCGCAGACCCAGGTCCTGCTCCTTTGGCCCCACTTTTCTTAGCAGACCCGGCATCATTTCCCAGGGTCCCCAGGAAACTTCTGCACTTGACCCATTGCTAAGTGCAGAGCACAGGGCGAGGGAAGGACAAATTTCTCGGCACCCACCCCCTGGAATTTTCCTTCTCCGCAGCACGCTCCCATTCCCGCTGTCTCTGGAGGTGCCCGCACGAGTCCTCCTTCTCCCAGCACCTCAGAGAATGTCCTCTTCACCCGGGTCCTGCTTACCGGCGTCCAACAAAACACGCTGACAACATTTTTCAGGATGCCAGTGGAGAGATATTAGAGCACACTGCCCAGGGAAGCTGAGCCTGCCCTATCCCTGCAAGTGTTCCAGGCCGGGCTGGACGGGACTCGCAGCAACCGGAGACAGTGGAAGGTGTCCCTGCCCACGGAAGACAGGCTGGCCTTTGAAGGTCCCCTTCAAACCAAATCGCTCTGGGATTCCCCTCCAAAATCACTACCCAAGAGACACAGCAAGCAAAGCAGAGGGACTGCACTCCCAGCTTTTCCTACCTGCAGGCACACACAGCACAGCACAGCACGTTGGACAGAAAAGCCACAGGGTTAGTCCTGCCAGAGGCGTCCGGCACACCCACGGCGACCGAAGGGAAACAGGGAGCCTGGGAACACGGAGTAAAAGACACCTTAATTAGGACTACACTGAGCAATAGCCAGGTCATTCCCACAGACAGCTTCACCGTCCGGTCACACAAAAAGCACTGACCTACCAGGGCCTCAGTTAGGATGGCTCCTGACGCTGACACCTCCGTTTGCCCCGGGGGGTCAAGAAGAACATCCCTGGGAAGAAGTCACCCTGAACAACAAAAAGGCAAAATTAGTGAAGCACGGGGTCCTCTTCTGACTAGATTGCCACCAGCATTCCATAGCAAATGCCACGACTATTCTGTTACAGACGAGAAAACCCTGTTCTCCCAAACAAACAGCCAGGAGATTTATGGGCACGCCTGAAAATTTCCTGTGAGGAACTTTTTGTAACTAAGGAGCAGGTGCTATCTTGAGTTGAAGGCATCAATTTGACAGACACTTAGTACAGCAAACTCTTCAGCAGAGCAATTAATTGCTGCCTATTTGAACAGCAGGGGAGAGAAAATGACGGTCGAAGGGAAGACAAGAAAAGTAGAACTGGAATCAGCAGCCTTTTCTTCCATCTCTCCCGAGAAAGTCTAGTTTGTGTGTTCTAATAATTCTATGCCCTTTTCTACACGAAACTTAGACCAAGGCTGAAAAAACAACTAGAAAACACGGAGAGAAGCTTTTTAGAATTTCACGTGATTTTCCCAAACTGATCCCAGAAAAGCAGAACTCGGTAGAATGTGCTCACCTCGAGGCCTTTGGTCTTTTTTTCCATAAGCTTCATCACCTGATTGAAAAAGCAGAGTAGACTCGGTATTTAGGCTCACAACAGGAAAACTTCCCCTTGTTTCCTAAAAGACACTACATTAATTTGCACAGCTGCAGGCGCGTCTCCAGATGTTAAAGCCTTTCAGCTTTTCAGAGGGTGAGAATGCCCTGCTAAGGAAGGCTGAAAAATGCTGGGAGCCTGCCCAGGTCAAAGAGCCCCTTGATTTTGTCTGTGTTCCAGTCCCTGGCTAAAGAAAGGGCAGAACCACCGCAGGTGTTGCTTGCCTTTCCCCTACGAGGTTTTGCCAGGCGCTGGGCCAGCCCGGGCACTGCGGGGGAAGGCCGGCAGTGGCCAAAGCCCGCCGCTTTCCCAGGGCAAGCGTCGCTTGCGAGAGCGCCCCCGAGCGCCGGGCCCTGCCTCACAGTCGCCGCCTGGCGGACACGGCCGGGAGCGGCACTGCAGCCGCGCGCGGCGCTGCAGCCGCGCGCCCCCCCCCCCCTTGGCGAGACCCGCGGCGCCTTTCGCGCGTCCGGGCCTTTCTTCCCTAAAACCTGCCCTTGCCTAGGAAAAGCTGAGCAGTTCACAGAGTTGCTGTTTCCAGCCCAGCTTCCCAAAGGATTTCTCTCTCCCGGCAGCACAGACAGGGTCCCCGAGGCAGCGCAGACCCTCCCCGCGGGGGGGTGTGGTGCGTGTGCAATGCCAGGGCACATCCGAACCCGGCCCTGCGGCGGCACGCAGGTGCGAGTTTCTCCGCAGAGGCGGGAAACTTGCCTGTCGCTTCCCCGGCCTGCAGTCGTCGATGGCCGCGGGAGAGGCAGAAGAGCGGCCGCGCCTCCCCCGCCGCGCCCAGATTACCCCGGGGACGATCTCCGTCGGATCTGCCGCCGTGGGTCGCTTCCGGGGGGGGAAGGCGGCGGCGCAGCCCCGACAGCATCTCCAGGGCACTGCGGGACCGAGCGGGGCGGAGCGGAGCGGAGCGGAACGGGGCGGCGCGGCGTGAGCGCCCGGGATCCTCTCGCGCCCCGCCGCGCGCCGCGGCGCCGTGACGGGGCTGCCCGCGCCGGTGCCTGCCGCCGCCCACGAACCTGCCGCCCGCGCCCGGCGCCGCCGAGCGCCCCGCCTTGTCCAGTGCAGCTGCCAGAGGTCCCTCCGGACTGTGGGACAGGCAAAAACCCCACGGCAACGGCGAACACGGATTTTGGAAATGGAGAATTTGACGGCATCACTTTGAGCTGTGCCAGTTCAGTTAACACCAAAGGAAAATCCAAGACTTCTCCAGCAGGAGTGTTTTTCCTGGACGTATGTAAAGAGAGGCAAAGCTTTTTACTGCTCTGGAGAGCACAGTGTGCAGGGGGGGCAGCAGCCCAAAGCCACGCTCAGGGCCATTTCCCTGCAGTTCAGGAAACCTCTGCTTGCAGCACCTTGAAGTCCTGTGTGCTCAACACCTTTTCCTTTGGCTTTTCATGCACTTGGAAAGAGATTTCAGGATCTACCAGTGAATTGTCCCAGCCAGAGAGCTTTTTGCTGACCTAAATGGAGCTTTTAGACCCCAGACCCACAGGGTGGGCAGTGTTTTACAAGACAAGAACAGAGTGAGCCAGGAAAGGAAAATCAGGAGTGGATAATGTCATAGGTTTACTTGTTCTAAAAAAAACAAGCAGGAATTTTTCTTTCGCCTGCCCCACTGTAAAAGAAAGATGTTGAATGAGGGAGGGCGGTTTTGCCTTGGGTGATTGATCTAGACAAAAGAACTAACTGGCAGGACTGCATTCCAAGCTGATGGCCCTCTCTAAGGCTGTGGGGAGGGGTGAAGAGTTTTTTTTCCTCCTCTTCTTGGAAACAGGGACACTTCATTTTTGCCTTAACTCAGGCAAGGTGGGTGTTGGAGAAGCTCCGAGGTTGTTTTGTTCTTGGCTTGGTCACCCAGCTCTTTGCTGGTTCTGGTTTGCCTTCGTTTCCTGTGCCCTGTTCTGCCCCCCAGGCCTGGACCTCTTCGGACTTCATTGGAGAGGTCTGACCCACCTACAGAGGAACTTTTTGGGGAGGAAGTCACCCTTTCCCTCTTCTGCTCCCGTGTTTGGCAGCGGTTTGTGCCTCTCGACAAAAATGGGAGAAATCCCGGCCACAGCCAGCTGCAGACAGCATAAGTTTTCGTGGGAAGAACTCCCTTTTGTCCCCTTTTCCCCTTCCCCTTCTCGGTGTGGGGGAATCGCCATTGCCGGCTTCTCCCTCACACCGGGGCCAACAGCGCCCCCTGCTGGCCAACCCGAGCACTGCGGGCTCTGCCCCTCCAGGGATCCAACAGCGCCCCCTGCTGGCCGTGGTTAGAATTGCGCAAAACCCCAGAAAGTCCCGAACTGTTTCCTTTCTGAAGGGGATTTCTGGGTACAGGATTATTGTTTGGTTGGGTTTTTTGTGTTCTTTTGTTCTGCCAATACACATATATCCTTTAATAAAAGGCTGTTAATTTTTCTTTCTCCATACTTCCTCAGCTGGAGCCTCTTAATTTCGGTTTTACAGTTGCTTAGAGATGGGAACTTGGTCTATCTCATAACTCATCCTCCTTAGCAAAACACTTCAGTCTCATTAAACTGGGACAGCAATACACTGCATCTCTACCGTGTCCAGTTATGACACTGAGGACAAGCCATAGGTGTCACTGGAAGATTTTATCCTTCTGTCACATAGTTGATATAATGCAATTTAGAAGGATGATGAAATAGTAATTTATTTTCATAAGATTTAACTGTTGAATAATCCCAAGACAGGCACAGCTCCATGAAAACCCAGGGCCTGCACACCACAATCATCTACAAGTGATGCATTCACAAACCACCCAACTGGTTTTCAGAAGCAGGAAGCCCACACAGAAACCATCTCTAAAGCTTCTCACTCTCCAGTTCTTCACACTTAGCATTTAGTGCCCATCCAGTAACAGATCACTGAAAATCCAGCATCTTTTTCAGATGTTTGTATGCACCTTAGATGCAGCTGTATACACCCTGAAACAACTACATACATCCTGAAATCAATACTGAAATGTGCTCTTCTAGCCTGGAAATTACTTCAGCTAACTTTAAAAGAGGCTGGGTTGGACTCACATTGTGAAATACTCCAGTTAAACTTATTAAGTCTAATTGGTGTGGTAATGCTGCATGCTGTGCTGGTTGCAACATCCCACTCCCACATTCCTTAGGCTTAAAATTGCTTTGTGCTTTGCAACCCTGCCTCATAACTCTCACTTGGGGTAGCCCTTTAAAAAGCTTTCTGTGTTCCTCATGACTTCTTCACAATTGAAAAAAGAAAGGTTGTGTTCCTTAACTGCAAAGCCAAAAGGCTTAAAATCAAAATAATGATGACTCAGTTTTTCTGAAGTAATTTTGAACGTGATACTGATTTAACTGGCCTGCAAAATAAACGAATCCCATCCTGTAGCTTTTGTATTACTTCATTTACAGAAGAATAAACTAGTTACTTCTCTTCATAGCCTACCCTATCTTAGCTGGCTTCTCTCAAAGGAGTTTTGAGACATTCCAAAACAGCAGGGGGCAAAGGTAGTGCCTTGTTAAAACCTGATTTAATTGCAGTAGTGACTCAAAGTTCTTAAAATTTTGACAGTATCTTTAAAGTATACTGAAAACCCAGACTCACTGAAGAAACAGCAATACCCAAAAGCAAAGTAAAGAAGCCTTCCTGTTTACAGGCATCCTTTTATCTTGCTCTTTTCAGCAAATATGATAAAAGCTTATTCCCCATGTAAGTCGTCCTTTTGCACAGGGGGCGGCAAAGCCAGCTAGAGGCACCAAACAGTCTTTGGGAACCATCCAGGTGCTGCTTCTCCTTCTGTCACCCCCTTCCAGGGATTCGGAGGAAGAATCTATTAAACACCGTGTGCCTTAGGTACACAGCTCCAAACTCAAACCTGCTCTCCAGATATGACACAAATGAGGGACAAACACAAACCTGTGGTCAGAACCATGTGCAGAGAATACCACAAAAACAATATACATTTTATGAAAGCATTACAGATGTTGCCACACCACAAGTAGTTAAGAACCTATATATATAGTGACACAAACATAACAGCAAACTTGACATAAACTTCCTGAAGTTAAACGAAATGTGATGGAACCAAACCAGTGCCCGCAAAATAATAAATAAACCCACAAACACCAGGCCCTGTATCACATCAAAGGTCTGATATGAAACCCCCTGATATTTTTACTAGGTGTTTCCGTTAAATAGCAGCTAACAGCTCATATAAATTAATATAATTCTACTGACTTCATAATCCAGTTTTAAACCGGGAGCCTTCTGCTCTTGCAGTGACAGGCATTTAATAGTTTGAAAAAAATGAGATATAAGGATATTGAAATCCTGATTAAGATTGAAATACAGATTAAATCTGGTGAGGGACTAGAATCTGTAGAATGTTTATGCCTCCAACTTTACTCTTATCTTTCAGAAGGAAATACATAAAATTATTTTCACAGAATCACAGAATATGCTGACTTGGAAAGGACCCACCCACGAGGATCATCAAGTCCAGCTCCTGGCCCTGCACAGGCCCATCCCCAAGAGTCACGCCCTGTGGCCTAGAGGATCATCCAAACACTCCTTGAGCTCTGGCAGCCTTAGTGCTGTGCCCACTGCCCTGGGGAGCCTGGTCAGTGCCCAACCACCCTCTGGGTGGTTATATCAACATACAGAAAATAGTTCAGCCATCCCATAAGCTGATGTTACTTGTTTAATATAAAATGTCTTTTTTAATGTCAGACAAAATCAGGAACTAAAAAAAAATAGAGTGTTTTTAAAGTCATAGCTTTTCAGCAACTATGCTACCAGATCTCATAAAGGATGGTTTCCTATTTACTAATAACCAGCAGCTTTAACTTAGAAATTTATAAATTCAAAGGCCTTCAGACAGAGCCTCTATCCCACCACTTCATGTAATCTTTAAACTGTAAAAAAAAAAAATCATCCTGATAATTACAACTCATTTGCCACAGCCTTCTACAGGGCTGTGGAAAGAAGCTATTATTAAAATCTTGGTTCTATGCTTTCCCATTAATCTATGAAATCCATTTTTTATGGTATTTATTGTCCTTCCTTAAAGTATCTTCTAACTTTTCAAAGGTACAAAACCAATAATTTCATGCTAGATGGCTGATAAGAGAAAGAAAGAAATAGCAACTGGTTAAGAAAAAGTCTAAAAGCTTACTTATTTCTTTCATTTTTTTTGCACTATTGTTTACTAATTTACATCCCAAAATTTAGATCAATGCGCATAGCGTCCATTGGCCTTAAAATACCTTGCTGGTGGAGGTTTAAAATTCTCTGTTTATATTATATTATTTAGATCCCTATTTTGTACATTTAAATTCAATGCTGTCCTTAGAATATGCATTGAGCATGAGTGTTTTATCACAGAAATGGTGACCAGCTAACCCACTTGGAAGTCTGTTTGATGCAAACTAAGGCATAACTGCCAGAATAAATGTATTTTGTTTATTAAGACACAAATTTCAGACCTTACCTGATGGAAATCAGTATAACTCTTGAATTCAATCAGCGAGTCTGACCTACTGCATCTGTTTGCAACATGCAGCCTAGACTCAGCAGCTGCTGTAGAGACAAGTATGATCTATTACTAACCAGATGGTTATTAGCAATTTTTTCACTATTATGTGAAAATATTGGGATACACATCCTCAAACTTTAAAATTTGAACTCACTAATATTTCTTGAATTCTTTTCTTCCCTAAACTGTTTCAAGCAGTGCAGTATTTTATCAAACTGAAGCACTGCACAAATAAAATTTTTTCCCCCTGTTTTTCCAGTCAAAGTTGATGTTACTGAATTTTGCCAAATGAAAGTTAAACTGTACTAGAGCTGAAAGACGATGCTTATCTCTGCTCTCTTACATCAACAGGATATGGATCTGTCCTTTTCTAGGATTTCTAAACTGACACTGAATTGAATAACTTTGTCGCATAGTAGTGGGATGTTTCAGACTTACCCAGATATGTGAGATATATCCAGAGAGACCAGGCTAGGCAGCAGTTCTTGATTTAGACATTAGAAGGTCAGCTAAAGCTCAGGGGAATGTTTCGTGCAGAATTCCTTGTAAAGATTAATCCTTCCTCACCTATCTTCTCAGAGAGCCAGTAAGTGTTGTAGTTAACCACAGAGAGGTAAGCAGTGAATAAAGGATGGCTAATTACACAGTCAAATCCTTGAAAATACATATTGATATGAGGAGACCAGATAGGAGCCAGTGCACTTACACAACCTCTTCACTTTATTGGAATTTCGAGGACAAAATGTAGTCAGGAGCATCACAGTTCAAATCTCATGGTAACTCCAGGTTCACCTTGGGAAGTGCAAGAAAAAAACTTGGGCTTCCATGTAAATTACAAATAAGTCATGCAACAGCTGTTCATTTAAATAGTATTAAAATACAAAGCAAATGGAACTTAACATTCGATACTCTTTCTTTAGCTAAGAAATATTTTATTCTATGAGTCATCCCATTGGGATTGGCATCAATAAAAGTATTAGAAGCTGGATCATAATGAAAGGACAGCAGATACAAAGAATAATAATCCCTTCCTATCTTTTTCAGCAGCCAAGCAGACTGGAATGAATAGAAAAATACTTGCTGGTATTTAAGGGTTTTTTATTCAAAACTGTTACTTCCTTAGGGAGGGCCTTACAACTGATGTGCTGGGAAAGGTGACCTTTACATTACTGTTGCCATCTATAATAAAAGTTATTCATACACAACACAAAACTGAATTACGCACCCTGCAATATGCAGTCAGCCCTGAAAAGAGATGGGGGTATGAATGTGATCTCTAGAATGAAGGGGACATGGAGAAGGAAACAGAAGATGACTTATTCATTTTCTTCCACACTAGTAACAGGGGCATGAAATGAAGCTGGCATTGCACACCTCAAGACAAATGGAAGTAGATGATTCTCCTCACAGTTACATAATTAGAATGTACCTGGTACAGGATGCTGGGTGTGCTAGAGGTATGCGTGAGTTCAGGACAGCTTGGACAAGTTCATGGATGAGAAATTCTCAAGAACTTCTGAGGGATGGAGAGTCAGCATTTTGTGGCTTGCTACTTCCTACATAGGTCCCGAATAATACTGAAGTAGTTAACCTCGTTAAAGTGCAAAGTTTTCTAGAAGCCAGCACAGAAGTACTGACATCTAACAATGCTGCTGAGCTATGAGCTTTCCTGCTATTAGTAAATTAGTATAGAAATCCCATTTCATGCCTGTCAGCTGGAGTAAATCCTCTGACTAATTTGTTACAAATACGAAGATACCTTGCTCTTCCAGTAACCTTGTCTTAAACACTGGAGGAGAGCTGTCGTGTCTCACTGACTGCTGAAAGGCAGCATGAACATCACTAAATAGTCACTTCATGTGCTCTGAGAAGAGCCTAGATAAGTTAAATGCCAGCTGATGCTCAATACTAGCTGGAATAATGATTTATAGGAATTGCATAGTACACATTTTCACCTAGGATGTGAGAAAATGATGTCCTCATCTTAGGTAAAATAAAAAGCCCTTAAAATGTTGTTGTTTTAGTTTTAACTTGGCAATGTCACTGAATCTTGTAAGTGATCTGAAATCGTCACCACCACACTGCAGTTGAGTCCGTGTTGAAGCAGGGGGGTGTGGTATGGTGTGGACTATAATACCAGGTTTCAGAAAGGCTTCCGAATGTAGTGGGTTATTCACATTTCTTGAGCTACCCTGAGAACATATGCACCAAAGTACTCTGAATAGGTAAAATCTATGAGTTCATATTAGTGAGAATAATTTATTGAATCAACTAGATGAATTTAAAAGTTGGAGTGACCTGTTTCTGCAGTAAACTTTCTTTCTGAATTGTGATGGAATTGTGAATATAGAATGAAGAGAGGTTTTGGGCCAATATTATATATAATGGAATTAAATCAGAAGCAGGTAATGTAGACTACATATTACCTGTGGGACCCCTAAATTTTAATAAATCAGCCTATCTGACTTTGCCTATGAATTCTTAGTGATTGATATAAAACCCAAGCATTAAGCCCCTTTGAATGCGATGCTATATCAGAGATCTGAGCACCTGCTCACCAGGTCTGAGTATACCATATATCACAGGTCTGAGTTCTACTAGCTATCCCTGAATCCAGATTTGCCCAGGATAACCCGGGATAGCTTGAAAGCAATTTTTTGTGTGTGTGCATCTTTTGAATGTTTCTCCACTTATGTTTACTGAATTCTGTGAGTGACTGGTTAACCAACCAACTTGCATCCTAACAACAGATTTAAATATGCGAGCAGAGGATAACTCAAATTCATTTTAATGTGACTACTTCAACACTTTTCTGGACTTAGTCCTGAAGACTAAGAAAAGAAACTCTCTATGTATTAACCTTTCTTCTTAATTTTCTGCTAGGGATACAGAGCACAGACTTAGAACATCTATTTGCTTTCATCTGAAGAAATTAACCTTTCAAGGCTAGCTAAACAAAAGAAGAAAAGCCTGAAAATGCTTTTGTACCTAGCATTCATAAGAATCACTTTAACCCAGTTCATATTGTCATGTGCTAAATGTGAAATAAGCCATCAGTCAGTGGAAAGGATTATACCGAAAGGGAGTCTCCCCTTTCTATACACCCTTGCCTTAGGAGGTGTCCCCTTGTATACTTAAGGGGTTTAACATTAAAATGTAGATATGCAAGTTTCTCATTTGTGTCTACACAGAATCATAGAACATTTAAGTTGGAAAGACCCACATAACTTACAGGAACAAAGTTTTCTAGGAAAGTGTGAAATGTTGAGTGAAATGACATCATTATCAAAATGCTAAAAAATAAAATTACTGCAATTAATATAATTTAATTATGAAGATTCACGGTGATTGAGTGTGGTGACAATCTGCCCAAGGAACTATTCTCCCTTGTTTAAAAGAAAAGTCAGGTAATTCATCCAGTAGCAAAATTACAGATGAGAAATCTACAAGATGAGGAACTAAGAGGTGACAGAATGAGCAATTTAATTCTTTTATCATTTTTCATACTTCTCTTTTCTTTCTGCATTTTCTCAGGTAACAGCTTGAACCCAGCTCAGCATCACACCCAGATAAGCAGCCCCGCGGATCCTTAAAGGCTGTGTGTTTGTTCATCACACTTCCCAGCACTTTTTACCTTGAAAAATAATTACAATGGAGGACAATAACACCCTGTTTGAAACCTGGCTTTAAACAGGTTGAGTCGCAGCGCAACTGGTCTGACCTGGTCCGTGTTATCTCAGATGAAGCACGCCTGACAGAAGGAGATCTCTTTTGGCACCAGCCAACAGTCACAGACAGAGCTGGGAACCTGCATTGTGGAGCAGTGCTGGGGTGAGGATCCTTCCACCATGTGCCCTTGAAGGGCAGGCGCAGTACTGTCCTGCTTCATTCCAGGCTCCTCAAAGAGCTTCTGCAAGGCTTGCCACGAGCAGTGAGAGGTGGACCCTAAGGACTTGGTCTGAGCTGTGTCACGGTAAAATGGGACACACTGGAGCCAAGAACACCTAAGGAACTGAAATAAGGTTTATCATGGTGTGGGGTATTTGGTGAGTGGCTGCACGGGGAGGAGATGGAAGCAGGACTTGCTTGAACCTGCAATAGGTTTCACAGCGATGAACTCTTTGCTCCTAACATTGTGTCGTGGACTTCAAGGGACTGGGAATACTGATCAGGAAAGAGATTCAGGGTTCTGCCTGTGCGAGGCTCGTTGGATAATCTGGGCACGGCATTAGAGTTTATAAGAATTATCTTCTTTGAAGATAAATTACTAGTGGTAGTAGCGAGACTACACTTAAAAGACTTTATATCTCCTTGAAGTAAATGGTGGGTTCCATTTACTCTGGTGCTTACCTATCAGCTATGATTAGGTAATCAGGCAGATGATGGCTGATAAGCATACATGGCTGATAGCAATGATAAAAATGAGTTTCCAACACTATCCATAAGATTTTAAAATAGAAATTAATTAAGGTTGTTCTTTTTTAAATACAATCATTGAATGGCAGTTCTATGAGTAACTTTTCTATTAAATCCTAGGACAAACTTTGCTCTGTAAAAATATGTTGTTGCAAATGCTCTAAGAACTTAATTTACTTGCCCATAAATTGCAGCTCTAGAGAAAAAAAACATTTCCTGTTTGTCAAGGTCAGGAAGACTATCTTTAAGGATGCTTACAGGATACCCTGCATATGCAAAATCTCCATGACAAACAGAAATAATTCCAAAGTTATTTTCTTGAAACCTTCCTATCTTTAAAGAAGTGTTGCTTCTTTTGGATCCAACTCAGTGAATGACTGAAGTACCCCTATGGCCGCTGTGACTTGGTTTTGTTTGCTTGGTTTTGTTTTGTTTTTTTTTAATGGGTCAAGGAAACCCTTAGGTGAATTCCAGATTCTAATTTCAGTTATGTTTGAATTGTGCTCTTATTCCCTTTAGATGTTTGCAGTATGGATCACTACTCTTTTTCTTCTCAATGCAGCCAGAGGTGAGACACATGGTTGATAAATATATAAACAGTAAAAGTTGTTATGTGCAGCTTACACTAGAATATCTATATTGTAGAAAAAGGATGTTCTTTGGGATGGATTTCATATACTCCATTGCTAGGACCACTGAGTTATGTCATGTCTTTTGCACATTTAAGCCATTACTTTTTAAGTCTGTAAAGGTTTCTGCAGCTATCTAACAAAATGGGAATTCGGAAGGTATTTTTATATTTAAATTGATAATTAAATTCTTCCAGAACATTTTCCCCTACCCACCCTCAACCCACACCAGCATTCATGGTAGCTACCAGCCTGGTAATTAGAGCCAGGCACTTAATCTTCACAGCACTTTGCAGAGAACAAGAAAATAGTCTTTGTCCAAAACACCTCTTTACCAATAGGAAGGAATAGTTTCAACAGGGACAGACACACAGAACAAAAAGAAACAAAAAGACTCAAAAGTCCAAAAGTTTGCTAATATCAGAGAAAAGACACCTGTGAAAATGCCTGAGTCACCTGTGGACTCTCTATCCGCAGCTCCACAATTAAATCCTTTTTTTCTTTAGTTGCATTTCCAGTTTATATTGTTCTACCCCTGCATTTCCTACGGATTAAGTCACGGTCTGGTGGACTATGAGCCTGTCCTAGGTAACAATAGTTTCTCATTGTTTCCAGTGTCTTTTTAATAGCAATAAAAATTATTTGGGATTTCACAACTGTTGTGCTGCAACAATGTGTAAGGATGACAATTAATTGCAACACCCGCATGTCATATTTCCATCGTTACTGTATTAAAACTGCAACAGAAATTGGGAAACTGGTCTTTAAGGCACAGACCTCACTTCCTGAGGCTGTGCTTTGCTTTCAGCTTCCTCTCAAATTCCACTTTATTGCTTCCACTAAAATCTTATGGTGATTAAAAAAAAAAGGGAGATGTTTAATGTACGTTGTGGAGCAACCAGAGGTATCTGTTTTAATGTTTTGGGCGTCTTTTACATCTTCCTGAATTGTTGCACAAGCAATAACAATTTAGATAATCCCTGGAGCATTATGACTGATTTAAAGGACTACTCTGTGCTGGCAGCAAAAGCTGGTTTATTCTGTGGATCAAGATTTTATTGTCTTTTTCCGAGGGCTGGTAACAATATGTTTGACCATACACATCCTGCGTTCTCCTGAGTTCATCAAGCTGAGCTCTAGGCTATGTTTGGAGCAGGAATCACTCTTGAAGTTCAAATCCTTGCTACAGAGCACAAACAAGTCCCTTAATGAAAAATGCACACAAGTGCCACCCTGATCTGAATCACCCATTTTCTGCTTCACTGGTATAAACACTCTCCAGACAGCTTCTTGTACAGAACCTGTTACGTTCACAGAACACTAACATTTTATTTTGTGTACCCCAGGAGGGGAAGTTTGCTACAAGAGGCTTGGATGCTTTACAGATAGCCCCCCTTGGGCTGGGATCCCAGGAAGACAACTGGCAGGCTTGCCCAGCTCTCCAGAAGATGTGAACACAAACTTCCTTCTTTACACTAGAGACAACATGATGAAATACCAAGTAAGAAACTGCTTTGTTTTTAAACACTGACAGTATACATGCAAAAAATTATAGGGATAGTTTCTTTTCTCCTTTTCTTTCTTTTATTCTGTATTTTTGCTCATAAACCTCCCAGGAGAAGGCTCAATTTTATTAGACACATAATAATAATTTTCTTCCATCTTTTTCTTTTTCCTCATTTCAGCTCTCTGATGAGAGTCATCTGAGAAATTTTGGATATATTTTATAGGCTTCTCTACAGTAAGAAAATAGCCCAAATACAGTTTCAGGTTTAGCATTCTAAAGCTAGAGGTAGGGAAGGCAGTAGAAAAGAAAAACTCAATTTTGGCTCCTGCATTTCTACAGATTAAAAATGTGTTTCAGGCCCATATACACGACTCAGGAATGTTGTTCATAGGCATGATTACTGGGTCCTCTGAAGGGCATACAATTAGTCTCAGAGGCTCTGCTTATATGGTTGCCAACACTGAGCCCTAAGAACAGATAGATAGTTAAGAGCAAAGACCAGAAGAGAAAATATGTATATTCACCAGAAAAGGTCGGGAAAATAGGGTGAAAAATTAAAGGAAGGCTTAGAAAGAAAAACAGGAGGCTAAAGACCAACTGGAGAAAGTGAAATCATATGTGGAAAGAGAAGGAAATAACTAAAACCAGAATGAAATGGGTATGGACAAAGAAAATAAACAAATGTTAAAACTTTTTTTTTTTTTTACTGGAACTGAGGGAAAATAGATGCTAAAAGGATAAAGAAAAAGACTTGATAAGACATAGCATGGAGAAAGCTTGAAGAACTGAACCAGGTTATCCCTCTTGAAGACACATCAGGTGGGAAAATATAGAGACAGCAGACTCTGGAGCTCTATGGAAAAAATGGAAAAAGGTGAAGTTATCAACAACATTTGAAAACTTGTGGACTGTGACACAGTGACAGATGGAAGTAGTGTAAAGGAGTCTGTAGGACTGTTTAGGACACATCAAATGGGAATGTACTGAAAGCCACAAGCAGTGTGTCAGCCCTTTCCTCTGGAATCAGCAAGTACTGGAAAAAGCTCACAGCAGGATGCTTGAGGTGTTGGAGATGTCTGGGCTGGGCCAGGTTTAACATGATGCAGGTTTTTGGAGCTATAGACTAATCTGGTGAAAGGTGAGAAATGACCACCACAGAGTGTGAATTTTGCTTAGATGAAGAGCAAGAAAAATAAAGCAAATACATATGAAGGGAGGGAGGGCAATTTGGTGGTGTTGTTGGCTTACATTACATGAAAAAGGCTTAATAGTGTTTTTTTATAGAAATGGCAGTCATAAGCAGTAAAGGTGTTTATGATTTCTCCTCAATAAACCCCAAAATACCTATAGTCTTTGACTTTGTAAAGCTGGTGGGCTTTCTCATAAAAAATAAATGAGCTTAACAATGAAGGTCTTATCTTCAAAGGAAAAAGAAAGAAAAATAGGTATAGTTTCAAAGTCAATACCTGTCAGAAGATGCTGTCTTTGCATTTCTATGTTTGATAAAATCTTGTACTTAGTGGCAGTGTTGTACCAGCATATCTCAAAGCACTGTGTAGGGATGCCCATATTATTAGTTCAATTAACTAGAGGAAGTGAATAATTTGTTGAAGTGATTAACTGATTCCCCCTAGGAAGTCAGTGAGGAACAAGACTCATCTCTTCAGAGTCCACAATTATGCCTTAACCATTGGGGTTTTATCAAAATGTACACTGAGATGGAGCCGTCACATCCTTTTTGTGTTGTTTGTTGCTTGTTTGGTTTCTTTGACACAGAAAATTTCAGCTACAAATCCTTCAACTATCAAAGCTTCGAATTTCCGAACACACAGGAAAACTCGCTTCGTTATACACGGCCACCTTGCCGGAGCAGATCTCCCCTGGATAACAAGTATGTGCAGGGTATGTATGACTTTCGTCTGACAGTCATTTTACTTGTATTTGAAAGTCCAAATATCCACTCTTAAAAAGTGGCTTAAAACTCCCATGTAAAATTTATACCTCTGTTCTCTTGTTAATTCAGAGAAGGGGAACGAAACTTAGAATGATACCCAGTTCCACATGACCACCCCCTTGTTCCTAGCTATGAGTATAGTGCACTTCAGCCTTCTGCTGAATGCCCTTTTGCTGCATTCACCTCCACAGGGAAAGCTGTAATTAACTGATTTTTCAATTCCTTGCTAATAATTAGGGTGGAAAGAAAAGAGTGATTTTTCTCACCTCAGGAAAAAGGTCAAAATAAAAGTTTCAGTTTGATTGAGACATTTGATCCAATAAAACCAAAAGGCTTTGTTCAGCAGATTTGTTTTATTTTACTCGGGCACATTTTAAAAATGAACTTGTTTCAGAATAAAAAAAAAAATCAGAAAGTTCCACTGGCAGAAGTGTATAAATGAAAGATTTTGGTTAGAACTTATGAACTTTGAGGCCGAACAGTTCAAGCAGGTGCACACAAATTTGAGAATCCTTTTAGATGATCCAAACATAACAAATTTGAGGAATAGATCTTGGGCAATAAAAAAGAAGTCATACTATCCTCTTTTGGTAACTGGGGTACTGTCATTAAGAGAAGTTGGTACCCTAAATCCAACCAAGGCATCTGGAATGGAAAACAGAACTGAAGAAAGATTCTATGTCCTTATACAGTGCTCAGATCACTGGCTCCACTCTGCCTCCTTGTGTTGATTTTCAGCATCAGTAGGAATTAATATACTAAAGGTGTCTTCATCAGTTGCATAAACAAAGCTTGGTTTTTTGCTATAGTTAAACAAAATATACTTGTTTATGTTATATATATCCTTAAGGACCTGCTACAATTGCAATTAATACCGTTTTTCTTCTTGTCTCCCCTTCTCTTGTTTCCCACCAGTTCATGTTTCACACTGAAGATGTGAATTGCATTTTGACCGACTGGAGAGGCGGCTCCAGCGGTTTGTACACTGACGCAGTTAACAACGTCCGCATTGTGGGGGCTGAGCTGGAGTATCTGGTGAACTTTCTCGAGGTAGAAGTATCTATGGAATGTGAAAACTATAGTCTGTATGGTAAAGCTCATGTTCAGAGTGGCACCTTTAGGTTTGTGTCAATAGAGCCAGGAAACACAGAGGTAGTTGGTAACATAGCTGAAAGTGTCATTAAAGGGCTCTAATCTCGCACAAATGGAAATACCTGCTTTGGCACCAGACCACAGATAAGCATGTCCCTGGAGGCTTACAGGCCATAGTTGCTGAAAGTTTGTACTGGATGAACTTTTTACTGGATAAGAGATCAGATTGGAGACTGTCTAACAAAACCGGTAGGTCAAGAGTGATAACTGAGGACCAATATGATTAAATATCCCTCTGCGGGTCACAGACGCTGCCTCCTGCAGGAACTGAATTGCAGCAGAGAGAACTGATTCTCCTGCAGCTGCCAACATCAGGCTTCCCCTGTTGAAGCTCAGCTGAGCCTAGCACACCAGCAGCATTCCAGGCACGGTCCTCCCCATCCTTAAGGACCTGCGTGGTGGAGCATATCCATGACAGGATGGACACTAGATTCACACAGATGGTATGTCCTGACAAAGGCACAGCTCCTCTACCACAGACTCCTATCCTGAACAGACAGACATTTTCAGGGGTGAGGCAATGGAGTCATTCATCTTTTGGAAAAGCAATCAGTGCAAATGTAGGGACTTATGTGCAGAAATTCCATCATCCTTCATTTCTATCATAAGGGCCAGTTCCTTACAGAGGTGTGGTATGAGAGAGGTGGGGTGAGTGGGGAATTGCTTCTCTTTAGGTAGAGATCCCATTGCCCATAACTATAACTTTCCACATAATACACTTGCCTCCATCACCCACTGCTCTATCCATGTCCTGGCACTGCATGGGGCCATGTTGCAGTTTAACAGACTTGTATTCCCACACTGCTTTTTAAGTTTCCATACATCTTCACAGAAGGACTATGGCTACTCTCCTGCCAATATCCATTTCATCGGCCACAGTCTTGGAGCACACGTTGCTGGGGAGGCAGGGAGAAGGAAACCTGGCATTGGAAGAATTACAGGTACTGAAGTGATTCTTGCTGATGGAACTTTATATTTTCATGAAACTGAAGAATTACTGCTCATTTATAACACACAATACAGACTGCAGTGCGCTGATTTGTCATAAACAACAGTGACCAGCCAACAGGACGTCACACAGGTCATAGGATAAGCCATTCCTGTGGAACACAGGATTTCACATATCAACATTTAAAGCTCTGAGGAAGGCTCAACTGCAACAGACCAAAAAGGCTTAACTGCCCTGAGTGGAGCTAAGTAGAGGTCACTTTTCACAGGTCACAGGGAAAAAAGACTTTCAATAGGCCCCAGGGAGCACTTGGTTACGATTTGTAATGATATAAAGAATAGGAAGAGAATGCTGTATTATATGTGGAATAACAGACCTGTAAAACACTAGCAACTCGTTGTCATACTTGGTTTTAAAAACCCACTCTAACATGACTTTTCAGCAGTTCAGATGTTTGAAAATCTGAAATGAAAAATTAAACCCCCTAGATAAGATGGTATAAAACCCCAGCAGGATAAGATGGTAAATAGCCTTGGACATCACCCTGATAACGAAGAAAGCTGTCAGTCACACAGCCACACACAAAGAAACACAGCATCCCGACACGCTCACACATCGCTTTTTTTAAAGACTCACCATTTTCTGCTTTCCTTCTCCTCCAGTCAGTTCTTTTCTCTGCACAGACATTGGTTTGTCTGAGCCATGTACACAATAAGCAGTTCACATAAGCAGTTCAGGGAAACTGGGATCAGAGATGTATTTTCTTTATCTCCGAGGGAACCTCACTGACACTGAAGTGAAGGGGTACCATTTTCAACTAAGACCTTTTGGATTTGTGGCCAAAAAAAATTTCTTAAACAAATCTACATGCTCAGAGTAACATATCAAGATTTCATATTTTTGCTAACATCCAAAAAAACCCCAAACCAAAACCCAACAAACCTCTTCTTATAACATTTTCCCTTAAAAGTAAGCCAAGCAGCCATCAGCATTTTACAGTGCTGCAATGTCTCCAATCCCCTTTCTATTAAAACCCTACTGTTTTGCTGGCTGTGAACCACAAAATGGGGTTTTACATGTGGAGTAAAGGCAGAAATGTAATGACATATAGTATAGACACCCTGTATGTGATGATATACATATAGTAGTATTTACTCAATCAGATGTATCTCCATTCGTTTAGGTTTGGATCCAGCTGGGCCTCTTTTCCAATATACTCCCACAATGGTTAGGCTGGATCCTTCAGATGCAAAATTTGTTGATATAATTCATACTCATGCTGGTCATCTTTTCTTTGACTTTGGTAAGTTTTCACCCAAAGGCTGACATGGACACATGGGTTGGCCACAGTGTACCTGAGAGTGATTGGCCTGGACTCATTGTGTGTTTCAGCTCCAGGGATTCTTCAGACTTGTGGCCACCTGGATTTTTACCCAAATGGTGGGAAGAAGATGCCAGGATGCCACCAGTTTCATGTACCTCCTGCAACTCGGAATGTCAATGACCTTATGAGAGGTAACTGTATTTTAAAGAAGTAATACCTCATTGTAAGCTACAGTTAGAAATAAAGACTAGGATAAGGTAAAGCCTTTTGAATGTATATGTTATTTATGTAGCTCGGATTTGGGGGAGGGAGACAATACTCAAAAATGGAACATTTAAAGCTGCCTCTGAAATACCGTCAAATTTTCTTTTATACTAACCAATGCAAATTCCAGATGGAAACTTCAGTTAAAGCATGAAAAATTGTTCATCACAAGCTTTATAAGAGCCTGCCACTGTGCTGACAGATTGATCTCAGTGGGAATTCCACACATGAAGGACTGGTAAAATTTCATTTAAGGCTAATCCAAAAATTAGTATTTTAAAATCTGAGCTAATCTGAGCTTCCCTTCTCCCTTGAAAGACATCACTCCCAATATTACTGGGACTCATCCATGCCATTAAGCTTTAGTATCTTCAAAGGAAACAGCTCAAGGTTAGAAATATGAAAGATAATAAAATGTCTGTTCCATTAGTAGTTCATGTTCTTCAAAGAAAGCTGGGCAGTTAGTCAGAATTACCCTGGGATCCAGTACAATAGATCCACAAAATCCTGTCTTCTGATCCTAACCTACAGAAATGAGAACATCTGTTATTCACAGCTGAATGTTTTGAAATCCCTATCATTAGTTAAATAATTGGCTTTCAAAAATGCTCTGTCTCAGAACTGGTTGAGAACTTAGCAACAAAGAGAACTGAAAGCTGGCTGGGCACAGTCATTTGGAACCAAAACACTTTCCAATTGGACTGCATAAAAATGTCTGAATTTTCAGCACAAATAAATATTTTGAAGAGACATTTCACACAGACTGTTTGCAATGTCGTCATGAAGGAGAAACAGCTCTACTGAACATGAGCAGATGGAATTTGTTGTTCATGCAGATCATAAAAATAGAGACAGCCTTAACTCGTGCCTCTTGGTTAAACCTTGCATTGTGCATCTCTGTTCTGTTTGGTAATATTTACATTTATGTAGTACTTTTATGTATGAAGTGCTTTAGAAATAATATTTAGTAATTTTTTTTCTACAGTTTTTAATGCAGTAGGGAGAGTATAGCTGTTAAGTGAATTTGGCGCTAACGCAAATTAAGCCAACTGTAAGAGCTGAGGGTTTTAAAGTACAAACCCTTCCGAATTAAAGAAGGAGCTATAAAGAAAAGATATTCAGGAAGCCTTGACAGTGCAGATTATTATCAAGAAAAACATACAAGTACTTTTCAGAGGGGGTTTGGTGTGGTTTTTTTCTTTCCTTATGCAAAGAACAATGTGTCAATTGGTCAACACCAACTGGTATATCTTTAAGATGCACAAATATTGATAGTAGGGGTAGTTCTGATTTCACTGTAAACTGTGCCAGCTTGCCATTACTTCAGTGCCTCCAAGACTTCTCCTGTGACTAGGTGAGCCCCCACCATACGCTGAAGCAGAACAGTGCATATTTTTATACAACCAACCTTAGTATATTGTATTTTGATGAAGGAGAGACTTCAGCGTCAATGAATGCAACACTTTTTACAAGGGATCTGTAAATACAACCCAAACAGCATTTTCTCCTTTTCTTACTGGCTGCTTATAAATTTCACTCCGATGGGAAAATGTACTTGTTTTAAATAGTTCTGACAAAATTGAGAACACATTGCCATACATTTGGCTTTTCAGAGAATTTAACAGAATCTCTATTAAATGACTACAGATTTTCTAGAGGTTAAAAACACTGAAAGCCACTAAATTTAAAATAATTACTACAATTACCTTTAATTCTAGAAATTAGTGGAAACTGTGGTTTTACAAAATACCACATTGTGATAACTGTAAGCAAATGAAAACTACTTCATAGTAACTACTGTTTGCCTTACAAAACCTAAGCTATGAATTCTTTCAGTCTTTGAAATATCAAAAGGAAATTCTCCTAAATCCTCCTTGTTTCTCATGCTAAAGTAAAAGCAGCTGAGTCCCCATACAGGACGGGAGGCTGCACGAGGTCCACCTTGGTGCATGTCCACCTCTGGTAGAACCTACTTCTTCCCCATCAAAAAAATATATATGTAGGCATAAATACACTTTTTTACTCCAAAACCAAATAATTCACCCTTTGAAGGTCTTTTAATTATCCCTTTTTTTTTTTTTTCCTGAGATTTCACTCTTTGTGCAAATGCTTTTGAGAAAAAGAGACCAACAAATGTTGCTTTGGCATGGACTTTATGTCAGTGAATAGCTTCAATTGTTTTTCACCTGTTGTTTGGGTTTTTCTCCCCAGCATATAGAGCTATTGGATGTGGGCATAAAAGAAGTCTCCGGTATTATGCTGAGAGTATTATCACTCCAAGTGGATTTGTTGGGTATCAGTGTGAAACATACCGAGATTTTGTATTGGTAAGTATTGGGTTTATATTTATCTGAGGAATTATAGCCCTGCCTTTCTTCTCTTAATAATTTCTGGGACAACTTCTACATTCAGAATCATGGGACTGTGCAGAACCACTGACCACCTTCATCCAGACCACACTCAAAACCAGGCAAATTTAAAAGCAGCAAACTTTAAAAAAAATATCTAGAATAAAAAAGGACATAAAATATAAACATCTAAAACCATTACAAAGGGAGAGATGAAGAGGTGAGTAAGAGAATAATGGGAAAAAGTGGCTGGGCTCACGTTTTGGGTAGGTCAGCAGCAAGGGCCCCTCTGGCTCAAGGAAGTCCATCTAAACCTGATGGAGCCCATCATGAAAAAAACAGCCCCTAGATTTCAGAAAAGCTTCACTGTCTAAAAAATAAACATCCCCAATCTGTAGGGCAGGGGGGATATTTATCCAGCCCAGCATTGCTTACACAGCTCTCAGGCAGTGCAGAAACAGGGCAGCGTGATGTCCTGGTGGTTCATATCTAATGGAATTGGGCTTTATTGAACCACTTCTGGCAACGCAACTGAGGACTGGCCAAGGAGGAGGACAGGTCTGATTTTTTTCCATCTACTCCCAAAGGATTTACTACAATAAGGCAAAAAATGTTGTTACTGTTTGTATCAATGTTGCCACGTAACTTGAAAGTTTGATGTAATTCAGGACTTGAAAACCTCAATCCTGTGCAATTTAGTAATGTAAGGGAAATGGTTTTTTTTAATTTCATGATAGATAAGTGGTGATGATGATCATTTAGCTTTTTAGTCATCAAATGCACAAATAGCCAAAGATCCACAAATATCAGTTCCAAACAGAACCTCCCATATATCAAAACTGAACTATGTAAATATAAAAATGCTGTTTTTCCCAAATACAATAATCTGCTTTCATGCTCATCTTTTTTCTCTCTTCTTCCTTTTTTTTTTTAATGGATGTCAAGCTCCTGATCTGATTGTCTGATCTATGTAATAGATTAATTTCATCGAGGCTCTGCATGGGAATAAAGGCTGTAGAGCAGACAGAACAAATTCCAAAGTGAGAGTCTAAGTTCAGTATTCCTAAACTTAAATGTTTTTACTGTAAGAGTGAGATATCCAGCCAGACCTCCTTTGAAATATGGTTACCCATCCTATCTATCACTAGCAGAAAACCTTTCAATGGACCCTGTAAAAGATGAATATATTACCTGTATTTTACAGATCAGGTAGTAAGGCACAACATGCATTAACGTATTTACTTATGGTCTCTGCAGGACCACGAGGAATTAGGCCAGATTTTCAACCTGTTTCTCTCTGATTTCCAACCAGATAAAATAACCTGACTGACCATTTCAACTCCTTTTTCCACCGCACAGATAAATACTGAAGATATGATCTCAATTGAGAAGCAAGTACCTTTTCGAAAAAAAGGCTGGGAAAAAGCTGAAATATGCTAATTTCTTAAGCTTTAAGAAGTGAGATTAAAACAGAAAATGTCTGGTAATGCACACTGTTATTTTCCCCCCAGGGAGACTGTTTCCCATGTCCAAAGGAAGGATGCCCACTGATGGGTCATTATGCTGAGAAGTTTTTACATAAAACTGAAAAAGAACAGCAAAAAGTTTATTTAAACACGGGGGCTTCCTCTCCTTATGCTCGTAAGTGCTTGTTTTGGGTGGTGTATTCTAAAGTGGCAATTAATTATGTGTGAAAAAGGGCCTTACACATCTGCAGAGAGCTGCTGGAGTTAATGAGTGGCACTCATTAACTAACACATCTAGAATTTCAGGTGTGTTAGGAACATGCAGTACCATCATTATTTGGGAAAGCTGAGATAATTGTGGAAATATATCAATGATGCTCACCTTTCAGTTAAACTTGGTTATTACATCATAGCTTAAAAATTCTGTACAGCTGAAGGTGGGAGGAATGTTATGCTGGAAGTGCATAATTTCAAATAGGAAACTGTTACAATTTTTTTATTGACAAAAATTTATTAAAATTGGAGCATTTCAGAATAGTTTCATAAAGCTCATCAGGTCAAAATGGCAGGGAGTAATAAGAAGTACAGGTTTAATTGGGATTAATGTAGAAGCAGACACAGAACTGGGAAATAAGAAAATTAATAAATAAATTGTAATTCATCGCAGGTGATCAACTTTGAAGCCAACGAATGACAGAGAGCCTTTGAGGTTTTTATTCACTAGACACTAAAATATGAAAGCAAAAGTAAGAATAAAAAAAATCTTATATTAGACCTTCATAGAGCAAAAAGTAAAAAAGTTAGAGTCTAGAGAAGCATGCTATTTCTCCAGTCTGAATGAATACAGTGATTTCAACATTTGCAAGCTGTTGAGTTTATAGTAATTATAGCCTGAAAGACAAATATAACCTTATGAATTGGGGGAAGAGATTCTTCTTTGAATAGCCTGAATTAAAGCCAGTACAAAAACTTCCCAACCCTAGTTGCTTGAAATCAATATGAGCTGTTGCATCCAAGGCCCTTCTGCCTTAGACAGGCACGGGTGATGATATGATCTGAAAGCTTTTGGGCTGTGACAGATACAAGAAAACCCCTAAACACTCTGTATGTATATCAGAATCCTCCTGGGAAAACAGAAGGTTTTGTTTAATATGTGTTTACCACAGCAGTCCAGTGGGCCTCACCACACAGCTGAGAGTTTACATGCTACCCATGCAACCGCTCATAAATGTAAGAAATCACAAAATTAACAGTGAGGCCAAGTGGAAGAGCAAAGTACAGTATTGACCATGACAGATTAAATACTCAGCAGATTCAGGAGGATGGCAAAGACTGGAGCAGTGACCACTGTCAAGAAATTAAAACTACCAGAATCGCACAGAACATTTTCCTTAAAAAAAAAATAATTTTTTTTGCTTATAAGCACATTTGTGCAATCCTTTCCTTTCCCTGAAAGACATTGAAACACACAAGAAATTTTACCATTAAGAAAGAAATCTTACAACCGTGATCGATTTGATTTTGCTTTCAAAGGCTGGAGAAAAGAGATACACGTCAAAGTATGTGCAACAGAAGTCACAAAGGGGAATATAGATGTCGCCTTGACTGGAACTAATGGGATCAGGAAAAAATATACAATTGACAAGTGAGTTTAATATGACTGTTGAAAAAATGGCTCTATCTTTGTTGTCATATTGAATATATACACAGCTATTTTTACATGCTTCATCTTGTTCTATTATGGTCTGTGATGTACACTAGTAATAAAAGTAGCTGGTAAGTGGTTGAAGTTCCCTGTGCTACAGATTGTGGTAAAAATCTGTCTGCGGGTCTCTCTTCCCCTGTATTTTCTTTTGTTTTCTGGAGTTGATGGTTAGCATGGCAAATTGGGCAAGAGCAAAAAGCTCTGTGGCTACTGCTGGACTCAAACATGATTTAGTATTCTCTGAGAGGACAAAGAGCTGCGTGATGTACAGTCATTTAATTACCCGCTCCTCTGGGGAGTATTTGAGTAAGAAAATTGCAGCTTTCTCATGAACCGTGCTGAAATACGGATTCCTGTCTACTCCCCCTGGATTTTTCTAGTAAATGTGAATTTAAACCTCAATAAAAAGACCCTGGGAAAGAACACAGCTTCAAATTGTAAAACCAACCTCCTCTGTGTTTGAAAACAGCACCATTACTGATCTGTACCAGGAGTACTTTTGGTTATAAATACACAACTGCAGCAATACACGTACAAGTAATTTCTAGGTTAATGTAATGTGTGTTCTGTTACAGTGAACAGTGATGCCACAGAAGGCACAAATTTAAACTGTGATTTTCAATTTTCTTCATGGTTGAGAGCAACCAGAAACACTGACAGAACGTTTTGACTTGGATTTATGTGAAGATAGGTAGATCTTATTTTCCAAAAATAACTTACAGAATAAACCATGGCAATACTGACAAAGAATGTGCTGAATAATGTAGTGTTTTCATCCTGAAAGGCACAGAAATTTAAGCAGCTGTGTAATTTGCATACGTATATAAATCCCTCTGAGTAGCTATCTCCTCCTTGGGTACTAACAAGACTATATATCAGGTTGACAGACTGAACCTGTCTTGGGATCCACGATCACCTCCTTATGTAAGCAGGAATGTTGTTTCCTGTGCTTTCTTAAGTAAGATTAATATTGAGACTTTGTGTCCTTCACCAATCTGCCTAGCTGGTATCTTCACCACAGACTTATGTCAAAGGGGGGAAAAAATGACATATAGTCCTCAGAACTTCCTCCAGCTATTCAGGATAAATAATTTTGGGAGAGATGAGGTAGACTCAGCACCGCCACAATAGCTTCAGGGAAGCCAAAAAATTGCAGTA
Organism: Pipra filicauda; assembly: GCF_003945595.2. Taxonomy (NCBI): domain Eukaryota; kingdom Metazoa; phylum Chordata; class Aves; order Passeriformes; family Pipridae; genus Pipra; species Pipra filicauda. Next base: position 291,727 of record NW_024104683.1, on the reverse strand, counting down.
CTGATGTGGAGGAAGAAATCAACCAAAATGCCAATGTCAAGGATACATTCTTTTCTAATTCTTACAAAAAGGATTGAGTGAAAAGTGCATTATATATATATATATATATGTATATATATATATATATATATATGCTACATGGCTTGAATGACTAGTTAGCAGAGAGTTGGCATTTGTTGTTTCTGGACCTGAGACATGATCTGCTACTGCTAGAGCTGGAAGCCTCAGATCTGTGTGATCTGGTTTTGCATCAAGAGTCCTGTATGTTCCCCAAGGAATATATACTCTAAGAACATGCCTTAAGCTAAAATTTTGCCTGACTTCTCTGATTTGTAACTCTCTAAAAAAAAATAATAAAATTATAACACTGGTATTCAAAGCTCAACTCAAGCATCCCACAGCTCATCTTCCTTTCTGCCTGTACTGTGGTGGTTTTTCCCCCTCATTTTTATAGAACACCAGGCATCACTTCTGTGCTTTTCTTTTGGCAGGGGAACTTTCAAACCAGGCAACACATACTTGAACTATATTGATACAGAAATTTCTGGGAACATTTCAAAAGTTGAGTTTCTCTGGAAAAAGCATCTGGGTCATGTAGACAGGGGCTGCATGGGAGCTGAAGAAGTCACAATAATATCTGGGGAAAATGGAAATAGGTAAGTCACAATCTAATGATCTGTGGGTGAGGAGGGATAGAGGTGGGGAGGGAGGAGAACAACAACCAACCAGCCAAGAGAAAAAAAGAAAAGGGAAAAAAAAATACAAGGGAAAAAAAAAACAAAGGAAAAAATACACAAAACACCTTTGCATGGTATTGTGTTTCTTAAAGCAAGTGGGTAAATAAGAGCCTAATTTCATGGCAGTACCTGGGTCTTTCATGGACTGCAGTTATTTCCACAGCTCAGCACTGCAGTGAGACCTTTCCAAAAATCAGAGATATCAAATCTGAAATTCAGAGGGGGGCTGTAGCCCTGCACTGGTAAGAAATATAGGAGTTTTTCTCCTAAATTACAGTTTCACGTGCCTACATCCAGCACATCAGAAACACCTCTGCAGAGTACAACACCCTTACTTGCCTGGGCAGGGTGCCCTCGGCTGACTCCAGCCTCAGCCCATGGACCTGGCACCCACTGGCATCTGCAGGACATCAGACACACTTTTGTAGCACAGAGCACACCTCTTGGTTAGTTTTAACCAAAATTAATTCAGCTGAGGCATCCACACCACTCTGTCATGTAAACCCAAGTGTGGTAAGTGGGGGAAATGGAGTGAGCAATTCCCTTCAGAAACATGCTCCTGTCCCAAATTAAAATGCTAATGGAGTGTGGGCATAAAGGCAAACACATCCTAAAATTTAATAATTAGTCACTAACTAGTCATTCTTTAAAAAAAAATATTTTCATAACACACACTTTATGTTCTCAGTCTACTGGAACTCGTGCTTTGACCTGCCATGAAGGGAAGAGGATTTCTACTGATTTTGTTAGGCTGCTGCTAAGAAAATGGCCCACGTACTGAAAAATATTTCCTTAAACTCTTCCCCCCTTGGCAGGTCTGTGTTCTGTGGGTGTGGGACTGTGCAGCCGAGCATGTGGCAAGCCCTGGCACTCTGCTGAGGCTCAGCCAGGAATGCCATGCTTGTCCACTGTGGCAACACTCACCATCTGGAAGAGGACACTGCAGTCAGCAGCAACAGATTACAAAGCTCCCTCAATAGATTCTGGAAAGTTTGCCCAGCCCACTACATGAGCTCTATTTCCAAGTTAATGTTGTCAGCTTTTCTCCATACAGAGGAGTTCCACTTCTTTAATTACAATGACAGCTAACATGTGTTCTAGTAGTAACACACATGCAGTGTGGTTATACTTCGCAGTGAAAGGGAAAAATAATAGAACAGGAAAAAAGAGACCTTACCAATTCCCATTTGAAACACTATCATCTTGGGAGGAGCACTCAAAGAGAAGCAACTGAAAAAAAAATAGGAGAAAGATATATTAAAACCAGAGAAAAACTAAAGAAAATACAAAAAAGAAAAAGGGGCAGGGGGGAGAAAACAGGAGCATAGATAGATAAAATTAAAAGTGTATTAAAAGTGTATACTTACTCGTTCAGGAAAAAGATACTTGCATGCTTTCAGAAGCATCTGATTGCTTCTATGTCAGGAGTTTGTGTATATTTTAAATATATAAATAAGCAGAGTTTGAATGGTGTTATCTGACATATCCTGCCTTCCTGAAGAACACTTTTAAACAACAATTTAGCAGCACATCCAAAAGACTGCTTAGGAGCAGGGATTGTGTATCAAGTTGTACAGAGGAACTCTATTATCAAAAGTTCACCATGCATCAAGCAGGATAGCTTAAGGTACAGCAAAATACTTGATTGTTGCCTCTTCCTGGGGAAAAACTCATTCATGAGAGCTCTGCTGAATGCTGGGTGAGCTGGGATGCTCTCAAAACTGTGTTGGATTATTGAGGAACTTGAATTTTCTGGCAGTCTTCAATATGTAACTATTTTTTCTTTATCAGTGAAGCTGAATTTTCCACCTGTACTTTGCCTTTGTGAAGATGCTTAAGTTGGGCTTGAGCTACATTATTTGCTTTAGCGTTGCCACTCCAAATTTGTCAGCATTTTGACTATACTGATTAGCAAAACCAGACTAGCCAGAGTTATCAGCATCAGCCAAAATAAACTAAGGTTGTTTTTGTTTCAACACATGCTACCCACAAAAATTCTTTGAGTTTTTCATTACCCTAAGACATTCAACTAATTTTTACATCTGATGTGAGGTTTGTCATTCAGGTGCAGAAATTATGTCTATCAATTCTGTTGGGCAACTGTGTTCTGTCCCATCCTAACAACAATATTCCAGAATACTTCCAGTGGGGTTTATCAAAAGGTATTGATGATGTTAGTGTTACCCAAGGCTAAATGTTAGTGATGAACAGATGTGTTTCAAATTATGCAGCAATAATTTTGAGATGTCAGAACCCTGTCACCTCCTGTGAAGTTTGCTGAAGGAGCTTCCTTAGGACATTTGACAGATCAGCTGTCTGCCTTCTCAGACTCGCTGCTTCTGTACCCTTACCATCTCCATGTGAGCAGAGTAGGATCCAGAAATCGTCTTTAGCAGGAAATCCATCCTTCTTTACTCCTTGGCAAGATGCCCCTCTTGAGCAAGACGGGACTTCCCTCTTCTGTGCTCCCCTGGAGATGAACAAAACAACCCCCCAGGTATTTATACACAGTTGGGAAATATCTGCAGCCAGTAATTACAACATCTTTAACATCCTCCATAAATCACGCGTGGCTTTCTGCCCCACAGTTGCACAAATTAAAGAGACTCAGAGAGGGAAAAAGAAAGACTTGTTTTGCCTTTCTTACAGCCAGGAACTGAAGCAAAATAAATGTAAATATTTCCCTCAGGATTGCAAAAAATTGTGCAGCAGGGCCAAGAACTGGATTTAATGACATGAGACAGGAGTATGATCAGTGCCATGTAGGGCATCGCTTCTCACAGAACGGAAGCAATGTCCCCTTGAACTCAAGACTTTCCTAAAGCCCAAGCCCTCCTGTCTCCATACTTGACTGTGCCACTTTTGCAATTCTAAAAACTAATTAGATGTTTTTATGAATAATAACTCATTTCCGAATACAAGTTTCATTTTGTTTATTTTTAAACTATTGGTTTCAACAGCATTCTGACAAAACATGACAGTTCATATGGGCTGATGACTTGTGCTATAAGTGTGGTACAGCTAATTAGACCCCTTATAAATATGCATTTTCTCACCCAATCTTTTCAGCTAAAAATAAAATATTGCATTAATTTCTTCCTGTTGTGTTGTCCTGTTTTCATTTTTGTGATATGCTATTTCTTGACTTAATTTTTATTCTTTGGTATAGGAGACATCAACACTGCATTTCTTGGTTAATATATTTTTAGACAGAGCAAGAGATTTATTTGTATGAGCTAAAAAACCCCACATTGACATCAGCTGTATGTTGCTGGTAGCAAATAGTCTTCTTCCTTGTTTCTTTCTGTATTTAAAAATTAAAATTGTTACTTGTATGAAATCTTTGGATACTATTACTTTGTATTAATGAGCTAGTAAGAAAAATGCAAGGGTTGGATATTTCATCAGACCATCTGCCTTTGACTAACCTGGAACAGGTAATTCTTTCATGTCTTTACAACAGGATAAGCCAGCTTTTCAGAATAATTTAAATTGCGTCTTTAAAATGTCAAGTGAGATGCACCATTTGATATGTTTGGCTGTCATGATGAAAGGTAGCGTTTTTTAAAATCAATTGTGCTTCATTTCCCCAGGGTTTTTAAGGACATATTATAATTTGCATTCAGTCTTTTACATTATTTAAATATTCTGCCACACTATAAGTGCTTCAGAATTACAATACAATTTTAATTTTATACTCCTTAGTTATGTGTTCACTACAAAAATTATGACAAGATTAAGTTGCTAACAAAGCCATTATAACGCTTTCAGCCTCAGTCCCTTTGCTCTCTTTTTTGACAAGGGGGTGAGGTAAAACAAATATACACACAAACAAACCTCTTGAACCTTCTATAGAAGAAGGGAACAGCAATAGTAAACAATCCAAAATATGAACTATCTGCTCCACTCAAGTCACCTCTATTTACTTTATATGTGACATCAGAAAAGTAATGTTAGGAGTAAACTTACGCTTGTCATAAAGGAACCTGTGCAGGTGTGGAAATGAGAAAACAAGGAAGATTTTTTGTCAGAATTATCCATTAACAGGAATAAAATAGTCTATTGCATAGCACAGCAGTTGCTCTTCTTTCCAAAAAAACAGAGCCTATCAAAATATACCTCATAAATATTTGTGAGCCCAGAACTAAAATAACAAAAATAATGAAAATTAATTTAATAGAACTAATAGGCAGAGACCTCAGCGTTCAGTCTGTGCAATTATCTCTCTTCCTACTCTTGATCCTATTCTAGTCTGTGACTTTTCAGATTTTTTTTCATGCTACTCTAATGCACTAGAATATATTGATACAATCCTTGTAAAATAACCATAAATCTGTGGGAATAAGCCTACCAAGTTCTTCTGGTCTTTCATCTTTGTTAGTAATGAAACTTGACAAGGCTCTTTTACAGAAAGCCTCTCCAGTGCCTTCATTCTACCTTTAAGACTACCTCCTTTCTGATTAAATCATTTTACAGATCAGTCACTTGCCAGCATCTTTCCTGGTAGAAACTCCACAGGAAAATCCATATTTTTTTTCCATGTAAAAACAGATGAGGTTCTTTTTTGTCTCCTCTACATTATCTGTATTTTGTGTGTTCCCATGTTATTTTATCAGCTTTTTTTCTCTCTTCAGGCTTCTGTTTCCCCAAGAATAACTGATTCTTTTCTAGACAGTTGCATTTGGGTAAGTTTTCTGACTTCTTCTTTTATATTTAATTCAGATTAGGGTCTTTGGCTTATCAGAAGTGAGTGGATGACTACAGTGGTCCAATGCCTGAGAACACACATCTTGAAGGTGCTTTTGGTAGACCTGAAATTAGTTTTTGAGTTTTTTCAGCCCACAGTTGTGTCATACCACTTACCAACTCACCTGTAAGATCACATGGCCTAGGAGTAAGTCTGTTTTCGCAGTTCCATTCTTGCAGGGACATCTCCTCACTCACTCCTCTTCCATTTCCTGCTGGATATTTTCATAGGAAAATTATTTACCTACAGTTCCCACTCCATTCCTTTAGTGCAACTTACTGATTTTTCCTACAGCAGGCTCCAATTCTCAAGTATGTATCTGTTTATAGAAGGTAAAATTAAAACTTTGGAAAGGAATTTTGTTGAGACTTTAGTGTAGTCAGAGTATTCTGTGTAACTCCTGGCTCTAACAGTTATGTTTGTCAAGCTCCTGGGACAGAAGCAAAACGAAAGAACTTTGTGCATGTCCAACATTCATTTGAGATATTTTTCCAAAATCGAAGCTGACTGGAGTTGGAGTTGCCATAGGGAGGGTAAAGAATTGACCTATCACAGACCTATGAGTAAATCCATCTTCAGGGGCTTTCTACAAAACTTTTGGCTCTTTTATTCTACTTTCATCATAACGTGGTATCAGGGACTTTTTAATTTCAAGTAGACTCCAAGCTGCTTTAAGTTACTCTGTTTCTAATAATTAGGAAGCAGAAGTTGATAGCATGCCCACATCTAATTTTATGGCATATTTCCAAGATAAAGCAGAGCCAGGAATCTGTTCTTTATCATTAACTAGCAAGGGTATAAAAACTTGCAGAGAGCACACGCATCATGGCCAGCCCTTGCACAAAGCCAGCCCGCCCACGGTGCTGTGCTGCAGGAACACAGAGCTGCCTCCCCTCCCAGCGCGGGGCTGGACGGGCAGCGCCTTGCGACAGCGTGAGCAACGTGTGACAGTGCAGGCTGGCAGTGCTGTCAGTCTGCCATCCATCCCATCATTTTGTCCTTTCTTGTGACACCAGGAAAGCTCAGGGCCAAATGCAGATGTCCAGAGTCCTGGGTTACTAGCTTTGTTCTGAGCCCTAGACTGTACAGAGCTTCTCAGAGCTGTGCTTTTATCCATCTACATAGTCATGATTTGCATTCGCTTTCAATTTCCAAGGGAAATCCACAGTTAGTGCCTTTTATTTCACCTGCTTCTTTCAAATGAGTTTATTATTCTAGCATTAATAGGACATAAAGCATTCAGAATAATGAACTTCACCCTCTTCCCTTTAATTCTGCCCATTACTTGTAAAGAAACTCTGGCTGTCCTTACTGACTCGTCTCTGCCTTTGGTTACTTTCATCATCTGCTCCCTAAATCTCCAGCTCACAAACCAATAGTTAACATTATCTTTGCTTGCTTTGACTGATTTAATTAAATCGGCATGTATTATGGAAAGTCATAAATATTTATAATTCCAAAATATTCCTTTTATTACTGTTGTGTGACACTGGAAATGATACATAAAGCAAATTGGTTTTGTCTCTATTCAACATAAAATTTCTTCACTGACTAGAAAGAACATATTGGAATTAGACAATAGAAATATTGAGAAAGTGTTTTATTCATGGCTCTGCCACTCAGAGACTACAGGTAAGATCCTCCATGTAGCCGGGTGGTCTTTGCCTATACATATTAACAATTCTCTAGGGGATGGAATACACAAAGCTGCTTCCAGATGACCTCCACCCAAGCTAAGAAATTCATTAACCATCTTCAATCTAAAATTGAACTGAGAGGGAAAAATGTTGGGTTTACAATTTTATACACTTGTCTTTCTATGAAAGCCTCATGAATTTATGTATTGCTGCACTTGAAACACAGTTTCTGAGATTCCTTTGGAGAACATGATTCTCAGTGAGTGTTTTGATCCTCTTTTTCCTACCTATATGAAGGCCACTACTACCAAAATGCATTTATTTCCTTGATAATTCTCAGGCTGGCATTTTTAAAACCACTGGATATGTTCATTTGCATATCGTCAGAGGAAACTGCAAAAGCCAGACTTTTCTTCCTGCTCACAAAAACCCATTGTTCCTCTTAACACATGAAAATAGGCCCAGAAAAATTGACCATTCCTAAAAGGAGTTAGAAATCAAAACCTTACAACATAGGTTAGAGACTATTTTTACTATTAATTCTGGCTTGTCATGCTGGCCTACATTAATTTAATCTGCACCCCTGTGTATTCCCTCTGAAATACACTGTCATTGAAACTCAGTGGCACTGTTTCAGCACTCACACCCAAACACTAACTCTGTGGAAAGAACAGCAAAATATTTGAGCGTATCCATCAATCCCGGTCCCCTAAAAATGTTTCAAAAGGATCTGACTGCCACACAAAGATGTCCATCAGTTTCTGAAGATGTTTCATAAAAAATAGAGGCACCAGTTTCACTGGCTGCTTTCCATTTAACTCACGTGCCAGAATTTTGACAAATGGGGCACATGTGGGCACATAACATTCCTTATCTCTCTTCCTTAGCTCCTGAAACTCATTCCTCCCCAGACTTGTCTAATGAGCTACATTGTTCTGAGGAGATACGTGTGCCACACCTGCTGCCAAATTTCCATCTTCCAGTCAATGAACACAGACTAGAGTGTTGACAATTTTTTATTAGCTAGATCTGTTCTGTCTTATCTGAAATAATGTCTTCTGTATAAGCAGCAATTAAATATGAGATCCAGTCCCTTACCAGCCACTGCTCCCTCCACATTCCTCTGAGAATTCTTTCTAATGACTGTCTTTGTATATGGCACTGTCTTGTACCACTTTACCAACAAGAACAAGGTGTTATTTCTGAAATTATATCTTCTATCAGGCAATGCCCATATCTCAAGACCACAAATTGGGTCCTTATGTGAACCATAGATTCGGGCCAAGTTACTTCCTGCCCTCAGGCACTTGAATCGCTCCTTGTATAAGAATGACAGTCACTCCTGTACAGTTGCCTGAACAGGTGATTGTGGCAGCACCCATCCTGTAGATAGCAGTGTAGGGACTTGAGGTCTTGCCCAGACACTGAAAGAACTGGGTTCTGACATAGCTGTGACTCACAAACCCCAGAGCACAGAAGAGAACCAGGGATTTACATGATGGACAAGTTATGAAAAGATAAATTACATGATTATCATTATCCTACCCTTCTCCTGAAACAGTTCTGAATGAAAGTGGCTGTGATTTCTCTCATCTAAGTGGATCGCAATATTGTCAGCATATGTCAGTTATATTCAGAGCATGCCAGGTGATAAGAGAGCTTGGTACAGAGACATCTAATCTGGGAATCCCACATGGCCTTATGATTAGTCAAAATGGTAGTGGGAAGACAAAGACTAGAAAAAGCTATTATTATTAAATGCTCATATACCTTGTCACTAAGTTGTAAGACTATTTTTCCTTACTCCTGTCTTTCTAAAAGAAGTGATAAAAAAAAGTTTAAAAAATAATAAGCAGGTTTGATCATATGAAAATGTACAAGGGTTTGCTTTGACAAGGCATGTACATCAGACAGCTATCAAACAGATAGCTGTGACTTCTAGAGGGGGACACAGAGCGAAGAAATTAAACTCCTGTTCTGAACACCCCAGCAGAGGTGGGTCAGTCTGTTACCTGTAACATGAGCTTACAATAACTAGTTAACTCAGGAAAGCATTTCATGACTCTTACGAACATTATGTATGATAACCCCTCTGAGGGCTCAAATGGACTCGTCTTGCTTTTCTTCAAACTAACAAAACTTCAAGAGGTGAAAATTTTGATGAATTCGATATGACCAAGGCCAAGAAAAGGTAATATCAGTTTCATCCAGCAGCAAGGGTATCATTCTTACAAAGGTTCTCACTCACCCACACCAAGCCTGTAATTAGAGGCCATGTGGGCAGGTCTGCACCTATTGTCGTGGGACTGATTCCAAGTGAAAAGGGCCAGTAGCAACCAGGATTTGACAGGGAGCTGACTGAACGGAGCCTGCAAAGCAGCAACCCTTCCTCCATTCAGAGTGGTAAGTGGCTGAAAAACTGGTGGGGTTTGGGGGCAAGAGTCCGTACTAACTGCTGGTTGCGGCTGGAGGACTGCAAGAACTCACAGGCTGAATGGTGTGGTCTGAGTCAACACGCAAAAAGCAAACAGCAGCACTCAGAGTGATCCTGAGGGGAGAGAGACCCTGGCAGCAGCTACAAGGCTTAAAACTTTTCAATTCCAGGAAGTCCCAGTAGGGGATGAGAATTTCTAGGCTATGATAATGTAATGCAACTAGGAAAATGGGGTGGATTCAGTGGGGCTAAGGTAATTTAAGCCTGAATATATCCCTATATTTTAAAGGAAGAACAAAACGACAGTATTTCCAGATGGTATCCGGACTTTTTTTATTTTTAAGGCAAAATGCGTGAGAGCACAAATAACAGAGAAAATGGAAAAGGAGGATAAAATAGGCTATGTATTTAAGCATTATTAGGAGCACTGCAAATTTAAAGGGAGAATGGAAATGGGGAAGAATTATGGAGCTGTTATGTGGGAGTATATGGAAAACAAGACATTTTTTGTTAGACTACTGTACACAGAGAGACTTGAATTAGTCATTGGCAAGGGTTAGTCTGCACTTCAGAAATGGCAAAAGGCCAATGGAATTGGTCTTGGAGTTGACTAAATTTAAAAGCAGCCTAATCATGAAGACAAACAGTGGAGATCATCTTGGAAAGACAGACTAGTGGCTAGGTGGTGACTACAAGTCAGCTGAAAGCCCCCTAGTTACTCAGAATTGACACAGCTACTTCCCAAAACTGAATCATGTTTGTTGTTGGTTTGTTTTGGTTTTTTATGATGCTTGTACTAGGATTAAATTAGCATAATTGTCTATGTAAATTTAAATGTATGAATCCCAGTATAAGGTCAAGGTGAGAACCCTATTATTTAGGAAATATGAGCAAATACTGAACAGTAGGAAGCCAAAGACATAGTATTTTATTACCTTACAATTTCTTTAGATTGTTCACCATTTCTAAGAAACTGACCCAAAAAACCTTAAAAGTCTAAATATTACAGCACCTTCCAACATACTAACTTTTTATTGGAGTGCTTCCCACATTAAATGCCTCAAGAATATAATTTGCATCACTATTCTGAGTCATTCAGGTCAATGCCCTAGTCAACAGTTTCAGATTCAGTTTAAGAGGTCAATTGACACTCAGAAAAATCTACTACCCAGACCAGACAACCTGTGTGAGCCCTGCCTTGCCTTAGGTATTACCTCGTATTGAGTGGTTTGAAGGAAGAAAATCTACAAAAGGTTCTGAACATCTTTGATCTGCTACAAAATTTGTTTCTCTAATGTTAAATTTGTATTCAGTTAAGACCAGTTTCCTCCTGTAGAGCTTCACTGAACCTACAAGCTGATGAGCAAGCAGGAAAGGAGAACTGGCTAATGCCAAGATGCTCTTTTACTTATTTATCCTCATTTGTATTGAAGCAGAGCCAAAGAGCCTTCATCCAGAATCAGGACCTTACTATGGACTGTTCGTGGGGAGGAGCTGGAGGTTAATTTAGGTCTTTTAACAATGCCAATTATTCTGCTACCTGAATTAGTACACCATATCACCAGCATTTTGCTCAGTACTGTGCACACCAGTTTTCTGTATTTGACAGTCTGGACAAATAGTGTGCTTGAGCCACTGAGCAAGGTCTGTGCCTAGGAAAGATGGTATTCTTTTTATACATCTACAGAACAAGCTGAACAAAATTACATTCAAATAACTCCCAAAATCATATTTTACTCTCGGGTATTTGCATATGAGTAAATAGGTACATGATCTCCTTAATGAGGCCTAACGATACTATTGCAAATTTTTTTCCCTTAGTTTCTTTACCATTTTGAGTGATGTTCAATACTAGGGTGTGCAATTAGCAAGCATTCTCTAAATGCTCAGGCTCAAAGCCTTGCAAGAATTTGCTGAGAAAACAGGAAATTTAACCTGCAACTTCTATACCCAAGGCTTATATGCTACATTCTGCATGGGTTCTTCTCCCTTGTGTTGACTTTACTCTTTAACTGAGCTCTGAGCCAAACTCCTGAAAAATTTAAAAGGCTAAAATAAAAGAGTGGAAAGATAGAACTGCAAAAATATTCTCTGCTTAAGGACAGTGCCAGTGCAGGAAATAGAGCAAGTAAAATTGGAGTGGTAAGGCAAGAAAAACTTGAAAAAAATTAATAAATCAAAAAGACCTGGCAGAAGGTAACGAACTTGAACTTCAGTACTGAAGGGGGAAAAGCAGACCTGAAAATTGGGAAGACAGCATAAGATTGAAGGGACAGCAGATGCCATGCTTAGCCTTGTTAACAGATGGAAGTGAGCCAGCACTGCAGTTGGGTGCTGCTGAAGGGGCTGTTCCTGCTCGGGTGCTGCTTGCTTTGTGCTGTATGATATCAGCAAAGGCTGTTTCCTACCTCAGCACAGACTGTGGAGGTGAGACAGTAACTTCCCATTTAGCCTCCTTGAAACACAGGACAAGGAAGTGGAAGGCACTGTCCTCTCCCTTATCCATGCCACTTCTCACTGTCACAGGAAATTAGACAAAACTCCACATTAAAACCAACTATGTTTTTGCCCTGTGCCTCCAGCTGTGTGGCTATTTCAGGACAACGCTGGATTTCCTTTTTCCATGGCTACTTCTTGTTCCACCACTGCTGCTTGGCTAAGTATCACAGCTCCTCTTGTGGTCTCAGGTTGTATGGCTGGGGAAAAACCATTTGCACTCTGAGCCCTTGCAACCCCAAACTAAAAAGTCCTCTTTTCACTTTGCTATTCTCACGATGATCCAAGAAGACTTTGTTTTAGTCTTCTCTGTTTTTCCAATATGCCTGTTGAAATGTGCATGCAGCACCAATGAAACATCTGTGCTCTTTAAAAAACAGCTCTGTCTATATATATTGAGTGCAATATGTATACTGAAAATAGTATCCTCCCAACTGTATGTGTGGAAACAAAGACTAACACATTCCCCTGGTGCTTCAAAAGTCACTAGTAATACATTAGCAAGACTTCAAAGGCCTTTTCAGTTATAGCTTCCTCAAATGTTCACCTCTGTAAACCAAGTATGGTATGCAGTGTGACAGCATTTATTTTCACCACCAACAAAAATTAATCCAACACTCATAACCTGTACCTTTTTTTACTATCTCTTAATCAGGATGTCAGTATTTTTTCAGTATGAGCTCGTGTCCAGCAATACCAGTGCTGAAAGTTAACATGCAGTGTAATGCCACTGCAAGGAACTGATTCCTTTTCTAAAATCTTGATGGCTGATGAGCCAGCATGAGCAGTGACTAAATATAGGATAAAAAAATTAAGTTAAAAAGCTAAAAATCATGATCATAGCTTGATCATGAGACATTATTGATATGATATGATATATGGTATGATATGATATGATTGATATGATGGTGCACAGTAGCAAGAACTGTATTTGCAAATCCAGGAGCAGCTATCTGGTTCTTTCAACTGTATCCTGAAATGCAATTATTATTCAATTTTTAATCTACTTAATCTATGCATCTAATTTTAATCTACTTAACTGTTGTAGTACCACATGCATATAATTTGACTTTCTTAATCAAAATATCAAGTGACAGAGGAGATCTTTTTAGAATTCCAGTATCGTGCAACTTAAAATGCTGTTCTTATAAGACTGTCAGTTAGTTTGTCATGTCATGTACCTGAATTCAATTACACAACCTAATCTTTTAACAGTTTTTCACAATTTTTCTCTAATGACTGAGTATCCTGTGGAGGGTTTCATTTTTCTGCCTCAGGCTGACACTAGACTGAAACTCCTCAGGTCTGAAATTCTTCAGGTCATCCATCCTACTTTTTTTTAACCTGTTATTATGTTAGTTTTCTTCAAATCATATATCTGGAATTTTTTTACAAATCTTAGAAAAAAATTGTCAATACTTTCTTTTGATAGCCTTTTATTTTTTTAAGGATCTCAGCTATGAGTTACTGAAGTCAATGATTTTAGAATATTTAGTTTCAGCAGCTGTTCTACCTTAGATCTAGAATTATTGTCTGGACAGAGTATCACCATGATTCTTTTTCTCTTGTGTGATACTTCTTTTTCTCTGGTGTGAATATCAGCTGGTTTTGGCAACAAGAGACAAAAAGAATTTCATCTTTTTAATTCTTCCATACATGAAATATTTATACTTAATTCATAATTTAATTCTAATGGCCACGAGTGTACATGTTGGCATGGACATTTTCCTTATGAAACTTGTGTGACTCCTAGCCAATAATTCTCAGTTATCAATATTGCCCTTTTTTGTCCTCTTGTTGTCTTCCAGTTTCTTCCACTCTACCAAGTTACCCACAGGTTTTTAATCTCTTTTCTATTTTTTTCTTTCAGCATACAGCTACCCAATTTTCACTAAAGAAAACAGTGGCCATTTTGTATCCTGGTACTACTCACCAGAGAAAGAAATAACAAGCATTATAAGAGAATGGTGAGTAAAATTAGCAATTTGATAAATAACAAATTTTGTTTAAAATTTTTTAAAAACCTATTTCCTACAGTTTTATTAGGTTAAAATACTGATTATGAAAACTGAGATTTGGGCTGGTTTCTCTTTAATAGATTCTGTGTGTCTGCTTGTGTGCATGTCCTAAGGAAGGTGTGTGGGTACATGTGTGGGACTTAAAAGTACACTGTTGACAGTCATTATACAGACTTTCTCATATCTCACAAACCATCTACAAGTGGCCCATGAATCACAGATTGAGCAACAGTGTCCTGAAGGTGACTTGTTGGCCTACTGTGAAGGACAACCACTGCTCCAGTGTAACTTTTATACAATAGGATGTCAGTCCATCAGTATTTGCAAATTTTTTTTTTCCTGAACTGAAAAGCAATTTAGAAATATTTAGTGCCAGTTTTGCTTCAGAAGTGCATGTCTTCTGTCCATTGAGTATATTAACTGAGCTAAGTGTTCAGTAGCCTCTTGCCAGCACTACTGCTTAGGCTGAGATCACATTCCCAAACAAGTAATTCCAGTTCCTCTTGTTCAGCACTACGCCTCTTCAATGCCCAATGAAAGATTTTTCAGGTTGTATGCTGCCTGAACCCTTTTTAAAAAGACATGATTTTTTGACCTCTTTACAATCTTTTTGTCATTATCATAGATCAATATAAAAAGGCTTCCCACTAAAAAATTGTCTTCTATCCAAATTATATACATTAATAATAACATTTCTGCTTCTTCTTTTACTAACCTAGCTATGTGTCCATTTCAATTTTCTGCCTTCAAAGGAAGATCCTCTGAAAGAAACTATGGATCACCTTTATTTGTCAACAGTCTCCCACATTTTCTAAAATTACTTGCATTTTAGATTTTAGGTCAGAAAAGGAATTATACTATCCTTCCTGCGGTAGTGTTCCCAACGTGGACTATACATCTCCTGGGTAGGAAGGCTGTCCATTAAATATAAACAAATGCTCCTGAGCTATGCAATTCCTTTGATGTGCTGCATCATCTGTGATTTTCCTGTCATCGGGTTCTCAGCATGGTGATGGGGAGTGCTTGACAGATATTCCAGCTGAAGGGAGCTGCTCTTTTTGGCGAACAGTTCACTGTTCTTGTCATTCACCAGCAGCTTCAAATAACTCCTGATCCTTTTCTCTCCTATTCTTACTGCCAGACCTCCTCTCTGATTTCCACTCTCCTTGAGCAGATTGTTTTCTTTTCTGTTAACTACACCGAAGGATAAATTAGAATTGGGATCAGAATTGTATTTCCAAGGAAATTTCATAATTCCTCTCAGCTCGGCACTCTGCACCTCCTGCTCACTGCTTAGATATTTAACCTCTTTTCTCTGCCCTAATACATAAACAAGCTGTTACCAAATAGAGACTTCAGAGTTTTTTAGGGAGTGCTGATACACACTCTCTGACCTATCCCATTTCGCTTTGTTAGGAAACCATGTCTTACAGACAAGTAATCCAACTTCCACCAAAAACAAGTACATAGGTGGATCACATATACCTCCTGTTTGACATTTGTCACAGAAGTTTCAAGGGCAAATTCCGTAAAATTCTGAATTGTTTCTTCTTTGTTTCCAAGAGCATTTTGTAGTGTCAAGGAGCTTTGGAGCACTGTTTTTCTAGCTTTCTCCTGTCTGTAGAAATACCCCTTGGAGAGTGTTGCCCACACAGCAAGATTATAACTACTACATTTACCATTTTTTCTTAATATTTCTAATGAGCTATCCCAGTGGCCAGGAGTGACAGCTCAAATTTTTGGTTTAACATAAAAGTGGTATGTTGAAAATGGGAGGAAGATGCCATAGGAAACACCTAGAAGAAGAGGAATTTGAGAACTGTGAATGAGGAAAATGGGAAGGGAGAAAGGTGAAATAAATGGAACTCCTGCCCTGGAAAAGACAAATAAACGAGTGTAGAGGAAAGGAATCTGTATAAAGTCAGGGATATGAAAGTGTACAAATAAAAAGAGCCGTGGCTAAAAGCAGCCCAAAGAGCTTGAAGATAGAATCATATAATTGTTTCGGATGGAAAAAACCTTTAAGATCGTTAAGTTCAACCCTTAACCTAACACTGCCAAGTCCACCACTAAACCATGTCCCTAAGCGCCACATCTGCACATCCTTTAAAGCCCTGCAGGGATGGTGACTCCACCACTTCTCTGGGCAGCCTGTTCCCATTGACAGCCCTTTCTGTAAAGAAATTTCCCCCAATATCCCATCTAAACCTCCCCGGTACAATCTGAGGCCATTTCACCTTGTCCTGTCTCTGGTTGCATGGGAGAAGAGCCTGACCCCCACCTGGCTACAACCTCCTTTCAGGTAGTTGTATGGAGTTATAAGGTGCCCCCTGAGCCTCCTTTTCTTCAGGCTAAACAACCCCAGCTCCCTCAGCCGCTCCTCACGGGACTTGTGCTCCAGCCCCTTCACCAGCTTTGTTCTCTTCTCTGGAATCTCTCCAGCACCTCAAGGTCTTTCTTATAGTGAGGAGCCTAAGCTGGCAAGTGTGCAGACTTGAACAAGTTACAGGTATCCCTGTCTGTGTTGTACCACACCTCTCACCTATCTCTTCACAGCTGGAAAGAAATCAGGACCTTGGATCCTGGTTAATTCCCTCAGCAATCTGCATGAAGTATTGTCTGTGCAAGAAATACAATGAATGGCAAAATTGAGTGGTGGGGAAGGATCGCTTCCCACATCCTGCTGGCAACACTCCTCCTAAAGCAGCCCAGGACAGTAAAGGGTGCTGGGCATGTTGCTGGCTTGTGGTCAGCTGGTGCCCACCAGGAGTCTCAGGCCTCTTTCTGCAAAGCTTCTATCTGTCTGATGGGTTCCCACTGTGTACAGAGCAGCGTGTGAGGTTATTCCTCTTCAGGTGCAGGTCTTAGCATTTCTCTTTGTATTACACTCCTTTTAAAAGGACAAATCACTCAAAGCAAAATGCTTAACCTGTGTATTCAATTTGCTTTAGGTGGTTGGAATGTGGATTATTGCATTTTATCTCCTTGGCACAGTAGCAGGTGAGACATTATACCTTTAAAAACTACCACTAGAAAGTGAATTCATATGAAATGATATATAGGATATGATGACTTATTTTCCTTTACACTGAAATTGTAGTATGATTTGTGGGTCATTGTATGACAACATCTATTACTGTGCATAGAACTAATGCTAAAAGGCTCTGCTTTGTTTACAAGTTATTATTAAGAACACAAGAGACATAACTCTGTGCTGAAAATCCACAGAGAAATTCAGTGTCACATGTCCTATCAAGCCAATGCACGAGCTCTTTACATTACTGTCATGTACAAAGAACTGATCAGCAACAGGGTGTTTAGCACAACTGTACTAAAACATAAAAGTTAAGGATAAGTGAGCATGAGACCCATTTGATCTAGAAAAAAACCCTACTATCTTAAAGGAAATGTTCATATCATTCACAGTACGAGGTTACTGGGTAGATATGCTTCATTCCTATGAGCAGACACACAATGCTTTGGAGTAGAAACCATGCAGAAGCAATTCTAATGAGCATTTCTTAAAAGTCTGTTTTTAAAAAGAAACTGAACCAATACTTTACAAGCCTAGGAAATGGTGTCAAAACTCTGTGTAGGTCTTTACTTGGTTTATTCTCTAAGTATTTTGCTCCCCTAATGTTACCTGTTTTGGGCAAAATGCATGAAGGAAACAAGAATGAACTTCAAGAAATGAGTTTCAAAATTCAACATAAAATTAAATACTTAGTTTTCTGCTCCTTCAGACTATTGTAGTCCCAAATACATCACCAAGCATAAGGGAATCGGACACACAAACAAGTTATTTCTTCTTCCCTAGGTAAAGAAGTTTGCTACCCCAGGCTTGGGTGTTTTACAGATGACCCACCTTGGTCTGGGGTACCAGGGAGACTTCTGACAGGTTTGCCTGATTCTCCAGAACATATGAACATCAGCTTCACTCTCTACACCAGAGAAACAGGAAATAACTCACAGGTGACATTTACTTTTAACATAAAAAACTGACTAAACCTAGAAATGTTAACTTGTTACCAAGTCTATGTCAGTCACCATAGGCAAACAAGTCAAAATAAGAAGGTAGTTTGAAGGTGCAGTAATGAATGTACTTTGGTGTGAAGCACAAAAAAAAAAAAAAAAAAAAAAAAAAAAAAAAGAATGAGTGTAGGACATTTATTATGAATGATCTGTAGGACACAAAAAGTTTCCTGGTATTTTCCTGCACAAGGTTATAGGTTATAGCAGACTACCTTCTGCATATATTTAGGTCTCTGAGCAACAATACAACCTCCTTCAAATAAATAGCCTTCTGAGTATCAGATGGGAGAGCAAATATTGCTGACTTAAAGGGGAGTGAGTTAGAAGATACTGTGAGTTTTAAAAATAAAAGTCTGAAGGTGACTGATTTTATGCAATTTCCAAACCCACATTCCACCTTGAAATTGGAGTGATTTTACATTCTCACCTGTCTCTCTGCACTCTAAAAGTAGAATTACTCAAGTTGCTTATGCCCTGAAATACTGAGCAGAGCAATGTGGAGGAACCTGGAAGATCAGGAGCTGGGATCATGTGGCTTCAGTAAATGCTTATGAAGCTGCTAAATTCCTTTCAGACCCCCAAACCTCGTGTCCCCTGAGCAGTACAGGGACGCTTGGCATTCCTCTGAACTACATTCCGTTACGAACTATAATGCCACCACTGCCCTTGCCGACATCATTGCTTACAGCAACCCTGGTTGCCACACTGAGAATCTAATGCTCCACGGATGAGAACCTGTAACAAAGTTCTACAATCTGCAGAGCAAGGACGTGTCAGCACACGAGATACACTCAGCAAATTACTCAGCAGTTCTGTTGCTGATAACATAAACCAAAATACTTCTTGCACTACTTCCCAGTACATTTAAACTTAAGTGTATCTATGATCTAGGGCACAGCCCATCCACACCCAAACTCTCTGAGCTCACATCCCAGCCTCTGTATTTGTTTGAAAACAATACAGATAGTCAGATATCATTCTCAAAGAAAAATATATAACTAAGTAGCTTGCAGCAATGTGTGAAGACTAGTTTCAGCCCTACTGCATGCAATTCTTGCATGAAATTCTTCCAGCCTTTCTGGAGTAGCTAATGGCAAAACAGGCTGCTGCTTGGATGCAAGCAGTACATTGAAGCCAAAGGTCAGGTCGGTAAAAGGACAAGCTGAAGCAGGAATTGTGGAGTTGGTGGGCTGCACCCTGGAGGAAACTCACCCAAGTCAGGCCAACAGACACCACTGACACTGTGGCCCTTTTAGGTTGCTTCATATTCCACTAAAGGGGGATCTTCCTGTGTTAAGCAGATAGGAGCAGCAGAAACCACATGGCAACAACCCTTTGGAAACCATAGTGGAATTAAGAAAAGAGGGATAAAGGGGTCCCTGAGTTCCAAAAATCACAGACCTTTGTCCATTCAAAGGAGTTCATTTAGTCCTGCAGACTGACTTTTTTAAATGTTTGAAAATATGAATAGATAATTTTATTTTTTTTTAAACATACAGGTGATCTCGGCGATAAACTGCTCAACCATCCAGAACTCACATTTTTCTTCACGCAGGAAAACCTCCTTCATCATTCATGGATTTGGCAGCACTGGAAAAACAGGCTGGGTGGTAGAAATGTGCTTGGTATGAGAGAGTATCCTCTGATTTCCATCAGCAGTAGTAGCTTTGTCACTATCCTTTAGGCACTAACATTCACCTTCCATTTTGCAGTTCATTGGGTAGTAGAAGATACGAACCAAGAGTTAAATTTCACAAAACCCAAAATGTTCCCACTCAGGAAGATAAAGCAAAGTCAAGGCTTCTCGGTCATCTCTGAGATGCTGTTTCTCTAGAGAGTTTCCATTCCCAAACCCTACAGATCAGATCAAAGCAATAAACTGAACACAGGTGTCTCCAGCCTCTACAGCCACGTCAGAATATTGGATTAGACACTGCCGCTCCCATTAACAGAAACTGAACTGTCCTTCAGTCAAAAGGCCTTCAGGAGTTGTAAAGCTCAAGTTTCAGTTTATAAATACTATTCTGGTTCACCACTATTCAGTTTTTAAAACAAACAAAAATCCAACCAACCAACCAACCACAACAAAAGCACCACCATCAAACTTTTTGCTTTTTGTTTGATTACAGTGAAAAAATGTTGAAAAGAAGCGGCATTTCTTTCTGCCTCTCCACACTACAAACTTATGGTCCCACAGGAAAGGAGAGAGTCCAGGATGCACTAGGGTTTCAAGCTTTTGTTTTCCTTGTCATTCACCCTTAGCTGTTTTACATGAATTAATTTTTGTTTCCACTCCTTGTTCTATCTCAGCCTTAAGTGAGCTTTAGTTACAGAAAACTATAACTGCAGACTGGAAAAATCACTGATGTCTGAAAGGCCATGCCCAGTACTGAAGTGACCAATGCATTAGCTTTCTTTGCTGAAATAGAACCTTTCTGCTCTACTCCATGGCTTTTCAGTCTGACATGACTTTCTCGGTTTTAAAGGCATTTAATAAATAAGTCTTCTTCCTATACAATTCAGTTAAGCTACTAACATCCCTCAAAGAAAGTCAGATACTGCACATAGAAAAAACTGTGCAGTTGTATGGCTTTTCCAAATTGTTTCAAATATGCATAAAAACATTGTATAAAGTAAAATATTCTTATTACAGTTTTCATAATCGATACTTTTTGGAATAATATATTCTGTCTAGTAAGAAGATGTGTGTTTCAGTGTGGTGTGGGCTACAGTGATAGTCCCATTTTGTAGAGAATGAGATATTTCCCTATTATGTTACCTTTTAATGCTTTTTCTGATTTAAGTTGAATCTCTGATTATTACTTGTTTTCTTAAATACTTTGCTTTGTGTGTTCCCACATCAGCTGTTACTGGAAGTGGCAAACATCAACTGCATTGCTGTGGATTGGAAAGAAGGTGCAAAAGGCACCTACGTCAGTGCAGTGAACAACATCCGTGTGATTGGGGCTGAGGTTGCTTATTTCGTAACAACTTTACAGGTAAAAGACCCCGCTTCACCTCCTGCAATTCCTCAGTGGATACAGGGGGGTTATGACACTGCTGCTTTGGGTTTGAACCTTGTCCAGTACGGTCAGGCAGAGCTGCACAGCGCATGCAGCAGAGATCCAGCTAATTACACTAATTATCAGCCCTGTAAAGACTTCTCACAGCCACAAAAGACGCAAATTAAGCTAATGTGGCTGAGAAGATGTGCCAACTAATTAAAGACCAGTAGGTGGCAACATTTCCATACGATGATACAGGCAAGAAGGCATTCCGTGGAAAGGAGGCAGGTTCAGTGCTTATAAGAGTTTTGCAAGCATTATACACATGTGCTAGAAGTACATTAAGATCTCAGCTTACATCACCAAAATGAGCAGGAGCTGCATCACTTGATAGTGCCATATTTGCAGTCTTCAGACACAATAAACTGTCCAGTTGCCTTCTAGTTTTGAACTTCATGTTCCTGAAGGCAGGTGTTCACATTTATAAACAGAGCACAGAACTGCTCACTAGCAAAATTTGTGTATCAGCATTTCCCACTGACTTCAGAAAGACTCATGAGTACTTGGAGCAGCTGAAAATCAGAATCCTGCATGACCATGGATTGATCCTGGTCAGGAGGTGCTCATTTTAAAGTGCTGCAAGAGGTAATTCAGAGCCCACAAAGCAAAGTGCCAAAATTGCAGCACCTGACAATCAAAGACCACTTTTCTAGATTCTGCTGGGGTACAATCAACTGTTCCTACCTAGGAAACTCATACCTAGCCTCACACATTTGCTCCTGGATCTTTATGTGTAAATCCTAGGTCATTTGAAGATGGATTCAGTTTCTCATTTACTATCTCTATTGCTGCATCATTTGCAGTCTAGGCCTCCCTTTCTTCCCTTACAAAAATGCATAGGTGATGCTTAGACTTTCTTTTGTTTTCTCTGATTTACAAACTTTTAGAGTTTGACTGCAGGAAAGGTTAAACTGCATTGGAAATGGAAGCACTGCAGTAAAATGTATTCAGAGGAGTCTGCCATCTAACAATAAAGGTAGACGGGCCAATACTACTGATCTACTTTTATTTTGGTACACACAGTACAAAACAAAACTTAATTAAAAGCCTCAAGCAATTAGCAAACTTATTGGGTTTGGTAGTTACGAAACACATCAAATCCCTGAATGAAATCCGTCCCCTTTGTACAGCCTACAGACTGATTAATCTCCTTTTTGACCTTCAAAACACGTGTAATATCTCAACAGTGCAGGTCTTGTACAGGTGACACTTGGCAAAAAGAAGAATGTCACCCCACCTGAGCTTGTCAGTGAAACTATTATTCAGTGATATGATCTAAGTAGATATGTGGAAAATAGATATGTGATAAAAAATAGCTTCATAATAGAGTACATAAAGAAAAAAATAAGATCACTGTTATGGAAGATGACATTAGGCATTGATCCAAATAAGGTTCATATTTTGTCAGCAAGGGTAGTGGAATACGGGAAGCATATGCCAATACTACAGCAGTGAATCCTGCATCACTATGCATTTAAAGTTCCAGATTGGATCATGTTTCTATCAATTCTTAGTGTAATTTAAACAATAATTAACTCAAGGGGCTCACACCCTGTTTGCTATGCAGAAAGTCGTTCTAGATGTTGCCAGAGGCCCATAATGTCAGACATGCTCTTTGCTTGTTATTCAAAGCCTGTGTTCTTATCTCCCACCACCACCACTTTAATGATCAGAAAATGTTCGGATACTCCCCTTACGAAATCCATTTAATTGGCCACAGTCTGGGAGCACATACTGCAGGAGAAGCGGGAAGAAGGATCCGAGGCATCAGACGGATAACAGGTAGGCTGTTCACCAAGATGCAGAGCCAACAGCACATGTCTAAGGGAAAGAAACTTGCAACACACTGGTCTGGAGACTGGAATTAAATTACTGGTAGTGCTGGAGCTACCTGTCATAACAGTATTCAAACTTTATGCCTCTTAGAAACAAGGAAAATTATTACATCTTCTCTCTCTATTTAGGTTAAGAACTCTTTAGAGGAAGACTTTAGTGGAAGGACAAACATAGCTAACAAGTTTGTAATATTACCATCATTCACTGTGTTACATCAAGCCCCACACAAAGACAAAGCAGCAAGGATCCTTAGTTATACTTGTTTGTAAAGCTTTACAGGACAGTAATAAGCTCACAGGTAATGAAATGCCTCCTTCGTAGTGATAATATGCCATTATATAATGAACTAAAAAAAAAATTTTACTCCTGTTGGAATAGGTTTTCAAAAAGGCTCACAGAAGCATACTGCTGCATATTTTTTACAGTTTAGCTTATAATTCACATAATTACTGAACATGCCCTGTACAATACTGAACACCCGATGTCATAAGTGGGCAAAAGACATATTAACATGTGCAATGCTTCTCTCCCTCCCTCAACTAATAAATGTGGGTTTTTAGGTTTAGACCCAGCTGGGCCCTATTTTGAAGGCACTCCTCCTGAGGTGAGGCTGGATCCTTCAGATGCAAACTTTGTTGATGTTATTCACAGTAATGCTGCTCACTTTCCTGCTGCAGGTAAGTGTTCATGTGCAAGTAAGTACCTGCAGGGATGGGCATGTCAGTGAGACACTGACATCATCACATGCACATCTCAGGGCTTGGAATGTATAACACCACTGGGCACCTGGACTTTTACCCAAATGGAGGAACTGTGATGCCTGGATGCAATGATTTAATTCTAGAGATGAAGCAAAGCGATTTTGAAGCTATCATTGCAGGTAAACATACATTTCCAACATGCATAGTACTTTATTTTTGCTCAATTCTGAAACATGAACTGTGAAAATAACTGCCTGTTTGGGAGAAAACAGCAAAACAAAATTTCTTTTTGCCTATTTACTTCTAAGTTAAAAAGGAAATGAGAAATAAAGGCTGGAACAGAACAGTGCTCCACAGAGAATGCTGTAGGGAAAGGAGGTATCATTCATGCCTGAGGTTTGCTTCTGTAATTTGAAATTAGATGTAGGACCCAAAAAGCAGGAGACAAGGAGTGGGCAGGTCCAACAACCCCGGCAGGAGGTTTTCCAGGCTGAGAGAGGCCAGTCTCGTGACCAAATCAGCAGCATGACACCACCACCTCTGGTTTCTTGCAGCATCTTGCAGATGCTGTAAAGAGCATCCAGCACTTATGAGGCATGAATTAGGCAAGAGCACTCAGCGTTTCCAGGGACTGTACATGCCTCAGCTCTCTCCCTGAGACTTCTCTGTTTTCAGAGGCTTTGGACAGGTTGGCAGAAGGCTGCTGGATTCTCCATGCTCTATTAAGCCTTTAAAAATGTAATCATCTAGCTGTGACATCTCAAATATATATATATATATATATGTATATGTGTGAGTGTCTTCTTAAAAGGGATTGTTACATCACGGCAGACCAACACATCTCCCTTGAAATCTTGAGGTAATGACACACAGTTCTCCAGATAAAACACAGACAAAACAGTAATTCTTCTACAAGTAGAAACATGCAAATTCAGACAAAAGGATTAATACCAGACCATGCTGTTGTTCCATTCTGTGCCTCAGCTGTTTCCATGGTGAGACAAGTGCAACTCTCATATAGGATAACAAGAGGTTGTCTCACTGATGATCATAAACTTTTTTCCAACAGATGCTACAGTGCTTGGGGGGTGCCATCACTCACGCAGCCACGAATATTATTTTGAAAGCATCCTCTATCCCACTGGATACCTTGGATATCCCTGTGAAACGTACAGATCCTTTCAGGAAGTAAGTACATCAGCCCAGGACTGTGTGAGGAGTAAAGAAAATCATCCAGGATTCAGGGGCAGGTAGCACTTAGATGCTGGTGGCTGTGGTCCCATGGTGTGGTTGGGTAGGAGGAAGCACAGCACACAGTAGTTCCCATCAACTATTCCACTCTGGAAAATGAATCCTGAAGCATAGATGATATCACCAAAAAAGTGGGAAAAAATTAAACCTCATGGAATTATCGCCCCAAACTTTTATGCAAAGGGCACATAGGTTAGATATATCTATCCTACTAATTCCTGGCTGGAAGAAGAGACATTTGGAGCCTCCAGAATCCTCGACTGTCCTCTAATTTACACTGGACACAGATTAGAGCACCTAAATTAATGCACTTATGAATGATGCTCCATTTATTTTCTCCCATATGATACTGCAATGTGAATGTGGGCAAGTCCTCTTCCACTAGGAGGGTAAAATTGGCTTATATTTTGAACTAGAACCTAACTGAAAAATATTTGAACTAATGAGTTTCAGACCATTATCATACACAGATATCAAACCTGCTCATTCTACACCCTCCTGGGTGCAGGAGCCATTATCTAAAACAAGTTTATCAGGTTTTGGTGGTAAGTTGTGACAATATACAGCACTGCCACAGCTTTGCAAGATCAGAACAGCATCTTGAGCCTTAATTTCAACAGAGCTAGGATGAAAAAAGACTCATTAACTGATGCTCTTCTTTTCCCTAGGGAGACTGTTTCCCATGTCCGCCCGAGGGATGTCCAATGATGGGGCACTATGCTGACAGATTCCCTGATAAATTGAAGAGGGAAAACCAAAAGTATTTTTTGAATACAGCAGCAGATGAACCTTTTGCTGGTGAGTGGAGAAGGTTTGTTACAGTTGTCCACTTGTTTGAAAAGTCATTGCCTTGATGTGACTTACAGCCGTGTACCTGTGTTGCTTCTATGAACAACTGCTAATATCTCTGACAAAAAATGCTACATTAGTTATCAAAATTCAAGCTCGCAAAGTCTTCCATTTCTTAACAGGAATGAATTCCAGTTAGAAAAAAATAACTTCCTGGTATACTAGCATTTTTAGGTCTCTCATAGCAATGATAATCTAGATTTATTTTTGCTTTTATTTATGCAGCTTGGAGACAAAAAGTATTTATAAAATTGTCTGGTGTAAAGAAAACGAGAGGAGACATAAACCTAGTTTTCTATGACACAGAGGGGCACACAAAAGAATATGAAATTGCCAAGTAAGTTAAATTATTATTTCTCTATAGCATTTAATGCTCCTAACATTGGTCTGCATACTTTCCACATATTTAAACAGTGTGAACATTTATCCTGCATTGCAAACATTCTGCTTAACGTGAGATATGAAAGAAGTTATTACGTAAGTAAGACCCATGAGGGCAGATGGATGGTTGAGAAAAGGAAATGGAAGTCACTTCTGTTTCCATGAGCTCTGTGTTTCTGTGCTCCAGCTCACCTGCAGCTCTCCCTGCAGTGACACCTGCAAACCTGGCACACAGCCTGGGGGACAGCCCCTGGTTCACTCTTCTCCTCTCCCTCTGGTCTCCTGCCACAGGCCCAGTAAAGTATCTAGTACTAGTTTTCATCCTCTCCTGGTTCAGAGCATAACGCCCCAGAGCCCTGGTGCTGTGTTCTGCTAAAGAACAACACAAATGCGAATTTCTGTTGTAACAAAGGGAAAAACTGAAAGTTTGTGGAGAATGTGATTTGGTTCAGCAATCTCTGCCCCGTCAAACTTCATGTTGCTGTCTTCATTCTGTTTACAGTGGAGACCTCACTCAAGGTGCAGTCTACACAAAATATCTTGATGTTGAAATTAACCCCAAAAATACTACAAAAATTGAATTTCTCTGGAATAAAGCCATATTTTCTCTGCTCTGGACAAGACTAGGAGCAGAAATAGTCAATATAGTGCATGGGGAGGATGGACAGAGGTAAGTATATCCTTTTTACAGGTCAGAAGGAATGGGAAAGGAATGCAAAAACCCTGGGAGACAAGACTGAAAAATGGTCTTGAATTGGACACATGGTTTGCATTCAACAATGTGAATTTCAGTAATGACAAGGACAAGTTGCTACACTTTGGACAGAAAATCAAATGTTTGAGTAGGCACCAGGGAATAATTGTCTGGAGTAGAATACAGCAGTGAATAATGTCCAATAATTTACAATTACAAACCAAGATAAAGCAAACCTCATTCCCAGGTGCATTATCAGAATTAGTATATAGAAGATCCAAGAAGTATTTATTCTAATTGGAATAATTGGGGTAAGACTGTAACCAGAAGTAGGGGCATTTTCAAGTTTGGAGAGTATACTTCAGGAAAAAATACACACAGACCGCAGTTTGGAAAAATAGCAAAAGATTAAGAAAACTTCAGAGCAGCTGAAGGAAGTGTGTTCCTCAATAAAGAAAAACCTGGAGAGGAGGACAGAAACATAGGCCTAAGCTGTCTGTGAAGGGTCACCATCAACTATTCCAAATATCCACTGGGTTTAGGTCAAGATTTAATTAATGTATTTCACAACAGAAGAAATATTGCTTAGATATTAGGAGAAAAACCATAGTTTGGCATTGTCATGGATTATTTTGAGAGGCTGATGAAATCCCTTTCGGTATGAGCTCCTAAAAACCAAAAAGCTGCAGAACTTTGATTGGGGCAATCTAGTTAAGCACATAGCCTAAATAAAGGGAGCTTAACAACCCACCTTTCTGACTTTTATCTAGAGTTCTATATTTGTGAATCTAGAGATTAATTTTATGAATATATTAAAACTTAAATTTTACAGCTGGTCCCCAAAAGAAGGACATTCACCTTGTTACTGTTAATATACAGATGCAAATATTCTGTACAGCAGGCTTTTAGGAAGGCTTAAGTGGGATTATGAGTTGAACTAACAACCCTCGAGGTGACAGCTGACACCCTTTCATTTTTCACGGGGTG
This sequence comes from Pipra filicauda, assembly GCF_003945595.2. Classification (NCBI taxonomy): domain Eukaryota; kingdom Metazoa; phylum Chordata; class Aves; order Passeriformes; family Pipridae; genus Pipra; species Pipra filicauda. The sequence continues at coordinate 263,862 of NW_024104683.1, read as the reverse complement.
AAAATAGATAAATAAATCTTGATTCAAGATATTTTTTCTTCTCAGGTCAACTTATTGTGGCCATGGAACTGTGGCATACGGAGTTCCCCAGTTACTTACACCTTGCTAGAGGTCACCAAGTTCTGTATACAGCAGCTGAGCAAACCCTCAGCCCTGTGCATGGAAATGTTAGTACATAAGGCAATTAAAACAAAGTTAAAAAAAAAAAAAGTCCGTTGCTTCCTTTGTTTTTTTCCAGTTCTTTGCAAACACACTTGTCAAGGTTTTTCATGTTTGAAACAAGTTTACTGTACTTGTAACTATGGGAGAAACGAGAAATCACAGATGCTAAAATCCATTTATAACACTGCACAGTCTTGCTTTACCAGTGCCCCAAGGCGAGAGCTGAGTTCCACCACACTGACAGATAGAAAATCTGGCAAATTATCAAACACTCTCAAGGCAGCACGTGTCCTCAGAATACTCCTGAGGCTGAGAATGGTCCCAAACAGCCCCTCTCTGTGGCCTCTGCTGCTGCTCAAAGCTTTCCAGCCCCACACAAGAACACAGCCCTCAGAAGACACTCTGGGATGAGGCAGGAGCAGAACAAGAGCAGGACGTTCCTGCGGCAGGTCAGCACAGCCCCTTGTGCACAGCACGTGCATGGAAGCAACAGATAAAAGTACAAGTGAAGCACTCCCCACTTTGGCAGAACTAAACACTGAAGCCCAGCTCCTGGCTCCTGTTCAGCTTCAAACATGAACCTCTGCTGTGCCCGCTGACAGTCCTAGAGAGAAACGCTGAGTAATCTAGGCTTTGCAAAACCTCGCTTTGACTGTTCCCCATTTCAATGAACACTACTGCTCTGCGAAACATGGCATGAGTGAGCCTCCTGGAGCTTTAGTGGAGGTAGTGGATATTTTTCAAAGTATAAACCCCAAATTCTAAGTTAATGAACAGGAAGAAAGAGTTAATCATTTATTCACTCCCATTTCCCCATGTCTGAGAAATGACGTCCAAGTACTTGGGCAGATAAACTTCTAAGAAAGTGGTGAGGAAAACATGCACAATGCTGGGAAGCACCACACCGTGTCCCAGGAGACAGCCAGAGCACCCTGCAACTCCACAAATCCAGTCCTTTCCTCTGCATGTTCCTATTCCAGGCCACAGCTTCTTCAGGATTGCAGAAACGTAGCTGTGCCTTAATCTATCGCTTTCTTTTTCAAATGCCGCACTTCCTCCAAAGCCTCTGACTGTGAGGCCACAAGGACCGAAACAGTTCCTCCAGGTAAAGAGCAGCCTGCATCATAGGGAAGGACATGCACCCCAGCACTGCCCATTCTTCCTGAAGGAGCTGAAACCCAACGGACCACAGCCTAAGGAATTGTCTGTTTATGCTGTTTGCCCTGTGTTATTACAGTGCTGAATAGAGCAGCAGACTAGCTCTGATAAAATCCCAACTCAAATCTTTTCCACCAGCTCTTAAACTAATGGGAAAGACTGTTCCCCCCCATTTTGAACAAGTGTTAAAACTTGTCAGTGCACTAGGGCATGTACTGATTCTCCTGTATCACTGGCAAGAACATATTTACAAACTAAAATGCTACTCCAATTAAAGATGGGAGCACTAAGCTCTAAATCAGTATCAAAGTGATATTTTAGTACAAAATAAAATTTCACTACTGTTTAAAGAAACAAATTCCACTAGCACAGGTAATAGCAGTGTAACACCTATACACACAGCTGGTATCCATTTGGTCATTCCCAGAGGTGGAGATTAGGGAACATCAGCTCTGCAAACATAGATGGCCATAAAGCCATAAAGCAAAGCCAAGCTGACAAAGCTTTCTAAGTGGAGTTAGCTCAGGTCTCATTTCTTCCTGAGTTCACTTACAGCCTTCTCCTAAAAATAAACAGGTCCAAGGGGTTCCCAGGCCTAGTCCTGTTCATTTCTACAGGCTATTTATCACCTTTTATTTGATGCATCTAATTGAACAACCTGCTGAGCTCTGTAGCGTTCCTATATAAACCAGCCATGTCCCAATGTCTGGGGGAATTTTGTGTGTTATTTGTACAGCTTTCCAGTGTGTTTGCTCTCAGTTCATCCCTCAGAGAAGGGCTTTCTCAAAGCTTGGGTTACACAGGTAGTATAGAAAGGATCCAAAGGGTCAGATAATTGTCCTTCTACATTTACTCATTTCAACAAAGAAATTAAGGTGATATCAGGAGAAGATAAGGTTCTTTCACTATGAAAAGAATATACCAACCAACCACTAAGAAGTTTTTCAAATTGAGTTTGACAAATTGAGCTGATGTCAGGAATGGGGCACAAAAGACCCAGAAACACAGGAGAATTCCACATCTGAAGTCACTTGATGCAGGGCAAGGAAGGAGACATAAAAACAGTATGGCTCCCTACTAACTGTCCCAGTAGATCCCCAGTAGTCCCAACTACACAACACTAAAAATAACAGTCTTCTCAGCCAAGACAAAACACACAGATACATATAATTCTCTTTAATGTCCTGCTCCTGATGCATTGCTGCCTAGGAATTATCCTACCTCTGGAGCTCCAATCCTATTCCGGCCTCCAGCACACTAATTCAAGAAATCTACGTCCATGGGTTTTGGAGTTTTCAGAGAAACCAACCATTAAAGTTGTTTTTCAGCTTAGCTATAATCTATAATCTGAAATAAATATTCCTATCTTTCTAGGAACATTTCCAAGGATAAAGCAGACTATAAAAAGTGCTTGCAAAGTTTGCACATTACTGCATGGACCTTCGAGGCTGCATCGTAAGTAGTTCAGATTTGGGGGTTTTTTTTACCTTGTCAGGTTTTTGACTTCTCACGACACCACGTGAGAAGTATAACGGGGAACTACAGCTCACATTATGCTATTCCTCATGATAGTTCTAAAGTAGCTCCTCTACATCTGATTAGGGAAAAAAAGTGCAGCCTCAATAGGACAAAAATCACTCTGGATTTAAGCTATGCTTTAGTATATTTATGACCCCCAGTCTCTAGTGGAGCAAGCAAGCACAAAGCTGACTCACGCTTGTCTTGCGTGCACAGCAGTCATAGACAGATGCTGCAGAGAAGACAGTCACAGCACCCTGTTCACCTTGAAAAAATTCAGCACCAGAAAGCTAAGTGTGCTTGCTAATCGAGTGGGTTAGCAAATCCTAGCTGCTTCTTTTTCTTCTTTCTTTTTCTACTGTTCTAGATGCTTGGAATTTGGATACTGGCCCTATTCCTTCTCAGTGCAGCAGAAGGTAAGCATTTAGGGATTAGTATTTATATTGCCTTCCTATGTTGCTGTATTTTGTGAGGTATTATTTTATGACATGGTGCTTTAACAGCTACTGATTGAGGTTACATGGCTCACTGTCCCATACAAGAATGGTGAGATGAATGCATGTGCATGTTGTCCTTCCTCTTCTCCACTCTGGAAATTCTAATCTAGGAATAAGGAAGAAATGCTGATGTTTCCTATGTCAGAACAAAGCTACTGCTCTACCATGACTAGGGAATTATTTCTTGTACTCTTCTTAGTGATGGAAATGGAGAAAAAGCCAGGGGCAGGGAGTGGAGGCAGTCTAATGAGGCTATAGTTTTATATTCAGCAGAAGACACTGGCTTGTGTAGTGTGACTTCTCGTGTGCAGTCAGCTGTTCAGCACAGTCTCAATTTATTACTGATCATTTGCAATTCCTTGGCTTGGTGTTAGGAGAAACTCTTCAGTTCTCTTTGCTTTGGGAAAAGCAACATCTGGGGAAAGACACCCAAGGTATGAGAGAGGATACCACAGAGGAACTCCTCTGAAGACTTGGCTGATAAGCAAGAGGGTGGCTTCTTTCCTTACAGCAAACTGTAGCCTCTAAAGATCTAGGAGGGGGAAACTTCTGGTCTTTGCTTTCTGTTAAAAGGAATCAAGAGACCCCCAGAGAAGCGATGCTGTGAGTTCTGACTAACTGCTCCTCTTCTCTGCTCACTCACATATTATTGATCTGATCCTAATGCTACAGGCAAAGAAGTTTGCTATGAAAGGCTTGGATGCTTCACAGATGATGCGCCATGGTCTGGGACTATAGAAAGACCAGTCTATAAGTTACCCTGGAAACCAGAAAGTATAGACATTCACTTCCTCCTGTACACAAAAGAAAATCCTACTGACTTTCAAGTAAGAACTGTTGCAGTTTAAACGTTAGTAAATCACATGTAAAAATCGTGAATAAACACAGGCTTCAGCTGTGTTCCTGAAAAGTGTTAAAAATTCCACTTTGTTCAAGAGACAACCTCTTCCAGCTCCTTGGCAGGGTCCCCACTGAGAAGTACTTGGAAACTGAGCATCTTTGGGTATTTTTTTCCACAGACAAAATGAAAACACTTGAAAAGTAAAGTCTTTTCTGCTCTAAGATACGTGTCAAAGCCTGTCTGAATGGAAATACAGACCTTAAGCCATAGTCATGTGAATGCTTGCAGATGAGTTTAACATTGCATAACTTTTAAACACCTATACAGATAACCATAGTTCAGGTCTTTGCAATTTTGAAAAACTATTTACAAAAAGCAGATTTAAAGGTTTATTAATTTATTATCTACATTAATTCAATATCTACATTCCTGTAGGAAGTCTCTGCAGTTGATAAGTCAACAATTGAGAACTCCAATTTTAACACGAGCAGGATGACCAGATTTATAGTACATGGATTTATAGACAATGGAGAAGAACACTGGCTGTCAGACATGTGCAAGGTATGTACCACAGGAACATCCTGTCCCTGTGAGGTACCTTAGTTTGCATTTATAAACACATTCCTAAAAATTGTCTGCTTTCCCTGTTTCTAACCAATTTTTCTCATGATATTTGAAGTGATAAGAAAGGGGGAAAAAGGTGACATTTTCAAATTGTTATCAACTTAAATATGTAGCTTTGTACCTTGAGGAAAAGCATGAGGCAAAATCTATAAGGTTCCTCTCTTTACTGAAGTAAGTGACAACAGGATTTGACTCCATAAGTGTCCTTTTTCTTGGTAAAAACAACACAAACCCTGGATAAAGATACTGCTTAGGATCTAGGATGATTCCAGAAATAACTGCAGACTTAGAGCTGCTGAATCCTGTTTTCCCCAGAGAAGGAACAGGTTTCTAGATGTGGAAGTTTATCACAAAGGCTTGGGCTGCCATGTGGCTGTTGGGGGCTGGGGGCTGTTTGGGCTGGCCATTACCAGGAGCAATAAAGCTGCAGAAATGATATCCAGAAGGGACCTCAAGGGGAGCATTTCAAACAAAGCTTTCAATCTAACACTTACTATGAACACTGAATGTAGTAAAGCACTCTGCTTTATTGATTTTTCTGCTAATTCCACGAATTATTTCTTAACCCTGTCCCCACACAAAGTGCAAATCCAGCTTGTGGTTTTCTCAAGTCCTCCAAACATGCTTATGTGGCAGCTGTAGCTAATGAAAGCTACTGGTCATACAGCACAGAGCAAAATCCCAGTTGATGGCACTTGCATGATACGGTTTTCAAAAATCTATTAACATAACTACAATTTTTTAAAATTATGTGTTCCTATTTTACTTATGAGATCACTATGAGAAACAATGTGAAACTTAAATCAAGGTATTTCACACTTATTGCATCCCCATCACCCGCTTTTCTTTGATACTAGGTAAAAAGAAAAGAGATTAAATTTACTTGTCACTTTCTCTTGAAAAAAAAAAAATCCATGTCGGTTATCACTTTATGAAAATTCATAAATGATTGTTGGATTTGTTAGTTAATAATTTAATTACAGTATTAGAAACATAGTGATGTTTTCACACTTTTCTCTCTCCCCCTTTCCCCTCTTAAAATAGAGGGTTTTTCCTAGAACTTCACAGTCAACGAGATAGCTCATAATTTCCTTCAGATAGTACCTTGAATCCATTTGATCAATTTTCACAAGGATGTAGGGGCTTGAGATAAATCCTTAATTTTTTTCTCCATGATGGTGGCCTATGTTTTATCACAACACTCCAATTTATTTATATTTAGAAAAAATTTGGTCTCAGTGAATCTTTTTAAAAAAGAGTGGAGCAAATGGGATTGTGAATACATCAACCCTCCTATGTGTATCTGTTACTTACTTTCCTTCCCATTAAGCAATAATCCTATCTGCACATTGATTTTTATTACTTCTAACACGGTCACAGACACTTCAATTGCCTTTTTTATCCTTTGCCAGTTTTAACTGGTTTTGGATGCTTTATAATGTCTGAACACAAAGCAAAGAAGAATAACTATACATAAGCTTCTAAAGCAAAATACTTTTAGCCAAACAATCCAGCTCAGTGAGGACAGTAAAGCTTCTCATTCTGTGGCAGACAGTAAGGTGTCTGCCTGCATATCTATCTATCTATCTATCTATCTATCTATTTATCTATATCCAAATAAAGTAATAAATTTGGAATGGATATCCAGGAACACCATCAGTCTATGCACCCTCTTATAAAAAGGCATTCTCTTTTTTAAAAATCGGTATCAGAAAAACACTGTTGATTTTTATAATCAAAAATGTAAGTTCCAATTCAATTTTAATTAAATAAGTATTTTTAAATCACTGAAGTGAATCAGTACATAAGTAGAGCTCTTAGTGTTACATACAAAGTTTGATTGAAAATAAAAATTAAAAGTAGCACTATTGATACTGTTGTCCCTTCTGTACAAAATACTGCTGTAGGCATTTGAAATGATTGTGGCCATTCCTACAGCACATCATCCTATTTCAGCATTGTGTGAGCACACACACACCACTGTGAGCAGGCACGACCACACCCACATGCTACAGGTTTTGGTTCTTAAAAGGTTGCCATACAAGTTCACACAAAATATATGAGTTGAGCTGTAATAAGCAACACGACTCGATTCCGTATTGTATTTACCATGGGTTTTACTCTTGTTTTACGAAACAGAGGATGCTTACTGTGGAAGATGTGAACTGCATCTGTGTGAACTGGAAGAGAGGTGCAAGATGTCAGTACACCCAGGCATCGAACAACATCCGTGTCGTAGGCGCCGAAATCGCTTATTTTGTAGACGTTCTTATGGTAAGAGTATTCTGTATACAAAGCTATAGCTATAACACTGATTTGAAAGAAATACGGTACTGGAACTTCCATGAATGTGGATGTAGCCAGCAGAAAACAGTCTTCTGCTCCACGATCATTTCAGTTGTGCTGAAACCAGACCTTTTCTTAAAAGAACTGTTCTAGACAACCTTGGGATAGGAATTTCAACAAGATATTCCCACAGTACAGCCAGGCAGAAATAATGGACACGTCAAACTGCTTCTTCATGGAGACAGAACCTACCAAAACCTACTAAAGAGCTCGTAAGAATGCCAGAAAATAAGCTGCCAGTCAGCAGAGGCTGGAGGACAACTACTCTCAGGGAGCAACAGTGGCTGGGGACAAGCAGGACCCACCAGGGAAAGCCACGGCAGACAGTACCCAACTCTGCAGGAGGTGCCGCATGCCCACTTTTGTAGGCAGCTTCACATGGGAAGTGATGCTTGGTTTGAAGCCTTCTTTTAATCTAATTGCTTTCAACACACATTTCCCACAAAATAACTATAAATTACTAAAAACAGAGAGCATGCTGGGTCTAGGAGTGCTCTGACCCATGTCTCACTCTCTACATCTGCATTGCAGCTCCTGAGTTACTGTCCAAAAAGGCTGAGGGTATCTCTCCTCTCATGTTCTCCCCCAGCTGCATGTGGTGCCCAACCTGTCAGCTGCAACTCAGAGTTCCTGCCTGGCTGACTCTCATAAGCCAGATAAGCATTCTGTGAATCTTAACAGGCCTAGAATGTGACACAGGTACAGAGCCTCTCAGAACAGAACTGTCTGGAGCTGCAACAGCCTCCAAAGGCAGGGAGCACCTGAATAAGGAGTTTTGAAAAATCTATGTATTGAACATAAGTAACTATACAGGCAAACAGATGCTGAAATCCTACAAGAGTTCCTTATAGGAGAGGAGTCAGTAGTCCAATTAGAACTAGTTTTTCAACCCCTTTTTAGTCTTCCCTATTGCTGATGAAAAGAGATGTAGCAATTTTTCTTTGTTGTTGTTTTCCCAGGACGAATACGGATACTCTCCGGCTGACGTCCACATAATCGGGCACAGCCTTGGAGCACATGCTGCTGGTGAGGCTGGCAGGAGGAGGCCAGGGATTGGAAGAATAACTGGTAAGTCAGTGACTTCAGCCACCAAACAAAACGTTGCTGCTCATTTCCTCTTCTGGTTTTATCCATGGGCTGCAGGGTAGTCAAGGTAATTTGAGTATTACAGAACTCAGCCTCTTATGGTACACCAAGGAGCAGTGCCCTGATAAGCGTGGGAAAACAGTCAGCATGATGATTATTTTGCTTGCACATGTGTTACACAGCAAAGGATATTTTCTAACATGTTCAGCCCTTCCAGAGGTAAAGCTATGTGTTTGACCTCCTTATTCATCACACGGGCAGCACCAAGGGCTTTGTGCATTAAGCAGAGTGACCTTTCATGCATAAAAGACAATTTTGGACATTATTAACACAACCCTTTTCAATTGGTTACTTTTCCTCAGGGATTTCAGGCTTGGTGAACCTTGGACTAATAGTCTACAAAAGTCAGTTTAAAAGCAAACCCTAATGTGTTGCCCAGGGACAAGAAGAGATGCAACTATAAGCTGGCAAAAACTGTGTAATTTGCAAGACTTTACAAGCTCCTGAAATTGCTGCAGCAATGTGGGAAGCAAATCAATTCTATTTTCTGCTAGGCTCAAAAGCCAAGATCGTCATTTCAAAACAAGATGTTTTTCCCAAAATCTGACTGGAGCCAGAAGTAGGCAGGCAGGTTTCAACACCTTCAAACACACGGGGTGCTATCAGCTGAAATTCCTCTCTGAGTACCCTCAAGCAAGGTGGGCTAGAAACCACATGAGTTATATGGGATGCAGACACAGCAACCTCAGTCTGAACAACATTATTAAAGGGAAGTTCAATTAAATTAAAAAAAAAAAAAAGTTATTTCCAAGGGTTGGGATTCAATATTGGTGTAAATATATAAATTAGTAAAATTTAATAGGTTTCACAGAAGTAACCTCTTTGACTTCCTGGAAGAAAAGCCACTTGGTAAGAGAGAGCACACATCATCATTTCATTAATGCCTATATTACCTAGAATGAGGAACCCTAGGCAACTGTATATTGATAATCATTATATATAATCAATCAGTGTTATGTGAAATGATTCTACATCTACTTCTCTTTATCTATACATAATGCTAGTCATTTTCATTCAGGACTGGACCCTGCTCAACCTTATTTTCAAGGCACTCCAACTGAAGTCAGACTGGATAAATCTGATGCAGACTTTGTTGACATTATCCATACAGACTCAGCTCCCACAATCCCCAACTTAGGTGAGTATTCAGGTCTACTGTATTAATACTGAATTATTTATGCCCTATGGCACTTAAGTAGTCTAATTGTTCATCAAGACTCTGTTGTGCTGTCACAGACACAGAACGAATACACCATACTGGTCACTAACAGCTCCTAAAACACCATGCACAGACAAACTTGAAGCCAGTAGCTAAAGGTATGAGACAATGTTAATTTAAAGCATGCTTACCAATGTTTTAAATGCTTCAGGTTTTGGCATAAGACCAGCAATAGGACATATTGACTTTTATCCAAATGGAGGAGAGGAAATGCCAGGGTGTGGGAAGAACGCTGTCTCACAGATTGTAGATCTCGATGGCATCTGGGAAGGTAAGTATGTTGATTCATTATAAAGTCATGGGTATGTCACCTGTCACGGTGTAGCCACTTAACTTTCTCTAATTCAGGTGTTTTGCATTAGCTCTTGGTGTGTCCACCAGCAATGGCAGCTGCAGAGCACAGCAAAACAATTAATAGGCTCAAAACACACAATTTTTCAGAGCTCATTAAAAAATAAACAAGACAAAGGGTTTGCCTTTGCAAAATATGTCTCCTCTAAAGTATCTAATAGCAGAAACAAAAGTTACTGGAACTGTGCCAAGAAATTTAGAAGGGTCTGTAGCACACATTGCACTTTGTGTCTAGTTGCTCAGCAGCAGCACTGATGGAGCAGGGCAAGGATGTTCACAGCTGCTCCTGTTAGTGTATCTTCAGCTGAAATTCTTCTTCTGAGATAGAACAATTAATGTAATTCTTTTTTAAGTTACTGATTACAATCTGAGTTGCCCTGAAGTGATGTTATCCTGTCTACTTTTAGCCAGCTAAAAAAAGATTGGCACATAGCTGCTCAATTACACTGTTCTTTGTTGTTTTATATGGCTCTAATAAAATCCCTGAGTATTACAAAATTTCTGTCTATCTACTTAATTTGTACATAATGTTAAAAAAAAATAAAAAAAAACAACAGAGGATTTCTGCTGTGGAGATTTTTCAGTATATTATCTAAGGTCTTTCTTATACTACTGCAAACACCTTAAACTCTGGGAATCCATGAACTGATTTGTGATAACTAGCCTTTTACTCCATCTTTTATTAAATGCAGCTGGAGGCATTACTTTTTCTTTCTCCTTTTTTTTTTTTTGGATAGAGTAAACTTGTTATTAATAGTGGGAAATTAAAGCACAAAGAAATAACTGCACTGTATATGATCTTCTTTTTAACCTAAAGATAGGAAAGTAAAAGCAACACAAAGAAAAATAATACATTCATTATTTTAATCCTAAGAGTCTCCTTTCTTACGCACCCCCAAATAATAATTTTGTTTTGAAGTCCTCAGCTGAGGCAAATCAGCATTGCCTTAGGAAGTTCACTGTTAAATACTTTTCATTTGGTTTTCTTTTGTTATGGTAATGCAACTGTTGCCTCATGCAGTTCTCATTTCTATTTAAACTCGGTCAGATTGCACAAATGAGTGGGTTTTGGGGGGCAGGGGCTGCACTGAGCTGCACAGTCAGTCTCCACAAAGCATTTCAAGTTTGCATTTTATACCTGCTGAGTCAGTGACATTCCTTAGGGCATCAATTCCCCAAAAGTAAGTAAGTTAGTTTCCAACTTTATGTTTGATGCTCCAAGAACTGTGTTAAGGCTTTTGAGCAGGAGTGATGCATCCCAATCACAGGGCAAGGGCTGTGCTGATCTCTTTCCTAGAAGGGTAACAGAAAGGAAGAACTAACCTGGAAGCATCTCTTCACAGGAACCCGGGACTTTGTGGCTTGCAATCATTTGCGGAGTTACAAGTATTACTCGGACAGCATCATCTACCCTAATGGCTTTTTAGGCTATCCTTGTGCTTCATATGATCTTTTTCAATCAGTAAGTATCTCTCAGAACTTCAGGATGCACCTTATTGAAAATAGTGGCTCTTATCTGTGCATCTGAAATTCAATGTATTTATGCTAGCTTGCACCCAACGAATGTATCTGTAAGAGGAGTAGGTGTCAGACGTCCAAAAGTATTACAGCTTGTGCAGATGACACAGGTGAAAGTAGGAGAAGGCAGTAACAGAACAGGGGCATATCTAGTTTGGTGCTGGTGTGGCAGCCGTGAAGTACTGCTGGAGCCTGTGTGGCTTCCCCAGGCCTGCTCCTCTGCATTGAACTGGGGAAGAGGTAAAGAGAACAGGCTGTTCCTGTAATGGCCAAATGTATTTATCAAGAGCAAGGACTGTGATCCCATACTGTAGCAGGCAAGCTTTCAAACACAGCTTAGGTTTCTTGGGTTTAGAACAAGAAGTAAAATAATATGTGATAACCTGTAGTCCTTTGGTGACTGAAGATGGCTCCAGGGACAAAGCCATGCTTTATGGACCAAGGTCAGGAAGCCCTTCCCTGTCCCAGACTGGGAGACAAAGAATTACAGCCTAAGAGCAGCAGGAAGGTGACAGGCTCATCATACCCTACAGGCAGCACAGACAGAGGTATAAACTTGCACAGAGCTTAGATCAACCTTTACACATTCTAGCGGGTGATAGAGATCACACTTCTCAGATTGCTTTGGGAGAACATGACTACCTGCTTCTGTCACCATACTAGAAAGGTGCTTTCATGATAAAAGCAAGGTTTGTTTTCGAGACAAAGCCTCCCTTGACCCAACCTGAAGCTATAAGGAGACATCCTTCTTTCTCATCAGTTGCTGGGAAGGACACCTCTCTTCCCTGCTCCAGTTCAAGACTACTCAAGATTGGCACTGATGTGGTTGGATTGAACTAAATGGCCCAAGCAGCAGCACAGAGCCCTGAAAAATCAGAGCCTCTAAGAAAGTTGGCTAGCTCCCATGATCCTTCTCAAGTCATAGAAAGGGTTACTTGAAATCTGTTGCTGTGATACGGGGCCAGTTAGGTGGGTATATTAAAAATATGTCCTGCGACTAATTTTTTGTTCTTGGCTGGCTGGATAATGTTATTAATAGATATATTTGTTTTCACTAGGGAAAATGTTTTCCATGCCCAGAAGAAGGATGCCCAAATATGGGTCACTATGCAGATAAATTCAAAGGGAAAATTACAGAGGACTTTCTCAAACTTTACCTGAATACTGGAGAGGCCAGGGATTTTCCTCGTGAGTTTTGATTCCTTCCATTGCTACCTACTCCTTGTAAAAATATTTTTAATTTTCCTGCTTTACAATCAATTTTAACAGATGAACAGGTCTCAACATAGTGCAAGGGCTGTTCAGTTCTTCATGCTTTTTCCTGTTTTGCTCCAACACTACTGCCCAGTTTGGAGCCCTCCAGTACAAGAAAGTTGTTAGCAAACTACAGAGTCTAGTGAAGATAACTGACATGTTTAGTGGATTGCACTACAAGGTGCAAGGAGAGGAAAGGATAGGCAATGCACGCAAGTTGCAGCAAGGGAATTTCTTATTAAGTAGTATGAAAATCACAGTGGCTAAAGGCAGGAAGAGGGGTCCAGAGAAGCTGGGAAATCTCCACCTTTTAGATGTTCAAAACTCCATTTGACAAAGGCCAAGAGCAAGCCAATCACAGCTGGCCTGGTTTCAGAACTGGATGGACCAAATGAACCTCATTTACAACCTTAGTTATCCTAAATGTCAGCTCTCAAAACACAGTTCTTCCTTCACCTTTGTAAACACAAATCACAATCTTCTCAAGCTGCTTTTGCTTATTGCACACTGAAAGAAATCACCCGCCCAAAAAATTATTTTCCTTGAGCTTCAGGTTTCTTTTACACTGCTTAGATTCTGTATTGATTCCTAACATGGCCTTCTTTCCAACATCACTGTGTATGAAATCCTTCAAAATGCTGAAATCTATATTGTATTTACTATGGTAGGGACCAGTTTTCTCTATTTTCTTTTCCAGAAAGTAACACAAATGTCTACCATTTCTGATGTTGATCTCATTAGGACATAATGACATACCTAACTCATTGGTGTTTTGTATCTTCTGCTTTCAACTACTGTGTACAGACAGGAAAAAATAGACAAAATGTCAGCATTTGATATTTTAGAGACTGTTTCTCCCTGGGTACAGCCTAACTTACTGTATTTCTTCTGTATAGTTTGGAGGTACAAAGTAACTGTGACCCTCTCTGGAAAGAGTAAAGTAAATGGATATGTAAATGTTGCCCTGTATGGCAGTGATGGGAACACAAAGCAGCACCAGGTCACCAAGTAAGTTAATTGTTCAACAGAAAAGAAACTTCTCTTCTAGAATATTTAATTCATATTTTTAATTAATAATTCTGTTTAAATTGATCTTTTTTTAGTGATCAAATTCTACCACTGATGTAAATGTAGCAATAGTTCACTCACTCTGGGTTTACACTTGAAGGGAAAAGGTTAAAATGCAGGATTTTAAAATGCCAGAATTTGGTGTTGCTTGCTTGCTGTTCCACAAAGGACTTGCTGGACCTGCAATAGGAGAGTTCTGATCTTTTTGTCTTTCACAGGCTTGTAAAATGTTGCCACATATCTTTCCTGCTTACACTGAAGCTGCTTCCTTGCCTCTTGTGGTTTTTGTTTATTTGCATTTTCCTTGTTTGCTTCAACTAAAATATTTGAAATTATGAAAAATACGGAGAAGGCATTTTGATGTGAGGTTTGGGTTTAATTCTTTGCTTTTTTTACTTATAACTATGTCACTTCCACTTTTCCAAGGACTTCACATCCTCATGCCAGCAGAAGGTGTGTGCTATGAGCTGATCCCAGTTCACATGCATCTGTGCATTCACCTGAGATGAATCTGGCAGACCTGGCAGTATGGGATGCACTCCAGCCCTCTCTAGCTTTGTAGGACCTGTTTCAATACAGTTGCTGGATGTGAAGTTCTTTTCTTCTCCAGCAAAACTTGCTGTATCCTACCAGGCACCACTGTGGATCCAGCAGAGGAACAAAAAGGCAGACGGATTTGTCCTGTCTCTCATTACTTCCACTACCATAAGTCTTTTAATATGGAGGGGAGTAAACATTCTCCTCTGCAGGCAGATGCAGGAGTGAGTACAAAGCTAGGGGGAGGAATGAAAGTCCTGTCTTTTTCATGAAGCTTAATAAAACTGTAGAGGTTTCTTCTGGGTGATTCATTCAAATGTCTGCTGACAGGGGTAAATTTAAGAAAATAGAGTGTGGGTCTGAGAGAGAGCAAAGAAAAGGATTGGAGAAGTATTGGCTAATGTTCAGTTCAATGGGTTCAGTGAGATGCAGTAGCTGAAGCCTTCACCAGTCTCAAACTGCTGTCATTTAGAATTTGCTCTATTGGTGCGATATGAAGCAAGTAGTCGGATTATAAACCAGGGATACCAGGAAGACATGGCCATGTTACTTGGCCACAGTGTGGGAATCTGCTAGACAGCCAGGCTGAGCAGCTAGTAGATAAACCTTCTGCCCATCCAAAACAAACCCAACATCTGTATCATATAAATTAACTAACATTAAATGAAAATTTCATCTATATGCAAAAAAATCCCTTCCCTACATAAGCAACAGGGAGCAAACTCTACCACCTCCACAGGGACTACCCTCTAACTGAGTCCTCACTGTGAGGTGTGACTGCAGCATATCAGGCCCACCTGCCTCTGAAGAACGCTGATTTGGGATGAATTAAGTTGGAAAATTGGCAGTAATGTTGTTACCATATTATATGATAAATATTGTCTCTCTGTTAATTCTCTACTCATTTGATACCACAGCCAAGCCAATGAGAGGACTGGTAATTAATAGTAGATGCTGGCATGCCTCACATCCATAAAATGTTGTTTTTCACAGGGGAACTCTCAAACCAGACGACACTTACACAGCCTACATCGATGTAGAAGTTAATGTTGGAAAAGTTACAAAGGTTAAATTTCTTTGGAACAACAACTGGATTAATCCAACTTTGCCTAAATTAGGAGCTTCAACTATCACAGTAGAATCTGGACAAAATGGAACACAGTAAGTATATCCATTGGGAAAATCTTGAAAGTTACTTGAGAAGATAGGTGACAAAATTGTGAGTGGATTGAAAGCCTTTTCACAACAAAAGCTATTTAAAGCATTAAAAGAAAAAGACCCTCAAGAAAACCTTTTATTTCCTTCCTTTCAAGACACTGTTGATCCATAGTTTGATTCACTACTACTTCAAGTCTTGACCTTAAATAACTCAAAAGAAAAACTTAAAATCTTTCCAGGCTTTAGAAGAGCAAGCTTCCTGTATAACTCTTTGGGTGAGAAAAATTAGTGCTGGCTGGATTGTCAGCATCACTCTTGCCAAGCTCCACAAGAACTGCTTGTTTTTGTGTCAGACTCACAGTCTGCTGGGACCAGCAGAAGTATTCCATTGATATGGATGATCCTTGAGGTCATGATTGACAAAAGAGGATGGTGACAATAAGCCTTCCAATGAGGACTAGTACTTAGAGCCTGCACTTAAAGCCTCTCTATAAAATTGAAGTAAAGAGGCTAAAAGCGATTGCTCTAGACTTCATGGAATATGGCTTGATGTTCAGATTACAGAGGTAGGATTTACTGATCCATTTTTTTCCTGGACTTTTAGTAATTAAGTCCCTCATTTGCTTGTTCAGTTATTTTATTTTATCCACCCCATGATTTGGTATCTAGAACAGGAGGTACAGTGTAAGTTTTAGACCCATATACAAATGCACAGTTAAAATTCCATCACTTAAAAGACCACATGGGAGATGAAAACAATTTCAAGCAAAGGAAAGTGATTACGGCACCATTTTAACTTACCTTAAAGCAGAGATTCTAGGTTCAGTTTAGTCTCTGTTCACCACACCAAAGCACATCACTGATGAAGTGTATTCCTGTAGATAGGAACTCACTTTTCTACTGACTCATGGCCTCTGTACAAGTAGTTGTGGTCATCTACATAGTGATGGTAGCACAAAATCTGGAAAAGAAAAAGAAACTAAAATTAAAGGAAGGCAGGCAGTAAAGCAGAATGGACACAGTCTATCAATGCTTTCCCCAGCAGTAATATTTCAAACTTAGATGCTCAAAGTTTGTTCTGTCCATTTGTGTCACATGACAAATCAGGTTGACTTACATTAAAACAAATCCACTTGTATAATCTCAAGAAATGTTGACAACTCAAGGTGTTTGCATTTATTTCTTCTTCAGATACCATTTCTGTGGGTCCGAGAGCGTGAGAGAAGATGTTCTGCAAACTCTTACTTCTTGCTAACAGCACATAACCTTGCTACCAATAAAAGCTACTCATGCAGAAAACACTGGAGTCTGCAGTCGTAATACTGATGATATGTGGGGGTAATTTTGTTTGTTTGGGGGTTTTTATTTGTTTGTTTGGGCTTTGGGGGTTTTTTGGTTGCTGTTGGTTGTTTAGGGGTTTTTTGTTGTTGTTTTGTTGTTTGGGGTTTTGTTGGGTTTTTTTGTTTGTTTGGTTTTTTGTTTGGTTTTTTTTTTTTGCTAGTTTGGAAGGCAGAGGTAAAGTCTATGGGTATCTCTCTATAGATAGAATTTTTTGAATAGCTTTAGGAGAGAATGAGCCAAAACCTGTTAAGTGTTCCCCTGCTTTCAGCCTGTTTTGAAATAATTTCAAACCAGAGGAGGAAAGGGGGTAGGTGACAGAATCTGGATAGTGGCTCCTGGGCAGTACCAAAAGAAAGCAGATCTGCTTGTGAGTAGGAGGAGTGGATTAAGGAATCTGATATTCTTAGTCAAACTGAAGGCTAAGCCCAGAATTAGCACGAGATAAAGATGAAAGAGAGATAGGAGGGGACGGCGAGAGGTTACAAAATGAGGACAGAAGTTTAAGTTGAATTACCTGTTAGAGATGGAAGAGTCAACTTGATGGAGAATTGCAAATGTGTTTTGGGGTGTTAATGCTGAACTGAGCTCATACCATGCCCCATCCCTGGAAGTGTTCAACACCAGGCTGGATGGGGCTTTGAGCAACCTTTCCTAGTGAAAGGTGTCCCTGCCCACGGCAGGTGGGCTGGAACTAGGTGGTCTTTAAGGAGCCTTCCAAACCAAGCTAGTCTAGGATTTCTATGACCTAAACAGAATTATTTTGAGAAATCTGCATAGAAAATTTCAAATGTTAGTGAAGTTTCACTGAAATGCTTATAATCATAACATTCTCCAAAGTATCCTGAAATCCCTTATGCTGGGCCTCAGCCTTGAACAAAACTGCCGGATGATGGGATCAAAACAGGTAATGCGATGAGAGGATCGGTTCTTTCCATGCTTTCTGATAAACAGCTAAAGTGTGGAGAGTTCACGAATTCATTTCTGACCCTGTGTAATCCTGTCTCAGCTCCTTCAGCCTGCTGCTGGAGAAGCCAGCTGGATTGCCTCTGCTGCCAGAAGTAGACCATCCTCACAGAAAAAATCCCACAGAACTGATGGAGATCTACCACTACACAGACCTAACAGTCCTGGGGACCTTTCCTGCAGTTTCTTCTCAGGTTCCCCAGACTGGGGCACTCTGGTCTTTCTGCCTTTCTGATCCTCCCCCATAATATCTTTTCCTGAAGGACATCAACCTCCCAGCAAGGCTTTAGATTCCCTGTGCAGTGGTGGAGGTTGAAACCTATTTATTCTGTCTTAGAGCACTACTCTTTTAATATAGAAAAAAAATAGTGTTTCTTTTTTATTCAGTGCATTCTGCCAGCTCTTGAAGGGAGATGAGGGCTGTAAAGAATAGAAAAGGGACCATCATCAGCATTGAAGATTAGCTACCTGTGGGCATGCTCTGAGCTGGACTAAGTTCCTTATGTAAAAGCCAAACTGCTCCTTGCTTTAACACAACTGAAGATAATATCTTCCAGCAATTTCAGTTTTAGTCAGAGATGTGCAGGATTGCTTTTATGTTTAAAAACTTTCTAAATTGCACTTGTGCCTCTTGCCCAGATTAAAAGGCACTATTTGGTTTAGATTAGATATAAGGAAGAAGTTTTTTACTTTAAGAATGGTAAAACACTGGCACAGGTTGGCCTGAGAGGTGGTAGATGCCCCATCACTGGAAACATTCAAAGCCAGGCTGGACAGGGGTCTGAGCACCTTCGTCTAGTTGAAGCTGTACCTACTTATTTCAGGGGCGAGGAGGGGTGGTGAACTAGACAACCTTTAAAGGTCAATTCCAACCCTAACTATTCTATGATTCCACCCAATTTTGCTCCCTCAGGAGCATAATACTGTTGCCTTAAGAGACCACACACCCCTGACATTGCCTACTTCCTTCTGCCTTCACTGTTTGTCTCTTCCAGACACTGGCTTCCTGATCTCAGTACCTCCTGCTGAGGAAACCTCAACAGGGTTATTAACTTCCTAACACTGTAGAAGAGTTTCTCCTTTGTCTTTTGTTCCATTACCTTGGTATAAGCAGATTCTTGCGTACGCAGTTGTTTTGACAGTTACGATATTCTCGGCATTATCCTTTGCCATAGCCACTTCAGCAACCCATGTAATTTTAACAAACACCTAACAGAATCAAGACGTTAAAGTTGACAATAGCATAATAAAAAATCTCCTTTTAATAATGAACTGGAGCTGCCGTCATCTTGTTTTAGCCGAGCAAAATCTCCCCCCTCTGAACATTTTACAAAGCTATTACATAAAATGCAATGTTAAATGAACAACAAATTACTTTCCCTTTAGCTAGCTTTTAATGCTAATGGTGCTATTTATTCCTGACCTTTTGAAATATTAGATATTTTAAATGACAACATAAAAAGAATTCTTGTTTGAAAACGCGAGCAACTTTAAACCACATGTTATTACTTGTAAGTATAGCATGCACATGCATCATTCATTTCAGTGTCCCATTTATGGCTAATTGGTATATATTTCAGTTGACATATATTGTTCTCCTGCAAATGTGTCAAATTCCTTAACGATGTTGGTGACAAAAGCAGAACGCTTGAGATATATAAATTACTCTCTTTACCATATAATCATTCTTATCTATTGGGAATGCTATTTGTGACAAATTGTGTTCAAAAATACACACTAAATTGATTATTTTTTTTTGAACTTTAATATCACACCATTCATGGCAAGTCTTTGATTGAATCTTTAAATGTAGGAATGTTTTGATTTTTATCTGCACCATTTTGTAGCTTTTGAAAAGCTCACTTTATTTATTAAAGGAAGAGTAGCACAGCGAGGATCTCAAAATGTATCTTTTGTTATCAGCATCAGAAAACAAATGGGCTATAATTGTGGATATAAAGTGAATAATTTGGTGAAAAATGCTTTGTGCTGTAGTTAAGGTTTTATAATTCCTGCCAGAAATTACTATTATTTTGTTGGTGGGCAGCATTGCAATCAGAATTTTAAATATGGGAACAACTTGGGACACGTATTTTTATTACATTTGAGATTACCATGTGGGATGCATTTTTCTCCTATATTACAAATAATCTGAGAATAATAAAAAAAAAATAAATTGAAGATTTCATGTGGCTCTAATTATTACTGAGCTATACCAGAGCTCATTGTTGTCTTTAGACAATGCTGTCCACAGTCATTACTTTGTTCCGTAAATCAGTAGGATAATGAGGTTCTATCTTTCAAGAAATATCTGAGCGTATCTTAATTTGGCATTGATGAATTCTCTTTGCTGAATCTCTTAAGGGGTTTTTTTAATCTAGTTTGTCATATTAGAGCTTTCATCACCCAGTCACAGCTGACAGTGTAATGTACTTGTATTTATTTCCATACCTTCCTGGGATGTGTCCTCAGAGGTTGCAAATAAGAATTTTATGATGTTATGCCTTGAAGGCTAGTCTTTCCTTAGTTTGAGTGTAAATTCTAAGGTATTTTGCCATACCCTCATACTTCAGAAATATATACTATGTATGGTTGTATTTAACTGTGGAAAAACAAATCTAAATTTGTTAACAACTTGTTACTGATATAAACTGGGGACAATTTCTTTGTCAAAAGACATATTTACTAGAACAAAATACTTTTTTTGCCAAAGAAATTATGTAACTTAAGATACTCATTTTGTTTCCTCTGCAAACCTCTCAAATTTGAAGACAAGAAAAAGGTAGGATGTATCCCCTTTCTTACCTGGTCAAAACAGGAGGCTTCAGCAGAGGGCAGAGGAAGAAAGGAGAGGGTCAATGTGATGTTCCACAGCCCTGAATGAAAAAATACTTATAGTGACCTACATGACACTTACTTCTAAACCGTGCCTATATACAAACAGAAGCAAGAAGCAAAGTACTCTTTAAATTATGTGTAAATGTTGTATTCAATTACACAATAACATCTGAGTGGCTACTACCCTTGCTGGCACCTTGAAGACATGTGAGACCCAAAGACAAAAGTTGCATTCAAGTTCCTCTTTGTGCTGTGACCCATGGAATTATTGTTGTGGCACACATCCTATGGAAAATCTTACCTTTAATTGCATTATGTAGGTAATGGCTTCACATCTCACCAATTACGGAGGTAAAGGGGAAAAAAAGGTGGATGTAAACCTCCACAGTAATGCACTTCTTTACACAGTAATTTATATTATTAAAATTTTTATAACCTAAGTCTCGCTCTCATGAAAAATAACAGCAATGAACATTACTGGTGGCTTGGGTACCTCAGTTTTGGGGTGTGAAGTTCCAGAGGTTGGATTCCTCTGGGAGTCCTGAATATCCTTTTTGGAGAGTGAGGTCTGCCCTGAGTGCGGTACCATTGCTTGCTTAGAAGAGGCTCTTCATTAAGGAGGAATATAGTCATCACCTTCATTACACGGAATGCAAAACACAAAGTAAGCATGTGTATGTTCCTGCCTGAGGTGATGGAAGAGCAGAAGCCATCCCCTCCTTCTCCCAACACAAAGCACTCTTTGCTGGCCACAGCCTGAGTCAGATGACAGAAACTCCCACAGGAACTGCTTAACAATAAATAAAACAAACTCTTGGTTTAGACTGACAACCTTTTCTGCACTGTCCTTAATTCCTTACTCAGAAGTCATCAGGAGAGGTGTGAAAGAGGTTGTCCACCACCTGCAGCTCTCACCAAGGTGCTCTCAGTTCCTCAGGGGGGTCTGTGGCCTGACCTCACATCTCTCTCCAACCTGTCTCTTTTCCCCTTTGCTTGCAGTTTGGAAATCAGTGCCTCTGTCCGTTTTACACCCCTGGAGAGGGACAGTAAATTTAGTGGGGAGCCAGTGAGGAGACTGTGTTTGCTCCCTCTGCACCCTCATTCTGCAATTATCCCTCTCCGAACCTGCGTCTCCCAGAGAACACAGGGAGGGTTTGGGAAAGAAGGCTTCTGCCCTTCATTAAAGAGAGACTGTAGGTCCTCAAGCCTTTGCTTTAATCCCAAAAGGCATTAAAATATCTTTGCTGGGTCATGAAAATCAGCCTCTCAGTCCCTCCCACCGAACCTGAATTACAAACCCTCTCCCAGTGCCTGTGACAGAGAGGTCACTGAAGGGCAGCTGCTGGCACCGCTGTGCCATCCCTTGCTGGGTTGGAAGGGATGGCAACGCAGCAGCAGAAAGGAGCATATTTTTGTAGCAACAAACCCTTGTTGGGGATTAAAAACTTCTTTTTAAGCAAGGAAAATGTTAAGAGTGAAAAGTGACTGAACTAAAGAATAATTCTCCTTTTGACCCACAGAGAAAGAGGTGCCTAATGAAAAGATATGATCACGGACAGTGTGAAGATAACTGTCTGATCAGATAATGGAATTGTTTTCAGTGATAAGAATGAATCCATTACTAATGCAAATAACGATAATAATTATAATTTGCAATACAGTAAAAATCACCTAGTCTACCTCCTCCTCTGACAGGAGACTGTATAATAAATTATAGGCTGAGAAAAAAAAAATCAAAGGGATAAAGGTTAAAAGATTTTTAAAAATTCTGAAACTTAAATGCTTATCAGGGAAGTCAAGACCTGAAAGCAGAAATTGGTGCTATTAAATAAAGCAATTGTGAAGAATGAGATATTATGGAATTGATTAACAAACCAGAAACCAAGCATTTCCTCATATCACTACCTCTTGTCACAAATTTCAATAATTTTGAAAGAACAAAAAATTAAGAGTTGGCATATAACAAGGAAATTAATTATTTCAATGTAGGTGAATATGCTAATAGTACCCTGGGAAGATGAATATAACTTAACACACAAAAAGCCCCCAGAAGATTCAATAAATTTGAGGAGTTTCACCAGTTGTTTTTGCTTTGCTTTGGTATCCAGAACAGGTCCAGCTGTTCCCTCACTCCCAACCAGGACTGCATCCTCAGACAGTGCACCTCTACCAGGCAGCGCTTTTAGGGTTGTCTGGGCATGCCAAGATGCTTATGCCAACTCCATAAGCTTTGTTCATGTGAAGGATTTCGGGTATGGAGACAGCATGAAAAATGTTTAATTTCACCTTAGGAGGAGTAGAATCATCATCATCATCATCATCATCATCATCATCATGGCCAGTCTTTGCGAACGAAGATCCGGGAAAGGTCTCCACCCACAATTGTTACAAGCGCGCTGGTGATACAGGGCTTTGCAAATGCGGGTAAGGCCTTTGAGCCCGCGCAGTGGATTTTTTAGGTGAGACACAGTGTGTGCTGAACTGAGCCCACCCTTTAATCCTGAGGTTCCTCTGCCGGGGCCGAGTGAGCTTGGACAGTGGCAGCGAGGTCCTCAGGTCGTAGGTTTGTTTAGAGTGACCTTCTCTTAGATGGATGGCCTTACAGGGCTGACGAGCTCCATCTGCCCAGGTTTGGAGTTGTCCTTCTCTTCTGTGTGTTCCGGGGCTCCCCTCTCATCTCCCACGATGGCACTGTCCGCACAAGCGAAGCTCCCATTTTCCCGCTCCTTTCCGCGTCCGGGGCCGGGCCCCAGCGCCTGGGGCCGGGCTGCGCCGTCGCAAACGCGCCCGGGGCCGGCCGGGCCGCGCGGCCGCGCCACACGAGTTCCGGGGCCGGGGCCGGGGCCGGGGCCGGGGCCGGGGCCGGGGCCGGGGCCGGGGCCGGGGCCGGGGCCGGGGCCGGGGGGAGTAGAATAGGGCAGATGAAACAAATCTTGCGTGCAGAGTTTGCACAACAGTGAGCTGTTCTCTTGTTCACAGAAATTCTCTTTTGGTTAAGCAGAGAGGAAAGAGTGATAAATAAGGTTTATCATTCACTGCTGGCATCACATCAGTCATACAGTTTTAAGTGATAGAACATTGGGAATCTACCAAGAGGTCATGAGATTCTTCCACACTCTTCAATTTTGAGTAAAGTAATAGCTATTAAGTGACAGAGTCTAAAGCACTGTCTTCCAACACTCTTCATTTAGATCTTCATTTTCCAAAGGACATAATGTCCCATTACAGCCACATAGAAGATGCCAGAGATTTTAATGACAGGAGGAGTGTAAGGGAGACTTAAAGACCAGAGGTGCTGACACCTAGCCAAAAGTAGGAATGACTACTGGATTAAATTAGCCTTTAACCTCAGAGTGGAGCCCCATTTTCTGTGGCTGGAGTATTTTCTTGCATTTTAAATTCAGAGTAAAAAGCTCAGTCTATCCTGCCCAAATTTCCCCAACAAGTCATTCATGAAGATATAGATTTCTCACACTCCTTGAAGTTTTTCATTGCAGCATTTTTCATGTAGCTCAACACACTTCAGGTCAGCAAGGCATAAGTAGTTTATCAGAACCTCCACAGTATAGGAGTTCAAGGAAAATGCTTTAACAATGCAATTTGTAAAAGCAAAGTGAGTGCAAAACTCACAGTCTGTTTCATAACCATAATTTGTGGTTACCTCATAGGTGTAATTTATCCAGAACACATCCAGCTAATACAATATTAACTGCTACAAGCTCCTAAGGTTCAAACATGCACGCTTCAGTTTGCACACAAGAAGGCCTTTAACCATTGTTTGCAAAAGTCAAAACCACAATGTGCCTCAGCTCCCCATATCACATTTCATTGTTTGTTGATGCTTCATCAGGGCTATTTCGTAGTGAGATGTACCCAACACAAGCCCTTCATGTGTATGCACACAGAATAACCTTGGCATCTGTTTCCAAATCTCCTTCCAGCAATAAGATGCTGATCTGCAAGAAATCAGCACCCACTGCCAACAGAGCCATAAAAGAAAGATCATAGGTCTATAAAATGTGATTGAAAGACCTGGGGTTTAATTAAAGATTTAGACTCAGGGCATGCATGAAACTAGTCTTCAGATATGTCAAAAGCTGTCAGAGCAGGAATGGGATGAAATGTTCCCATGTTCTCTAGGGGTAGGACAGCCAGAGAGAGTCAAAGCTGACATTATGTAAGATTTTAGACAGGTGAGGACAGTGAAAGACAAGTCAACTGCCCAAGCAGGCAGCATCATTGCAGGATCAGAAGGTTTAAAACCAGACTAAATGAAAGTTGGGAGTAGCTTAGGCAGAACTAATACTGTTTTGCAGCAGGAGATTGATGTCTGAGGTCCTTTCCAGCTACATGGATCCCTGTGATGCTCTGACAGAGAGACAGTTGCAGTCAGCAAAAATACTGGATGGATCTGCACAGAGATAGAAAAGAAAAAAGGGGAAAATAAATATATACTATACACTATGTACTACCTGACTCTGAAGGAGAGAAATGAAAAATGCTTGTGGGATGTGATCAGTGTGGTTTGTCAACGTCCCCTCAGTCCTGTAGCATTCTTGGTAAGCGTGTGGCACTTTTTGATTTTGAATCTCATGTGTTTCACCTCTAAGACAAAACAAAAGAGCGACAACATTATTCAAACGCTTTTTGGAACACCCTCAATCACATATCTGATATTTCAACTGCCTTACACGATTATCAGACTGAAACATTGACCTTGTTATCCTGAGTTGACAAAATATCTATCCTTCTGACCACTGAGTTCTACAACTAAGGACTTTTCCATGGATAAGGCAGCTAGCTGAGTGTTCCCAACACCCTACAGACAGTACTGCCATCCAGGACCCCTGCTTACACAAGGAACATCAGGAGAAAATTATCCCAAGAAGGATGCTGTAATGTTTTTTGTGGAAAACCACACTTAGATACAAGAACTCCTGCATATCCAGGACCAGCATCTTTTCTGCTGGATTCTGCTCTGCTCACAGTTAACTTATTTCAACTCCTCTCATTTGGAGGAGTCAGTTGTCATCTAGGTAAAGTGTTGGCGAGGGGTCACGGGCTGAGAAAATAAATCTATTATGATTGTCACTAGATGAAAAGTAAAACCTGTGAACAACACATTGAACTGCAGTGTTTTAACTGCAACCTTGTGTGTGTTAGCAAATACACAGGCACGGCATGCAGGGTGTTTGTTGTGGGAAGCATCAGGGCAGCACTGAGATTGCTCTTTGTACTACAGAGGAAGAGGATATGTTCAGTCTGGTGTCCACTCTTATCAGCTGATGGCAGACGGAAGTTCCTACTAGAGGTGCAGAGCTTATTCCTCAAAGGGAAGGAAATACTCCTTGCTGCCCTTCGGAAAGGGAGAGTCACCTTTCTAACTCCTTAGATTACCATGGTTTAATGAACTCTGCATTCACAGCTCTCAATCTCACCACTTCTTTCTGTTTTGAAACCTTCCCTGATCTTGTTACTGCCAGAGTACACCAATGCCTTTGTCCTAGTAGTTCAAAATCCTGGTTACACACTGTTTTTTTCAGTCTCCTTACACTCAATCTGGTATTGTCCTCTTTTTATGTCTTGGCTTTGCTGCAGCACACAGTATTCCCAGAGTAAGCTTATATTGTATTTTTCATTTCTCCATGTTTGTGTCAGCTCATCTGTGGACATGGATAGAAGGATCAATCTACCAACTTCTTAATTTTTTTGCCATCCCATGGTAGTGAACACCATGTCCAAGTTCAGTAACTTCTGCTGTGGGCACAAAGCCAGAGGTCCTGGAATATGGTGTCTAGAAACCTTTCCTTATTATTATATAGTCTCTGAAAAATTAGAAAATAAGTACTACTTTAAAATTATAAGCAACACCCACTCAATTGTATGTTAACCAGAGACAATACAGAATTTCTCAGTTTGCAGAAAAATGTTTGCAGTCAACTGACTTAATATATGGCATAAGGATTGGCACAAGAGAGTTTTTGCTGCAAGAAATTGATCTTTGCATCTGTGGAACTGCACAGGCTATAGTAAAACTTCTTGCTTTGTTTGAATATCCACATTCAGGTCTCTAATTTGAAGGAAAAAAGCACAATAACTTATTGTGACTGCATCGGTTCCACCACAAAAATGTTTCTCTGTGTTAGAACACAGCAAGGCATGAATGAGAACTAATAAAACAGAATTTATTCCTAAAAAAAAATTAAGTACAAGCATTCCAATATCAGTACCTAATGAAATTGGCAAATAACAGGCCTGAATCCCAACTACACAAAGCATCTGCATTTCTCACCAACTACCCAGGCTGCATGTCTTGAAAATAAAGCAGCTCTTGCACTGAGTAAAGGAACTCTGCATTCATTGTCCTTAAGACATTTTGTAAGTTGTTTTATTCTATTGCTATTCACATGAATATAACATCTGCAAATTTCAGTAAGGGCTTATGTGATTTTGTAGAACCAACAATTTATACATAATCCCTCCTATCAGGATGGGGCTGTAACTTTAAATATAAACACACTCATATGAGAAAACCTGGAGATTTAGAAAAGTCCAATGAAAGGATCAAATTCTGAATGCACATACATGAAACTCCACTGGAAGCTTCAGCGATGTGCTAGAACGCTGAAAGCAAAATTTGGTTCTCAATGTGTCTCTGAAGACTGTAATTATATTTCCCATTGTACTGGTAACATTAATTGAATGTTTAGATGAAATCAAGTTCATTACAAGTTAAATACAGTACCTCGCCTATTAGGATGGTGTTTATAATTATAGTCATAAAGCACCTGTAAAACATCTTCATTGCAGCACATAGGAGGAAGTTGGGGTGTAGTGGCTGCTACACATCTCAGTTCACTCTCTGCATCTGAGCAGCATCGTACACAAAGGTCACACATGCCCCTGAATCCTCTCTAAAGCTGGTGACAACAATACAGAATTTTAGAGGGATGTGGCCTACAACTGTTAGCAGAAAAATGTAATATTGCACAAATTGTTATGCTCTCTCTGAGAGCACTACTACAGAAAATACCAGATTTGCTTATGGTATTGCCCAAAGTCATTGCCATTTTCATAAGAACACTGACACCCAAAAAGAAAAATTAATTTTAAGGTATTTTATTTGACATGGTTGAAGACACAAGAACACTCAAGATACAATCCAGACAAGTTGTGAACAGCTCCAAACATCAGTGAAATCTGAATTTATCTTGCACAGAGGTGAACAAGACCACAATGGTTGGTTTTATAATATAGTTTATTTCAAGCAGGTGAGTACTGTGACGTTATGCCCAACAACTTTTATACTATTCATCCGCTTAAGCCACTTCATATCATAAATATGCAGCCTATCTTGGCAATTAAATGCCTGCAATATATAACTAGCCTTCTCATAATAATGCATTAAAACTCCTGTATATAAGTATTGGTATATTCATACCAATGTAAACTGTCCTAACCATCACTGCACATTTATCATATTCTAACACAATTAATCATTCCATCACAATTAGCTGCTAAACTTTAGCCTAGAGTTCAGTAACTTGGACCCAAACTTGCAAGTTGCTGCTCAGAGCAAAACTTCTGCCAAGACCCCTGCTTTCCCTACGGGTAGCAGGCCTTGTCTTTTCAACATTAAGTTGCACAATGTCATCTGAAACCCCTACCAAAAAAATGCTGCACAGGGAACCTCCTGCAAAAGTATCAGAACTATGATTCTAAAATTTACTCATTCCCTAGTAAATTCCACATTAATTTTACAGCCTACCATCCTTTATCAAAATGGGCATCCACATGCCTCTTACAATGTGAAATTGTTTAACTGGATTATAGTCTACAGACGACAGCATAACATTCTACTTAAAATGCTAATTCCTTAGGAAGACAAGCTAATTTTCCATTCTTAAAGAGGGCAACAAGGATAGCTGGGAGTTTGTTCAGTGGTTCAGTGCTCTGCAAAGATAAGCTTGATAGTGCTCTCATCAGACTGAAGGAGGAAGTGCAAAAATATGCAAACCACATTTTACAGCTGCAGTAACTTCAGCAAGAAGCCCCTGCTTGGATCCAAATGGGATCTTACAAAAGGTGAATACAAAGGGCAGAGAATCACTGCTGTGCAGGGAACTGTGCTTCAGAAGAGCTGCAGGAACCACCCTGCAGACAGCTGAAAACAGCACGAAAACCATGGGCCACCTAATCTTGCAGGTCACCTCCTCTTCATAGGGGAGAGGAGGGCAGGGCAGCCATTTAGCAGACCAAATTCTGTGTTAAGGTCACTGAAAACAAATCTGTGCGGAACTGGACCAACCCAATTTAACACTGCATGCACAGACACCAAAGCCTGTTTTTCTTTAAGAATTTTGTCTTTTGGTAGGTGAAAATGGTAAAGAGAGACTGGGTCTTACCTCCAGCTACAATACATGAGTGTTGCCTGACTTTGGAAGGTAGTTTCTTGTTTGCAGTGTTTTTGTTTTTTGGTTGGTTTTTTTTTTTTTAAACTAGAGTTCCTTATTAAAACCCAAAAACCTAGTGAAGAAGCTGTATACCCAGATTATACAAACTAATTTTAAACTTGGTTTTACAGGAGGATTCATCCATTATTATGATGAACTGCTGGAGAAGGAATGGTCACCATCTGAAATGAAGAAATGAAAACCCCAGCATCATACTAGTGCATCTGTGTAATGTGTTTAACTGGTATGACTTGCATTGAAGGAAGAATGTTGTATTCTCTGACACACCAACATTTCTTTCCTATTATTGTAAGATCACCTTTTTACATTTCATATCTTATCATCTTTAAAAGCCTATAATTACAGAAGCTGATTGAGAAACTATGTTATTTAAAATTAACAGCTGAATGAAATCAACAGAGGCAAAGAGCATTTTTATACAAGAAAATAGCACTGTAGAAAGAAAGAGTCTGTACAATATTTAAATATTGTATATACATAAAATTATATTGTTTATAACTCATCTTAAAGTTTCTCTTGTTTGTAAACCATGGAAAGCAACACACAAAAAAATCCCAGTATTTAGCTTTTAAAGCATTTAGCAGGCAGCAGGAAATCGACTGCTAGCAAGCACACTTTGTAATCATAGAAAGTATCCAGCTGGATACTATGACTAGCATTCTCCTTAGTCCTTTATTTATATATATATATTAAAGCTGAATGCAGAACACACTTCCCATTCAACTAAGGAATTCTGCAGGAGACACAGAAAACTCAATGACAAAATGCAGTGGATCAGTTCTGCAGCTCTTTATTGTGGCAAAACTGCAGGATAAACACAGAAAGCTTAAGTGCAGGACTGGAACATAAATTAGTGAAATTACTGATTAAGCTTTTATCTCCCAAAAGTGTCAGCAATGAATTTAACTCATGCTCAACTTATTAGAAAGGAAGGTTTAGATTAATGATAACATTTCAAAGTTTCAAAAATGCAATGAATTCCAGCAGGTAATTGGGCAGCTCTGTATAAATGCTCTGAAAGCGTCAGTATTTCGGGGTGATTCTAGGTGGCACCAGTCTGCTCATTTGGAGTGGGATTTGGATTTGAATCCGTAGTTGTCAGTTCGTGGCAGATATAGAATGTAGGTTTCAGAAGTTTTCCACCTGTAGCATTTTGCAAAATAGAAACTATTTGAGTTGCAAAAGAAATATTCCAGGTGAACATGCTTAAGAAAATGTTTCCAGAAAGTTGTTATCTGGAAAACAAGATGCTGCCATGACCATCTCCGCATTTCCCCTGTGTTAGAGTTCTGTGCTCACAGACATGTAAAGCCGTGTAGCTTTATTTAATGCTATTTGTAGTTGCATTATATTGGCTTCTGCCTTCCACTTTATTGGCCATTCAACTCAGCACAGCAATATATTTTACTCCATTTAAATGTTTGCTACACAAAATATATTGTGATACTTGTGATCTGAATGGTTTTCTCTCTTTTAAGTCACTTAAATGTTCCTGGACAGCCATCATCTACCTGTACTTCCAAATCTCAATATAGGAATTAACAAGAAAAAAAAATAATCACTTGGAGAAGTGCTTGATAAACCAGACAGGTCAGTAGGACTCCAACAGAGTGGAGAAATCTGCAGACAGGAACCTCGAAGTTCAGTGAAGGCAAGTGGAAAGTCCTGAAGCTGGGGAGGAATAACCCCCTACACCAGGACACGCTGTGGACTCGGAAGCAGCTTGGCGGCAGTAAAAGACCTCGGGGTCTTGGCAGACACAAGGTTCAGTGTGAGCCAGCAATGTGCCCTTGCAACAAAGAATGCCAACAGCCTCCTGGGCTGTATTGGGAACAGCACTGGCAGCAGGTCAAGGAACGTGATTATTCCCCCTTATTCAGCCCTGGTGAGGCCACACAGCTGGAGAGCCAGATCTGGTTCTGTGCTTCCCAGTACAAGAGAGACGTGGACACACTGGACTGAGACCAGCAAAGAGCCAGGAAGATGATGAAGGGACTGGGGTATCTCCCATGTGAGGAGAGGCTGAAAGAGCTGGGGCTGTTAGGCTCGAGAAGGCTCAGGGGACGTTAGGAACGTGTACCAATGCCTGACAGCAGACAGTAAAGAAGATGCAGTCAGACTTATCAGAGGTATCCAGTGAAAGAGGCAATGTGCACAAATTCAAACTCCAGATATTCCTTTTGAACAGAAGAAAAAGCTTTTTTGCAGTGAGAGTTGTCAAATGAAGTTTAGGCATCTCCATTTTGGAGATATTCAGAACTGAAGAAAGCAACCTGTTCTGGCCGACACTGCTCAGAGCTGAGAGGTCGCATCAGACAGTCAATGATGTCCTGTTCAACCTCAACTAATATGTGATTCCATGGTTTCAGATGGAAACTAATACAAATAAGTTTAAAAGACCCAAATGGGAAACAGCTTAGCTCTTAATAATCTTCCGAAGTATAATGAGGGCAATGCTAGCTAATTAATCTAACAGCTTGTTCTGAGAGCTTTGGCAATAAAGGCCTTGTTTTCAAACTGGAGCAATCAATATTAGGCTCTTAGATATATATATTTGCTTCCTAAATCTAATTTTAGGGATTTCTGAGGATTTTCTTTTCCCATTTCTTTGAGTCATTAATTTTCAGCACTTTAAATTCCGAAAGCACCAGGTAAAGTCAAAAGAATACTACAGACTACTAATTTGTTCCCATTGCCAGAGGATGGTGCTGTTTAAACAGATATCCCACACAAATACACCCCTTACAACAACCATGTGGGTTACTGACTTTTTCTTAGGAGGAAGAGGAAGAAGAAGAACAAGGCAAAGAGATTATACTTTTATATATTTTTAACTAACCTTCGAGACCCAACAATAATCAATGTGTACTTAATAAAGGTAGATCTTTAAGCATGCTTGAGTAATTTAGGAACTTTTAACTACCTCTGGAACTTTAGCTCCCAAAACTTTTTAAGGGTCTTTCAAAATCCAGCCTTTGATCATCAAAGGGCACAAACATGACATTACCCCACCTCACTACTAGCTGTTCTCATGTAGCCTGCTGAAATTCAACTTGATTACATGATATCTGAATGTCAAAAAATGGAATACTGGAAGATCAGTCTCACAAACAGGCTGTGGTGGGGAAAAGGACCATTAGTAGTTTAAGAAATCAATACCAACTTTGACACTTTTAGAGGTTGCAACATCAATGGCCATGGCTTTGATTTCAGTGTCCCCGAACTGCATCAGTGTTTTGATCTCCCGCCGGTTCGGCACTGAAGCATCAGTTCCTGTGAGATCCAAGCGAAGGGTGCCACACTTCTTCACCCCAGCCTCGGTGATGAAGCCAACGTTGTCTTGTTCTGAGCTATAGATATTGATCACTATTACTAGCTGGGAAGGTTTGGCAGGTGTGTAGCTGCGTGTCACAGTTTCCCCAAGGGCTACGGATTGGTCGGCTGAGATAAATTTGTCGAAGACATCAGTGCACCAGCGTGTGCCATCTTTGACCAGAAGCTTCTCCGGCGGATGCTTCCCTTCCACGAAGCGGTTGAGCACACCAACGCCGTAGGTGAGCGGGGAACGCCGCACTTTGATGACAGCAGGGTCCAGGCCAAAGAGAACAGCTCCCTTGAGGATGGTGAGACCCACATCCTGAGGAATGATGACTCGACATCTCGAACCAAAAGCGCTCTGCACGGCTTGTTGGAGCAAGGGGGACTCGGCGAAGCCACCCACCAGGAACAAAAACTTGACGTTGGTCACTTCTGGCTTGTCGAACACTTCACCTAAACAGAAACAGAGCCCATTCAATAAGGAAAAATACACTGTGACAAGGCAGTGCAAGTGCAAATCCTAATGTCTGAGTGCACCAAATGTTTCATGCACATGCACAAGATCCGAAAGTGCCACATCTATGCCCACACTGCCACATCTATGCCCACACTCAGCATTCACTGCTCCCACTTCTGTAGGCTCTACTATACTCTATTTCACTATGAATTCACTTACCTCAAAGCATACAATATTTCTGAAGTGGCCTTTAAAACAGAATTTTTATTTAGCTTCTATGAGTAAAGGGAGACATACATTTCTTGCAACAAAATCCTGCCAGTCACATTATGGGTAATAGGGAAACAGACACCATCTTGCCACTTCAAATATCAGCGAGACATTCTCAAACCCAACTGATTCCCACACCCATTATTGCATTCCAGATAAGTCACCCCATTTTAAATTCACTTATTATTTCTGACCCTGACATATTAACCACAATAAATACCATCTGTAAAGTTACACCTCCTTACATTTTTACAGATGTTCCTTCTTAGCTCAAACCCACAATCCCTACTTTCAGGAATATCATGCAGTTCGGTTGCAGGCTCACCCTTAGTTCAAATAACTGAGGCAGCACGACTGAGTTACATGGCACAACTGTTGTAATTCTAGGCCTCTCCCTCCCTGTTCATATATAAGTTCCGACCTCTGAAGATAACCTAATAATCCCTCACATATAGTGAGCAAAACTGGATATTCCATTCCAAATATGATTCAGTGAGTGTTTTTTAATGTGTAGAACAGAAACACTTTGCTCAGTACATACATTATACTCTACTTGATACAAATCCAATCTTCCACCACAAAGATCTTAAACAATCATTTTCCCAATAAGCCCACATCACTTTCCATTACTGGATAAATAAATACAGTGCTGCTTAAGCCACACCTGGAAGTACTTTTGCCATGATGCATCATTTACTATTTGCATTTAAGAGATGTCAGTGATTTGGAGGGTCATGAACAAAAGCTGGGAAGAAATGAACTAGAGGTCTCAATAGCAGGAAAAATCAGAAGCTAGTTACACCTCTGGCATTATTAAGCTGCTGCCTGAAACAGGAAAAAGAAAAGCAGGATCTGGGTTTCTCAGTGCATTTTAATCTTGTGAATGCTTGCAGCCCTGGAAGTACAGAATAATTGAAGCTTAGGCAGTAACAGGACTGAATCACACTCAGTAACTAGTACTAGAACTAAGCAGGAGGAGTATGTGTTCAGATGTCCCTCACTTTTATTATTTTCCTAACTAATTTGTAAACAACTACAAGTTTCAGAACTAAATTCCTCGCCCACAACTGGTACATACTAGGAAGGTTATTTGGCTTTATTACAGTTACTGCCCTGAAACAGTGAAGAAAAGCCTCCATTTCAACTCAGCCAATAAGTGGAATTACACACAGATACGTACTGAGGTGCTGAACAATCTGGTCAATTGTAGGTTTGAAAAGAGCATTCATTGCATCTGGGCTCATCCTCAGCATTCCCTGGGAAGACCATTTCACAAAGTCCACACTGGAAAAGAACAGTTAGGAAAAAACATTAGAACATTACAGCTGAGTTGCAAAACAATCATCAGACATACTAAATACATGAATGAATGAGTTTACAGGATCTGTGAGCATTTTGCTTGGAAGAAAGCGCCCCACTTCACCCTAGCCCCATACCAACCACAGCAATGTAAAATTTTAAAATAGAATTATTATTTTTCCTTGTCTAATTGTTGTTTTCTTTGCCTGATTGCCTTTTGCAGCATTAGCAATGCTCAACTGCTTCCTGAAACAGCTGGCAGTCAACCCGGGGCTCGCTCATTTGAAACAGCACTGATTCAGCTCAGAAGGGCAACATTTAGATTATAGCAGTAGCAGGCCAAAGCCACGGGAAACACACAAGGAAAACAAGTCTGCCTCAGGAGGCAGAAGAGAGCACAACATTTTTAATGAAGCACAACATTTATTAAGTGAATACAGGCATTAGGTTATTCCATCACTGATACACATCTATACAGCTCAGTAATCTCCCTTTCACTAATGCACACTATATGTCAGCCTTTATACTCCTTCTATCCTGTTATCCAATTAATTTCATTTCATTTGAAGGAAATTTTTAGCATTGCCTCTAAGATTCACCATTAAGACTATTAATAAAAAGGAGATGGTCTTGTGAGGGGGAAATTTTAATGATTTCAGAACCTCAGGCTCATTTATAAAGTGACTCTTAGCTGGATTTCAAGTCATTTAGGCTTACAGTACATTTACTTGTAACTTTTGAAAGAGATGCAGGAGTTCCTGCCTGCATACTACATTCACAGAATCAGAGAATATGCTGAGTTGGAAGCAACCCACAAATACTAAGGTACAGGTACTAAACATCAAATCTTTCCCTCTCAGGTCCCAAGCATTCTGCCCTAGATTCACAGGCTCTCTTGTTCATTCTCTTTTATGCCATTATCCCCAGGTCTCCTAAAGTACATAATTTCAAAAGATGCAAAATGCCCATTTCTACTTTCTTCTCACTTCCTGTTCTATAGCAGCCCACGATCTTGTCATTTAGGGTGACTTCTTGATAGTGAAAATCATGAATTAAAATCTCTGGAGGGGATTATGTCTCCCTACTTATCGAGCAAATTATCTAATTGGTAAAATACCAGAAGAGGCAAAAACCTGCCATCACTTCAAAAGAAGAATGCTTTCCCCTTGCAGAGCTTTATGCAGTAGTACATGCTTTCACCAGTGATCTGATCCTGTTAGTAACTGTACTCAAGCCATGAACATATTTACACATCTCACAATCTTGGATTTGTTCCAGGCTGATAAAAATTAAGGTTCTACATAACTAACTTTTAGGCAACAAATTCTGTCTTTGATCTGATGCTCCTAATTAACATGAAAGGGACTCACAATACACAGTCAAAGTCAAGAAAGTGATGCAGTGGTGGCCTAATAAAAGTCATACAAAGCAATACCTGACAACTGCAAGTCTTGTACAGAAAAGCTTTTGCAAGAGATTGATCAGAACTTTTTATTCTGGAAACTGCAATGGAGGCAATCCCATTTTCTCATCCTTATTACATTTTTACACTATTATCTTTCAGTCTACATGTAATTAGGATATTTGAATTATTTGTCTTTGCTACCAGTAGTTAATTCTGCATCCATTTAGTTTCAATTGCCTACTTACTTGCTTTTCCTCAAGGCATGTTCTACACTGTGGCCTCGAAACTTCTTGTAATAGTCAATGAAGGAGAAGGGCAGAGTGATGTTTAGTGGATTGGTCCTGTCTGGAGCTGCTGCCCGTTTACGGGACTCAAATGCTATCATCAGATCCACCCAGGCTGCAGGACGCTTGATTTTAAATTGCTCAATAAAATCTTCTCCAAATATTTTACACAGGAGCTTTTCAAATTCATAGTCCACTCCTAGAGAACCATAAGGCCCACCTGTACCACAAACAAAGCACAGCTTTAATATTCTGAACTGCTTATTACATTTCTAATTGACCACATACACATCAGAGCAACACTAGAGCAAGACTGTCAAGGGAGAAGGTCTACAGAAAGAGGTGTCTTTCCTAAATGTAACCGCTGGTCTAATACACAACATGCTCTTACCTTTGCCTCACTTCTACTCCTCCATCATCATAGCCAAAGTAAAACTAGCACTATAAATCAGAAACATTTTTATTAGAAGCAAACTGCCTTCTTATCCACACATGAGGAGGTGTAGGTTGGACTTGTATTTAAGAGTAGATACTCCTAAATGTGTACATTCTCCCATTTGCTTTTACTAAGTTGTTTCCTGAGGTAATCTTACAGACACCAGTGCGAGATTTGCCATTCAAAAGCATCAGATGCATTAAGTGATTCATCCATGTCTGATGACCAGCAGCTGGGTTATATTAATTTTGAATGCTGGTCTTATTTAAGGAAGAACTGTTAGGAAAATGTAATAAAGGCACACATTTCCTTCACTGACAAATCAAAATATTACATAAATATATAATATACAATATAATGACATAAAGCAAGCAGTGGAAGTGACAGTACCTGTTGCTTTGTACAGCTCCTTAAGGTGTCCTTCAGGGAGCCTGATCTGATGGACAGTCATATCCACTGTGCCTCCTCCACTGTCAACGACGATGTAACGGTCCCCTAGTTTGCCAAAGGGAGAGGGCAATGGTACTGACATTAGTCTTACCACCCAGCACACTGCAATGACAGCTTCTCAGGGGCACTAGCACCATGAGAGACAATGACCTACAGAAAGCCAGAATGTCTGTGTTGAAGACCTGATCATTACTAGTAAATATAATGCAATGATTGATAACAAATATAAAAGTCAGATGTCAAAAGCTATTGATTTAGCACAGCTAAAGCAGATTAGTGGCACCGCTCGTGCTGCTGTGTACATTCTAGTGGGCTTCCAAATTAATACTAGGGCATATTTAAAAGGCCTATTCTGAGGACAATATTCTCTATGCATTTTAAAACCTGGATGGCTTTCTACCATCTCCTTAATAAACCATATTTTGCTAGAGCATATGGAATTGCAGTTCTGTGTTACTAACTAAGAGCAGCACATGAACCTGTGGTTTTTTCTTTTCCTATTTATAATCACGGTGAGAACAATGCAGTGCTCAGCACATTTGTGGGAAACACAATATTTGCCTGCAATATAAAACCAGTGACAGCAAAGCTTATTCAAGAAAGGACACTACCTTCTTCCAGTTCAGACCAGATCTCTCCTATGACATTTTCCACCATAAAGGTACGACTCTGTCGTTTATGACGCACGTGTTCCTTAGCTAGGGATTGACAGAGAATAAATTACTGAGGATAAGAAAGCATGAAGAAGTGGGTATTGTAAGTTGCAGGGTTATGCAAGCAGGCTGACAGGCCTGTATGTATCACTTCTTAACAAAACAGATGAACAAAAATTACTGCATTGGAATCAGGAACATTAGAATATCACTCCTACGAAGAAGAAAAAATGGTTTTCAGCCACACTAATCCTCCTTGATATTAATATATATATTATATATATTTTAATATATACTAATTAACTAATATAAATAATATAAACAAATAATACATACTAATAACCTAATAAGAAAGCTATAAACAGGTCTGACTTGGGGTTTTTTAATATATTCTGGATTGCAAAGCATGGGTTGGCAGTGGGGTAGGGGGGACTGGCTCGTCACAGCCTTTGTCAGCAGTAGCCCCAGCCCACTGCCTTTCAGGATGTCAGTCTGTCTCAAAACTAGCAGCCAAAGCATTGCTGTTCAATTAGTA
Source organism: Pipra filicauda (assembly GCF_003945595.2). Classification (NCBI taxonomy): domain Eukaryota; kingdom Metazoa; phylum Chordata; class Aves; order Passeriformes; family Pipridae; genus Pipra; species Pipra filicauda. The sequence continues at coordinate 225,742 of NW_024104683.1, read as the reverse complement.
ACTTCTTAAGGACACAGTGATCAGGAGTCTAACCCTCATAATATTTAAAATATACATTAATTAAAAATTAAGTGTATCTAGCCATACTGTTATAACAATCAGTTAACTTACAAGACTTAACTGCTACTTAGACATTTAAAAGATGCAGAACAGTCTGTTAAGTGAAAGCAGAATAGCGAGAATCTTTGCCTTATATCAACCTCTACAACTGAATGATCAAAAAACCCCACATTATCTGTGTATCCTTCACTCACCTTCAAAGGCATTTTATAAAACACTACAGAGGAGAGGCATCTGGTCATATGTGAAAATTCCTTCTGAAAATATCAGCATGCAAATCACAGAATGCATTTTGCTTCCTGTTTCTCTAGTGCCTATCACCAGAACACAGACCAGCAGTTCCACTGGCTCTGTACCCTCCCCAGAAAGCCCCCCTGATGCAGACAAGCCACACCAGCCTCACCGCACTGACTCGGCAGCACAGTGGGAGCTCACACGACGAGCACTCCAGGACAGAACAAGAACTAGGTCCAAGGAAAGGCCTGACACAGAGCCCCCAAAATTCAATGGCAGTCCTTTCATTCAATCCTGTGGGCTAGAAGTGAACACAAGAGCCAGTCTTTAACTAAAACTGAGCTAAGCTTATCCCGGCTACTATGAACAGTAAAATTTTTGTTTTGACTTCACGGCAATAATATGGTCCTTGCAGTGCTTCTCTCTGTTTATATTTAAGGGTTTTTTCTCCTTAATCTGTTCTCAGCTTGTCTTGGGTGCTTGCCATGCCTTTATGAAATTTTAATTCTAACCCCGAATTAATTCACTCCAAACTTTGTTTTCATTAATTTTGACATGAAACCTTTCTCATCTCCAATAGCTTTTACCATACAAAGTCAAGAAGGAGAGTGGTAATCCCATCCAAGGGTTAGCAGAAATCCATGATCTGACAGATTATGCCCAGCTTCAAAACCTTATCCAGAGAAATTATTTTCTTTTATTATTTTCCCAGAGGCAAATCCCTGTGTTGTCTGACAGTGAGTTCATGTAGAATCACATGGAACTGGAATGGTTCAGGGCATGAATGAGAGGGACAGAAGCTGAGGGGCCCCTGAAGGGACTGTATCCTGGAACAGATTGTGTCCTGTACTCTGCGTGGGCCTCCAAACACTGAACACATCTGACAAGAGCTGGCAAGGAGAGGCATGGATTTGAGAGAATGATGTAGTGACTCTGCTAACTGAAAAAAAAAAATGCTCTGGTAAGTGCAGGAATAGCTTTACTAGCCTAATCTTCCATTTGCCTCTACTGTTTTGACATAGCAAATGTGATAAAATACAGATTCTTCTGAAAAATTCATTCTGGAATAGACTGTCCCACTACCATTAATATCAGGGCAATTGTCACAGTGCGCAGCCACGGCAAATATGTGCATTATGCAGCAATCAACTCTTAGTGCTGTTGATTTTTTTTTTCTCTCCTACTTCCCTCCAATTTCAGCAGGATACCAAGCTCAAAAAACTCTGGTGATGAAGGATCTTTTGGCAAGTGACTTGCACTGTGGTCTAAGCCCTGTCCCTCACTGTAAGTCAGTCCTCAAACACTGACACTAGCAACAGATCCCAAGTCAATAAATCAGAAGTGCCCTATCTAGTTGGTCTTCTATGAGCAGATAAATTCATTGCTATATTCCAATACCACGTGTTCCACTGAGTGTTGAAAGTAATTAATGGTATTTCATAAAGATGACATCAAAAAGCATCTGCCAAAACTCTGAAACACCTCAGACTAATAGTTTCATTGCAGATCCAGTTATTTAACACTGCTTCAATAATGCAGCTAATCAAACACGTAATTGTTTCCAACACATTAAATTAAAAAAATGATCCAACATGAAGTACTGACTTAAATTAAGGCAGAAAAATACTGCTGTGAAAATACTAAAAGACTCCCACAAGATCCAAAAAAAGGCAAGGCAAGGAAGCTACCTGCATGCTAAAATTAAAGGAAGAAATTCTTTCCTGTGAGGGTGGTGAGGCCTTGGCACAGGTTGCCCAGAGAAGCTGTGGATGCCTCATCCCTGGAAGTGTTCAAGGCCAGGTTGGATGGGGCTCTGAGCAACCTGGGATAGTGGAAGGTGTCCCTGCCCATGGCAGGGGGATGGCACTGGACAATCTTTAAGGTCCTTTCCAACCGAAATCATTCTGTGACATCTGCTGGATCAATGTCTAAACTAGTCTATCTACAACAAACAGCAACACAGTTTATAAAAGCAAACCAATAGCCTGAAACATTTCAAGAGAACAAGGACAACAAGAAACAGTAAGAAAACAGCCCTCATGCCCAAAGCAAACTTATGCGTAAGGATCCAGGAAGTGAATGAAGAGAAGTACCCTGTGTAAATCCAGTCCCAATAGTGTCACTCGGGCTGTAGCCGTTGACAGGTGCCCTACTACTCAGCTCTATCATCTGGTGCAGGCGGAGCTTTCGGCAGTAGATAGAGGCAGCCTCGGGTTCCAGGGCAATGATCAACTGCTCGGGATTTTCAGGAGATGCCATTCCTGCCTGAGAGAGAGAATCCATCAGAGAAGTGGGGTGGGAAGTCCCGCAGCCTTAGCAGACCCTTTCAGCTCTTGAACAAGGCTCTCCCCAGCTCATGGTCTCAGTTTAGGTCACCCCTTTGAGTTCAACCCACAAAGGAGCTGCTGCCAGCGGTAAAGGTCTGGGAATTGTCCTGCCCACAATGTATAGCACAACTTCACAGGCTGTCACAGGGAAGAATGCATGCACTTACCATGCTAAGTGTCTAACCAAGCAGTTGTGTACATGACAGGTGGAGAAACGAAGGAAATAATTTTGAAACCTGTAATGAATGGCCTAAACCCTGAACTCCTAATTAACCTGTGAATTTGCCTGCTAAGAGGGGCCCCAGCCTCCTTTAAGACATGAAAGAGTACCTTCGGCCTCTCCTCCTCACAACAGTATTTTAAGTATGCCTTTCTTTATGTCCTAGATATACACAGTCCTTGCTGAAATGAAGTTCCTGCACTGTTGAACTGTACAGCAATATACAATACACTTTGCCAGTAATGCATCTTCTGACTTACAACCAACATTTTCTAGTTCAAAATCCATTGCTTTTAAGCACATTCACTTTTATAATATCTTCAAAATGCTCAGTTTATTCAAGGACACAAAATACAATGGGGCAGGTTCCCTAAAACGTAATGAGAACAAAGCTAAAAATAATCCCACATTATAAAATCAACGTTTGCCATTCTTTCTATTTTCTTTCTGGATTTTCAGCCTTCAGATACATAGGTTTTCAAGAAGCCACAAGTTCTTATGTAACCACATAGTGCACTCTCAGAGCTGAGCTTAGAGAAAAATATTCAAACAACAGTTGACAAAATTGTGTTTTTGTTTCTTTTCCCCTGTACTTCTGCCTACAGTATGATTTTATGTTAAAACAGAAAATATCTTTTAGCTCTTTCTGCCCAAATTTTAGTTTACCTGCTATTATTTTTCAGTTAAGTGCCTGACTACTAAAGTATGCTAGCAAATACAGAACAAAATGAATATGTTTCTGCTTCCACAGTCAGTCTTCCAGCCTTCCAATTCATACACACACATTGTGATGTCTCCAGAGCATCCCCAAAAGAAGGCAGACTCACATGGAAGGACTGCAGACCTGGCCTGGAATTTGGCTTTTTTCATACAGCTACATTGTGGGGCTGTGGGAATCACTGGTTAGTTTACACTTGCACCTAGAAACTCAAAGTAAAGCTGGTTTAAAAGTAATATCAGGGTAAGACTTGGAGACACAAAATTGTCCTTCACATTTACTGACTCATTTTACCCTCTCCATCTTATGAAATATGATAAATAGATTCTTACAGAAAGTATCTGCCTCACTATTGGTAACAAAAAAGGCAAAACAACCACAAATAAATTTCAAAATAAAAAAGTGAGGGTTAAACTACACAAGGTTGCTCATTGTTTTGAAAGCACACCTCACGACTGGGACTATGGTCACTTTACATCTTTTATCGCTGTTAGGAAAAACCTTCTGCTTTAGTTACATCCACTGGACTCAGCAGCATGGTCTGAAATTAGTACAAATGTCTGGGAAGGAAAATACTGTGCAAATACTGCAGAATATCAAACCTTGCCAGCTATGTGGCAACACATATTGAAAAAATATTATATGTTCGCAACCAAACAATCAAACTTTGGAAAACACAGGGCCACAGCAGCCAGAGTAACTCTAAAATGTAGAAAAAGACTATCAAGCACAGGTCCAAGCATAACCCTCCTGCCATCACAGCACTTGCAGGTGAGCATGTTGGCAGACACAGGCTTAGACAAAGCTCTGGAACTGTACTGGGGATGAAGTTCTTGCACTGTGCCTTAGTATAAACCCAGTCTTTCCTCCAACCTGTCTGAATGTAGTAGGCACAAGCAGGGCTGGTTTCAAGCCAGCTTACTTCAACATCACTTACCCTCATCTGAGCTTTCCTATGCAGGAAGCTTTGATTTGTTGCACTGGAAAGAGCAATATTCGAGATATGGATCAATACCTGGTCTTTGACAGACATTTATCTAATCTGCCAAAGAATTCCAAAAATGTATGGTCTCTGCACACAGATTCTCTCAGCCCTTTACTGTCTTTGCCTTTGGAGAGTTTCGCTAAAAGCCTGATCTGAATCTTGCTGAAATTCCAAGGCCAGCACTTGTTGCTCCATCCAATAAGGGCTGGAAGAACAAATAGCTCCTTACTACCCCGCTGCACTTTTCACTTACATTAAATCCATTATCATGTTTTGTGAGAGCTCTGAATCTGAGCAGCAAGCGGGTTTTTCCAATCTCTAGCAATGTGGATGAACTCAGGAGTGGTCAGCCTGCTCCACGTATTGGGCATGTGTCAGCAGCACAGACAAATCAATTCTTAGTCTCAGTCTAACCTACGCACTGAAGACAAAATTGTGTTTTAGGGAAAAAATAGTTTGTTGCTCAGTTAAAATCCAAAGGCTACAACACAGATCATTTGCAAGAGGTGACAAGAACTGAGTTACACACACAGGGAATGCACTGGTATTTCCTAACTCGAAGCGGGGGCAGCAGGGGTGAGGGGGATGATTGTATTAACTGTGAAATCATCTGTTCTAGGGGGAATTTTGGTACAAACTTCCAGGGTTGCTTCTGCTAAAAGAAAACAGTAAACCATTAACAATAACATTTGCTTCCTCCCTCCTCCAGCAGGTCTGCACCATGACCTTTTCACACTGCAGCCTGCACATCAGGAGAGGAAGGCGGTGACCGGCGACGGATGGACTGAGCTCTGTGTTCTCAGACCCTCCAAGTATAGCAGATGCTATTCTTGCTACTTTTTCTCTCTAGCCATTATTTAACATACCCAAAATATCTCCTGAGGAAAACATCCAACAGAAATGGCAGTTTTTAACAGTTCAAAGCACAGCTGATCCTAAGAGAATCTCATGAAGAATATGTAGAGGTTTTTTGTTTAAAAGCTTTTCTTACAGAGTTTGAAGGGCCAGTTACAATGAAGAATGTGTTATTTCACATCACAGAAACCATATAAAGAATCTTCTACAGTGAAAGGTACAAGGCAACCAACACATATTTTTAGATGTACACATACATATATATGTACATATATACACATACCCGCATACATATTTATATATAAGTATATACATATATGTACATGTATATATAACAATCAATATTTCATACCTTATGTATGTAGCAGTTCTACTTAGACCATGAGAGATAGCACATTAGTCTTAATATATATATATATCCGTACACAGCACAGAGAGAATGCAGGAAGGGGAGATGATAAAGAACATGAACACACACAGAATGCGAAGGAGGAATGGAGCAATGAGGTTGTTTTAATACAAGCCCTAAGATGAAGACTTAGGAGGCAGTACATCTGTCCCATCATTACAGCCAAGGAGCAAGGGACAGATGGGAGAAAAATATTGAGCATGCAGAGAAAAAGGAGGGAAAACAGCAGGCGGCAACACAAAGAAACAGTGATGCATTTGTTAAAAATATTAATTGTAGACATTTGTGAATCTGCTGTATTTTACACTTGCTGCTTTCTGTTTGCCTCACTCCATGTTCTTGCCCACTGCTGCCCAAGTACTACTGTAATTAAGAACAGAGATTCATAAATTAACAGGCCTGAACAGGACAGATCTAAACAATGTCTAGATATTCAACATTCTATAGATCATTCTGGCAGTGGGACAGATGCATCAATTTGCTTTTTGCCTAGGGCAGATTATAGCAGACTTTATAATAGCGCAGTGTCTTGACTTTAGCCTGCTAAGGAGATTTTCTTTCTCCCATAATACTCACTACCAGTATAAACCCAGTGATCACTTATGAGACATGAGGGAAGCAGCCATTTCTCCAAAACCACAGAAGTGGAAAATTCATCATGGAATTACAAAAAATTCTTTGAGCACCAAAAAAGTTCTTAAAAACAAATTTATTTGCAGAATATGGCTGCATTTATACACCTGGAAGAAGCAAAGAACACTATAAAAAGAACTATGCTAAAATTCAACTTTGCTCCTATGCCTAAGGACTAAGATTCCATTTTTTGACAAGAGAACTCCCAGATTTTCACTCACTCCAGTAACACAGGTCTGTGAGTTGGTGCCAGTGCATTGCTGTCCATGTGTCAAGATTCATGATCGACAGCAAGCCTCAAAGTGCTTCAAAGTCTCATGTACTGGAGCATTAATAACTTTACTATTCAGATGCAGGTGAATTCTCAACCTGGCTCACTAGCTTTGTTTTTATAGCCACAGATGTGTCACCAGGAGAGCCATAGCTGACCACAAAACATTCCTGATTCTGTGAACAGCATTAGCTGCCAACTGTTAGCCTAATTCATCATTAGCGAATACTCAGGTCTGAACTGAAGCTCAGTATTAGCAGTCTGAGCACTTCCAGAGAACTAAACAATTTTCACTCATTCCACATGCAGAATCATCATTACTACAGATTTAAAAGATGCTCCTTTTAAAACCCAGTCTCACGTGCCACAACACACAGCAAAGAAAAGCAATGTTCTTTTATATTGTTTTAATACCGCCCCGCATATGACCTTAAAGACAGCATTATAGTAGAATATTCTACATAGTCTGAACCTTTTCAAAAGACAACGAAAGCCATCAGGTAGGCCTAGATGAAAAGGTCCCATCTCTGAAAGCTGCTGTAATCAGCATTTAGCTGTAGTCCTCCACAGCCAGGCAGGAACGCTGTTGTTCTATCAGGCTTTATTTATTACACCACAGTGACCTCAAAAGAAATAGTATGTTAGGAAATACACCACCATTGACAAGGTACACATTTCCTATTACTACTCTTTCAAACTACAGAAAGCAACAGTTAAGAGGTTTTTTCAGAGAGATACATCAGATATCTTTTTAAAGAAAAGAAAAAAAAAAGCCTGACCACTGATTTGTAACACAAGGAACATACCTTACATGGATTGCACCTGTTTCTTTGAGTTATAAAGCTGACTGAAAGAACTGATTGGATGAATTCTAATTTCCTGCTTTGATATATTTTGTAGTCATCCAAGACCTAATTCAGTACTGCCTCAGGGCTGTAAGCACTGCATTCACAATTAACAGGACATTTCTAGATACAGAAATGAAGCATAAATAGAATAAACAGATAAACACGTACAAAAGAATCACTCTCATTACACAGTTGCAAAAACAAGGCGCACAGACTAAAGCATCTTTTCTAACTTTGCGTAGGAACCCACAAAAAGGTAGGAAATTCCTCCATAACCCCAGAACTCCAGTTCAGTGTCCCAGCCAAATGCTAGCGTTGGCCAAACAGCAAGCTTCCATTTCTACCTGTGACACGTAGCACATGCAGAAGCTGCAGGGACAGCTACATCACAGCTCCACCACAGCCTTGGGTCCCCACTCTTCTTTCACAATTTTTCACCTTCACCAACTGCATTACTTTAGTCACTTCTGAAGCAACGCTGCAGGCCAGGTGAGTGCAATGATCCATTCTTCTGGTTGGTAGAAAGAACCTTTCAAATGTGTTTTACTACTAAAGCCCCATTTGTAGGCACCAGAGACAAAATTTAAACGTTGGATCCCATGAAACAGCTCCATAAAGATACCATGGTTCATTAGGAAACGAAGCTCGGCAGGACAATATCATTCAGCCAAAACGACAGAAGCTGAGAATTAACATCAACATTTTGCTATTTTCCAAGATATTTATTGTAATTAGTAACAATAAGAAAGGCATGATTGCACGTTAAGCACCGTGCAGGCGGCATGAAGAAAGTATTGTGCAACTGAAGGAAGGCGAGACAAAAGAATGGTTGGAAATGAAGTGCCTCGTGCAGTTCATTGTGTGAAGGGATTCATGGTAACACCATCCACTTAGTGCCTTGCTAAGTGAGCTCCTCTAATCCTCCTCCTTTTTCACTAGCTAGCACTTTCTCCAGTTCCGTGCCATCCAACTGGGATGTCGCAAATAAACGACTGAGATCTAATTACGGAGGCAGAGCACGCCAGGAAAGAAGATGAGCAACACGGGAAAAGACAGCACTATCCCAAAGAGGTGCACGAGGGGGAGCTCAGCTGGCCGGGAATGGGGCAAGTGGATATCACAAAGCTGCAGGAAAAGCACAGTGCATGCAGTTTTGCTAGATCTTCAGCCGTGAGAAGCCTTCACAAAGAATGTCTGAAAATCACTACAACATCACATACACCAATGCTTTGCCTTTAGACTTTAGAGTAATGAAGAGCGCTGCAGTACAGTAAATATCGCGAATAAACAGAATACAGTGAGGTCAGACAGCCCAGTTATCTCTGTCCCCTTATCTGTTCAAAAATAGATGCTTAAAATTGCTGAACAGCCACAAAATAAACAGGATTTTCAAAGATTCCTCTTAGTGACCACAGGAAAGAGGCTGGGTTTGCCAAAGGCAGGAAGAAGAGCTGCTGGGTGCTCCCCTGCTCTCAGAAATTTATCCTCTGGATTTAAGAGCCTAGATGAAAACTGAATACTAACTTTTTTTTTTTTAATCCAGTCAACACAATGTTTGGGTGGTGGTTGATACTGCAAAGATCTGACATTTACAATGTCATAGAGGCAGGTTTTGCTTTACAGAACCAAGAGCATTTGGCTTTCTCTTACACAACATTTTCTACACAAACATGCATATGCATTATAGATATACATAGATGCACACGTTTTCACACTATTATTGCTGGTTGAGCTAAAATTAGGCTTGTGGCACAGATCCTAGTCTGATCAGGTGCCACTCATACTTTGCATTTCACAAGTGAGAAAATAGTGGATAATTATCACAGCTGCAGAATTCCTTCAGTGTCAGTTCCCCCTTCTGTACAGTAAAGTGACAAGACAAAGATACTCATCTCTCTGTGAGAAAACTGCTTGAGAAAGCATAAATGAATTCTCAGGCTATGGTCAAATAGAAGTAACTTCATTTTGCAGATAAGCTATGGAAGATGAAAAGTGGAAAAGCCACCGTTTTAAGGGAGGGGACACAAAACTGGAAATTAATAGATCCCTGTAATAGTTCTTTTATTTGCTTTGCACAAGCATGAGGGATTAAGTAACATGAAAGACACAGATGGATGAACCCCAGTGTAAAAATCAGCCTTTAAACTGTCCTTAGGATTTTGGGATTATCCTGAGACCTCTCTTCTGATACTGCAGATATCTTTATACACTATTTCCCTGCTTTTAAAATACCAGAGCATAGGATTTGCAGTGCTTTCTGAATTCCCAGGGCTTGCCCATACCAGAAGCTTGTACAAAGTAACTAACCCACAGAAAATTCACAACCTTCCCACAGTCTTCACCTAGCCTGAACTTATTGCTGCTCCAACTTCAAACAGAACTCACAAGCTGTGAACTCCTGTGAAGGGAGTTTTTAGGTGAAACCTTCTAACCTGCAGGTAATCAGGACAGACAATAATAAGGTGTTTCATATTTGCACCTGTATCACTGGTAGGGTGAACATCACCAGACAACATATGAATTCATTCCAGTTAATAGTAACACTACTCCCCATTTCAGAGTTGCACATGAACCTGTATGTTGAAGGAGCAAGAGATTTAGATTAGATTTTATTTATAATTAAAATTAGTTTTATGGTGGAAGAAACTCTTGGTGGCCAAGGAGCAGCCTAATAGCTGCCTGCAGCTATCTGAAGGGCAGTTACAAAGGCAGCAGAACACAACTTACTCTCAGTCTTGCCAAGAGATATAATGAGGGGCAACAGCCACATATTGCAGTTCTTAGACTTCAAATTGGGTATTATAAAACCTCCTTTTTACTAGAAAGGTGATGCAGCACCAGAACAGCTGCTCAGATAGGCATCTCTGTCCCTGGAGATTTTTACAGCTTGGCTAAGAGAGCCACTGCTGAGCTGGTGTTGGCAATAACCCTGCTTCAAATGGAAGGACAGATCAGATAATCTCCAACAAACACTTCCACTTAGTGCTTCCAGGATTCTAAAATGCTGCAGGTATTCTACACTGAGAAAGACCAGAAATCCTTCCCAAAGGCCACAGACCTACACACTTTTTAATCCCTTGTCTTTGTGACTTTCACGTCAAATCCTTGAGTGTATCAGTGAGAGGGAGCCCATTGTGTCTGACAGTATGACAGCAGTACCAGCCTCTGCTACAAGCCTGCAGCTATTCAGGTCCTCACAGGTTTCTGTATGGACTGCAATTAGAACTTTTGTTTAAGTGTCTTGGGATCAAAAGGAAACATTTGTCACAGCACACTTCTTTTTTAATCTGAAAATATATAGAGCACAACAGCTCTAAGCAGTCCTTTAACCTTAAATATCAGCCAGCAGTCATTTAAAAAGTGACTGCAACATATTGAAAGAAATTAATGTATCAAGGATGCACAAGCTGAATTTACAATATTAACATAACCTGCACTCCAAAAAAATCTGCCTCGGTCCAATGTCTTGTCGGTGAGGGAAATTCAGTTCCTAATAAATTCATTTTCCTGTATTTCATTGTAGAGTTAAAATATGGTCTTTATGCTTAAAAGTATGAGAATGTTGTCTGAAATAGCAGATATGGACTTCAAGCCCAATTTTTTGCATTCAGCTCTGCTACAAGCTTCCTATATAACATTTTACAAGTCACTTGGACTAAATTTTGTGAAACCACCCCCTAAAGCAAATGCATCAACTTCTGAGTATCCAACTCAACACCAAGGTTTTCAGTGGAGCTATTTGTGAAGTTTGTTGGGATGGGGGGTACTTGTACTCTGAATAATCATGCTGGCTGCCAGTCCTGCAGCTGATCCCACTACTTAGCAAGGTGCTTTGAACCAAAGCAGAACCCATTTGATATTTCACTTCTGTTTACCAACCCATCAGTAAAGCTATTCCTATGACAAGAAACAATGTACAGCCTGTAACATTTCTCCCTCTTAATGGCTGTCTAGAAACTATGGCATTATCTCATTCTGAAAAGCAAGAAAATAAATGGGGCACCTGGAGCTGTAATGAAGTGTGACTTTTATTTTCAGCACACTCAAAATAATGAATTTGTGGAGTTACATTGGCTACAGCCAGAACTGCTGCATTTATGTGGTCACTGATTAGATGAAGCAGTTTGTTATAGATGGCTAGGCTGTCTTATTGAGATAAATGCCTTTGGTAAGAACAGTCTGATTGCCTCAATTTATTTTTCCTGGTGTTGCTATTACCCAGCTAAGAGTACAGACTGCTTTACCTGAGTATTTCTATACTTTATATTTTATAGATTATTTTTATAATCTATTCTTTTATTTTAACCTGAACTTGGAATTATTCAGGACTGTATACTTGTCAGGTCTTCTGGATTTTGTATTACAGTTTCCCTTTTTTAACCTATAAAACCTTTTTTTTTTCTTTAGGAAGGAAAGTGGAGCATAAGGAAGGATATACCTGAATTAAGACTATTGGCTACCTATCATGAAGCAGCACTTTTGTTTAAAATTCATGGAGAAGGTTCTGCAGTTTACCTGTGCTTATTTCTCAAAAAGCTTCTGTGAACTGCCCATAAGAAAGATAATTTCTTGCTACACACAGGCAAGGCACTTGATTTCAGGATCATTATGAGAGAGAAAAGGATTTCTTGTATTTGTGAGATATAAAAGAATACCAATAGTTACAGCAGACCTTACCTAGGACACCAGATCTAGTCTATCACAATTTGGTCTCAGAAGTAATCCCAGAAATATAGACAGAGGTTTCTAGGGAGAAGCATCTTGGATCCCTTATTAGGTAAGAACAACCTATGAAATTACCAATGCTTTTCTCTGTGCAAAAAAAATCTCCAAATTGCTTGTTTTGTTGTACCTCTGCCCTTTCATTCCCCCAGAAGTTTCTCAGGTACTGGAACCACAAACAAATCCAAATTAGCATTACTAAAGCTGAGTCACATATTGCTGAATGAAAAACGTGGTAAGGTGGAGGTTATGTTTTTGACAAGCTGATGGGACCACAGTGGCATTCAGTTCATATTTCATTAAGGTGATGTTGCTGCAGCTCATTCCCAAGGGATTGTTGCCACAGATCACATTTGTTGCACAAATGAAAGCTTAGCTCCAAGTGGCATTACCAAGAATTTTTTGCTGCATTACATTATATCCCCCAAGGTGCAGGAGAACATTACTTGCAAGTTTCATGACTAGTGTGCATTAGAAAAATGAAGCCATTAAATTCTCATAAGCTTTTCAATTTTTCATGTTATAATATTCTAGAAATGCTTTTTTGTACCATGGGCATGCATCAGTTACCACAACAGCAAAGCTTGACTCTTCCTATTTAAGTCTAGTTTCACATTTCTAGTGTGTCAGGCTCTCTCCTTTTCTGTATTTTGAAATATCCTCATTGTAGGTCCTTATGGTTCAGGCTGATTATATTAAAAAGACACAAGTGGCCTGACTGAGTGGACTTTCACAGAGAAAACGACAGGCTTGCTCTTTTCTGTTAGTTGCATCTTATTCTGTACCTTGGGCTTTCTGATTTTCCTTAATATTTTTCACTACAGTTCCAACTTCACCTTTTATTTCTTTTCTCTGTAACTTAATACTGGCATCTAAGATGTCTTTTAGACCTATCTATTATCCTTCACCATTGTCCTTTCTATGAACTAATTAAAAACAATCAAACACGCTAGTTTTAGATCTTGTCCACATTAATTTACATTTGTTTGTGGACTTCTGTCATTCCCTAATGATTGTAGTTTACATCCTTTCAGACCATCGTTTTCTTCTTTCGGTTGCTAAACGCCATCTAGACACTCTTTCCACCAAGCAGAATGAAGAATTTAATTTTTCGTTATTTCTGTTGGCTTCAGTGACCTCTCAGGCAATGTCTAAGATCCTGTGAAATGTGTTTCAAAGCTTTAGAACATAAGCACAGATGCACTCTGACAGAATGCTATGAAAACCTTTTAATTTACTTGGATAGCAAAAGAAAAAGAAATTCTCCAAATGTCGCAACTTGTGGCATAGAGGTGGACAAACAGAAATGTAGGACTAGATTAGCAGATGGCTTTGTCAACTGCCTCTGCTTTCCCGTGAACCTGTCTGAGTAACTAAAATGTGTAAGCAGAGATTGATCAGTACACATTTTCCACTCTGTAATCTCCACCCCTCAATTAGTTATCTTTTCCTAATTAAACATAGCTACAAGATGCAGAATCCTCCCTAACACATCACTCAATAAGCATTTTAATCCTTATGATTAAAAGGATCTTAATATCATAAAAGTGAAAGCACAGACTCAAGAGATCCCCCAGAAGCTACAAATAATCAAGGTAGTTGATGTATGAACACTTCTGCCTCATCTGTCTCACTAACAAGTACTGTTTAAAAAAAATCACCAGCTTCCTAGTGCTGCTTATACCTTTATATGTGGTTTATAGCAGAAGCCTCACACTGTCCCTACACAAATAAATTTCAGTTGCATGTGTTTTCTGTACCGAAGAACAGACTTATGAAGGAGTAGGTGTAGCTCAGCTTCACAGATTACAATCTGGTTAAGTCTCTCTAGTCATCTTTTTAAAAAAAACAAACATACTTCACATCACGTTTTTATCAGCAAGGAATTTTAGGTGCTGTCCCATCAATCTTTCATCACATTTGTTTATTTTTCTCTGAAGGTTTCTACAGAGCAAGCTAGTACTGATCGATGTAATGTAATGTGAACCCCAACACAATGTGTTAAGTAATTCCCATCATGCGTATTCCATGACAAAACAGATATGAAAACAATAATAAACATCCAGCATAGTAGCTGGTTAAAGAAAGCCTCCGGAATTTCTGGCTCATATACTTAAGCCTATAACTTAGACTACCTCTCTTTTTGTTTATATGAGCTTACCATGCAAATGATTTTATTTGCTATTTGTAACTGAAAGATAAATCTACTTCAGAGCTCTATAACTCCATTTCAAAATCAACAGCTCATATTAAAAAGAAAAACCCCCTCAATATTTCGAAGTAGACCAAATGAATGATGTTTGCCAGCCTAAAGAATATTTTGGGCAAGTTTATGAAAATGCAACATCCTTCCCTTTCCTTCTCTCTGCCCTGAGCGTATTTGTTATGCCATGTTTTACTTCCTTATTTTATAGCTTCTGCATTCCCATACTTCTGTCACACTCCAAACTCTTCCTTAAAACTTTACTCCTATTAGCATGTTCAAGGAATTCCAGCCTGCAGATTCTGCTCTGCACTTACTGTGCCCAAGGAATGTGTATTGAAAGATGAGCTGGAAGAACGTCTTTACTAAAAAGAAACAACGCGCCAAGAGTATTGGATCCTGTGTTCCTCTAATACACAACCTGCGGTGCCTGAATCCCATTTGGATAAGGGATTAACAGTGCTGCTCACAGTAATATATTACAACAGCAAAGTGCTGCTAATGCTGAACCAACGATTCCTGCCTGCCTCGATATAAAGCGTTCCTACACAAATGTTCTTGACTACTTTTAAAGTTTCACCTCTCTACTAGTGGACACACTGGGTTGGTTTTTTTTGTCATCAGTAATACAAGACTAACAAAACAATGAATTTTCTTGTGTTAGTAGGACCTCAGGTAACACAGAGGTGGGATCCAAGTTCACGTGTAATTCTGATGAGGCCGTAAGTGCCAGGCCATGCTCAAGAGCAGGAAGTGGTTTGCTTCCATGCCTAAGCCATTCTTGCATTTTGGGGTCTAAACCTCAGGCCCAGTGCAGGTAGTTGCATTGAGCTCCCTCTGCAAGGACAGCAACAAGGACAGGTCCCATCCACACGAACAGGGTGGAGTCCTCCCACATGCTGTCCAACTGGACCATGCTGACAAGGACTTCCAAATAAGAAAATATATCAGCAATTTGAATTTATTAGTCACAATGTGAGTTCTTCATGAGAATGGAATTTTTTCTAATACTGGCAAATACAGCACTTCTGACAGAACTACACCAAAGCAAAGAATTTGAAACAGAACAAGACAGAAACAAGACAAGTTAATGGGACACAGAAACAAGAAAAGTTAATGCTATTTATGATACCTTATACTTTACTGGTGAGGACAATGACAAACCTGACTAAGAATCCTAAGAATCATTATTCAAGATGTAACAAACAGTGATGCAACACACATTAATCCCAGCAGACAAGTTTTGGGAAAGGAAACAAGCCTAAGTGGGTCCTACAGAGTTGACACTCTGCTCTTGCCACAGAGCTCTCTCCAGTTGTGACCAGACCTTATCAAGTGTCACGCAGCTTCAGAACCATCTCTGGACACACAGGAATTAAGCACGAGGGACAGGAAGAAGCACCTGTTATTCAGGAATAAAGCAATTTTGATTCAGCAAAGTAAGCTGTAAAGACGTGCAACTTTCTACATCCTACCAGACTTAGTCCCTCAGGAGGCCCCAGAGAGCAAGATAAATGAGAACAAACAAATACCTGCTTCAAAGAGGTAATAATAACTCAGGTATAAAAAGAGTTAAGGATACACAAAGCACAATAGATGAATACAGATGGGGCAGGCAGAGTAACAGCACGAAGCAATGAGGAGTAGTTTTCCCATATAAATAGACTAATCACAGTCAAGTTTTTGTAGGCATGAAAAAAGCCAGCATTTTAGAAAGGGTTTCAGAAGAGGAAACTGAGTAAGCAATACAGATACTCATGTCCAGGACATGCAGCTTATGCATGAGATGACACAGATGGAGTCAAATGTAGGTTGATTCCCTGTCAAATATGAGGCTACAAAAGTCTTTAGTGGCAATATTCTGAAGAGATACAAACCAGGTCACATGACAGCTGCCAAAAGCCAAAGAAATGATGCTGGAGTAACCAAGATGCAAAATCACTGACATCTTGGATGAAAGCTCAGCAGCACGAACAGGAAAAGCTGCCATGCAGACAGAATTAGCAGGATTTGGATAGGCTGGATGGGAAGAGAGGAAGAACTGTGAGCTGCTGAAGGGAACCACCCAGATTACCCATTCAATGAGAAAGCAGCACAGCAGCTGGAAGGGGACACTGCAGGAGCTCTTGGGCAGATTAAGAGTTCCAGGTCAGCAATGTTTTGTCTAAGGCAGAACAGAGATGAGGGGATGTCAGAGGTGCACTGAGATTGTGCACCATCAGTTCAAAAGCTGATGGATGCTGAGAACAGCAGCAGATTTCCAACACTTCTTACTCTACTCGATTAATTCCATTAGCTTTGCCTAGACAAGTACTTAACCCTTCCAGAAAGGCTAGGCTTTACATTGTGAAGCAGTGACTGAAGCTGTTAGTGGTTTTGCTCTCTTAGAGCTACCTCTGCTTCTCACAGATTACTCAGCAGATTTTCACAGCTCATTAATGTTTCCCACTAGTTAACTCTCAGCTTAGACTAGTGGTTGTACTGCAGTGTGTTTCCAGTAACAGGGTTTCTACCACTGCCTTTTCACACTTCTCCCTACATGATGTGCCGATTACTCTTACAACAAAAGTGCTCATTTTCAAGATGCTTGCATCTTCCAATAGCTAGCAACAAGAGCTGCAACTTCTGATCCATCTGTACATACTGGTTTGAGGAATGTGTTGGATCCAGCAAGAGGAATCTGAAAGACTGAATGGCATGCAGAATTCTCACTTTTCTGCATTTGTTTCTTCATCCCCACTACTTTAAAAACAATCAACCATGTGTCAAGTTAACATCAATTATTTCCCTAAATTCACGTTTTCCTGCAACTGCTCACACACCCCGAGTTAAAAGCCTTGTCAGTCCTTGCTGTTTATCAAGCTTGCCCACAGAAGTACACAATCACAGACACAACCACAGACACAGACACTAATTAACAACATTCCATTGTGCCACAAATGAGAAATGCCAAGAGATCTACCTTACCCTGCCCTGCTCCTTCCACAGCTCCCACTTCACGAGCACACATGCACACAGACAGCAGGCAGACAACAATATACAGAGATAATGAATGGGTCTCTAGTGTTTCAGATTTACCTACAACCGTGTCCTTCCATCAGAACTTTAAGAGTGTTTTGCTTCTGGCACTAGCATTAGCAATCCCACAATACAGACTGTTAAGAAAAATGTTGCTCAACATTAGAGATAGTTAGAAACAGAGTTAGAAAAATCTGGGTGCTTCCCAGGACCACTCAGCAAATTACTCATGAACTGGTAGATATTTTACGAACCGTGCCCCACACAGCTGCTGCCAATGCGTTATGCAAGTCTCCGACCAAAAATTAAAAAAAAAGAACAAACCCCCCCCCCATAAAACCAAAAACCCCAAACTGAAAATGAATATGCTGATGAAAATGCACATCTCGTGTATTAAAGACACAAACTGAAACTGAAATAAAGGACATGCACACCGAAAGTGGACATATCCAGGGGGCGGTTGGGGGGAAAGAGTTAAATGCAGATAAACCCCTTACTGGTGAAAATAACAGTTGAATTTAATTTTATATCCAGACTATCCAGTTCAGAGTCCTTTCATTCCTACTGTGGGAAAATGGGAACTGGAAAAAAAGTCCCACCAAGGAGGCTCTTTGCTTTCCCTCTTTTTTGTTTTTTTTCCTTTTTTACTTTAAAAGTCTGTGATGACCTAAAGAAAGTTAACAAAACAAAACTGTGTCCAGTATTTTAAAATCAACTTTCCCTTGGGTCTCAAAACTGCATCTGTTCCATGTGCACTGAATTCAGCTCAAATATATTGTTCAGGATGACTAAAATATCAGTCTACAGTGAGGGACATGAACATATAAAAGTAAATAGAAAGAAAAAGGCAGTTAAGAGGTCAATACATATAGCTTAAGCTACTGCTTGGTAGAGTTAACTCCTCTTTCAATATTTCTAAACCATTATTTATACAGTTTATACTAGAGCTAATTGTCCCAAATACAGTTTATCATTTAGCCTACTAACTAGGGCTTTAAAGGGGCATTTTTATATTCAGCCTGTAATATTACCTTGTAGGCAGCTTGTCTCATAAACTGCTTTGCAGGCTGTTTCCAAATAGCAGGCACTGTAATAACCCATCTTACTTCAGTGTTTTCGAAATCTGAGCCTCCTTGGTCACTGAGCTCCTAAATAAAAGGAAAATAGAGGTGAATGCAAAATCATAGGTGTCTACTTTACAAGAAAATATTATTTTCTGCTGGCTCCAGTAACAGTAACTCTTTCTTTTCAATTTTCTTCCTGTTACATCTATACTACGAGTCAGGATTACTTCCAACCTGTCAAGAATGCTTTACTGTGCCAAAAGGTGGGATTAGGGTTGAAGCTTTCTCAAGGAGACCTATAGAAAAGTTTGCTGCTAACACAAAGTAGAAAATTTGGTTTTTGCAAAAGCAGCAATTTACAGAGTGTTACAAAACATTTGTATTCATTCCTAGTTGTGGTGTGGTATTTGCTGTTGGCTTCAAGAATTCACACATCTTGATTAACAGACAGAAAAATATTTGAAGTATCACTGATGAACATTATGTTTTACAAACTGGATTTTTCAATTACTTCTTTATACACCACTTACCCTTAAATCAAAGTTTTACAATGCAGTTAACAAGGGGAAGTTACAGTTAACCCCCTTTAAAAAAATGACTGATGGCTCCTTCAAAATTTTGCTTTAAGCAAACATTCAAGACTAGTTTAGTACTTCTATTGTCCTTTTTTTTCCCTTAAAAAGAGGAAAGTCTGTACTGCATTTGCAAATTAGGTGATATACTGACACGTTTTGGGAAAGGTTCCAAGTAAAATGTCATTACCATATGTCCTATCTAAATCTCCATCCAAACACAGAAAGGTTCAGAAAGGTGAACAACAGGCCTTTAGAACGTAAAAAAATGTTTCTGCATGTGCTGAGCCAAGGTGTTGTGTTTGTTTAGCTATGCTGCAGTTCAAAAACCCATGCTGGAAAAGTAGTACCTTTATACTGCACAAGGCAACAGAAACGGACAGATTATAGTCCAAAGTAACAACTCACTTACATTGCTCGTCTAATTAGTTCCAGGATTTATTCATAAATGCCAGGGATTTAGTTATTAACATCAGGAAAGGACATAGCCCTGAACAGGCAGCACAGTAAATACGGGATTGTACCCAACCACATTCACATTTGCTAAGAATTTCCCCCCTATATGCACAGCTTCACAGTCATTGTGACTCCACAACCAACCACAAAACAGTTTAAAAAGTCTTTGAAAAGATGAGGCATTTGAATTGAAGTGGTAGGATTGTTTCTCTGCAGCCATAAGGAAGAGACTGAGATCTCAGAGAAAATAAATTAAACCCATTCAAAAAAGTAGGTTAGCTTTTAGCAACAAGGCTATTTTAAACAATGCTTGCTTGGATGAATATTCTGATTTGACCCAGGAACTCCTATGCTTACGTTGACATTATAGTGGCACGTTTGAAGCCAATGTTTACTTAATTCACAACTGACTGTTTACATGAGGTTTTAAATCCCAAAACCAGTTTACTGGGGCCATGTATTTCACTGGAGAACACAATAAACAATCTTGTGATCATAGACATTTCAAATGGGAAATGGAAAATAATACTTCAGACTATTGTGAGCTCTTCCGAGTCCACAGCTTGCCCAGGGTTTCTACACCTGCCTTGCTTTGTTTACATCAAATACTACTGAGGTCAAAACTTGGCAAGGTTAAAAGTGTTAAGCTCATATTTATACCAGTTATAAATACAGAAGATCTTGACAAGGAAGTACTACCCCACCTTTAAGGCCTGTTCCTTAAAGAATTGCAGAGCGTAAGCAAATATCTCAAGTGCTTTGACTTTTTTGCCATTTGCAGCTGTCAGGTCTGTCTCCATGGTAAGATTCTACATGAAAGAAAATAACAGGAAGTTACTAGAAGAAGGTAAACATGAAATTTATTCCCACTGCTTGAGGAAAGGGAATCCTTATTATCCACCTGGTTAGGAAAAAGTGACAAAATTGTTCTGAAGAGGATTTAACTCATCACTTGAATTTCCTGGAGCATGACATTTTGCTGCTTATTTTAGACTTTGTTTTTAAACACTTACCATGTCTACAGATAACTGCAGGCAGAGAGAGGAATATGGATTAAATATTACATAGTTGCAATAAGTGTATCTGTAATTAATTGCAACAAAGCTGCACATGCAAGAAATTTAAGCCCAGTTGAGAATTAAAGGCTAGATTTTTGGCTTCCCACCAACACATGAAACCAGAAAACACCTCAACAGAGAAAGTACTGGCTGATTCCCAAAACTCTAGAATGGATTAAAGACAAAAATATAATCAATAGGAATAATGTCAAATTAACAGCATGATTTGCACTTGCAGTTCTGGCAACAAATTCTGGGTGAATCTGCTCCTCTGCACTAGAGCTCAGTATGGCTCTTATATTCCATTTCTGCTGACTAGATTTACAGAACAAACCAACTCATGCAGACTCCCCAGACAGCTATGAATTTCACCCAGGAAAATTAGGACATGAAGATCTAAGCAAAGTAGATACTGAACTTCTAAGATTTATAAAGAAGGCTGGCAAAACACAGCTGCCAAATGCAGCGAGAAGCAAAATGAATCACGTTAACTGAAGAGTTTCATTTGCTTAATTTATCCGCTAAACTTAGAAATAGAGCTGCTTCACATCTAGTTGACAATCTTCAGGCAAGGATCTAGTACTGTTCAGAGGAAAATAATTTGAGTAGCAAATGCTACTTGGTTCTTACTTACACCAGTGGTATGTAGTTTCATCTTAAACTTTTCAAAATACAACCAGTGCTTTGATTCAGTGGGATCCAAGTCATGGTAGAAATCTCTTGCTGCATAGCCAAAGCTATGAAACTTTCTCTCTGGAGTTAGGAGGATAGTGGTTGGTGTCTTCTGGTTGGATACACCTGGATCTCCACCTTCCCATCGTCTAAGCAAGAAGTGAAACAGCTTCAGTAAGTGATGCTCAAGTTTAGAGCCACAGAAAAAAAACAAGTATAGCACGAGAAAAACAATGTGGTGGCAAATTTCAGAGACTGCTTTTCCCTCCAAAGATACTAATTTCAAACCCTGTAATACCAAAATCAAATGGATTTATTCCCACCTAAGAAAAAAGGACTGCAATCTTTGTTTCAGGTAATTCAATACATTTTGTGGTGAGTTGTATAATTCTTAAGGACATAATCATACTCAGAAAAGAATACAGATTCCCTGAAGTAAGACATACACAATTAAAAAGGAAACAGTTTTATACTTAAATTTTCTAATTAAGCATACAAATGTAAGAAACATTGTACAGAAAAGAAAAAAAAAAGTAATTGTCCTGGAACACAACTAATAAAAACCCAAATCTGGGCTATCCAATTTCTTATCAGGCTCCATGAATGCTTACTTGTATGAGATATTTTTCCTATACAGAACTAGGGACCTGCTCAAGCCATCTGCACACCACTACGGAGAAGTTGATCAAATCCCTGTTTCTGTCACAGAATACTCTCTGAAACAAGACAAGCCAGTTCAAATAACATCTGACCACGTGCCTCATTTCCTGGACACCTGAAACTCTGAAGACATGCCTGCAGATGTTGACCTCTCTGCATTGCACTCTCTACTCACCTGAAGTTGATGAATTTTGTGTTTTAAACGCCCAAAATGCTGTAAAAGTTTTAATCTGTCAAAAATGAAGCAGATTCCCCCAACTCCCAAGTATCTCAAAGGCACCAAAATATTTCTGTCACTATTGGTGAATATAACTATCCTCTCTTATCAAGACTGCAAAGGTATCTTTGAGGATACCCAAGAAGCATAAAAGTAGTAAGGCAGAAGTAACCCAAAGCTTGTTTCACAGAATGGACAAGAAAATAAAAAAGAACATCAAATATGGGAGCATGCAGCAGCAGGAATTGCAGGGGGGCTTGGCAGGACAACAAGGTCAGACAGTAGAAGGTCATCCCAGAGACAGCTGTGAACATTCCTGTCTTCTCCTCACTTTCCCATCACAAAAAAACCCCAAGGCAGAATGGAAGAACAAGAAACTTGCATGGCTGTTCCTCCCCCCCTCACATACAAGTACGTTCAGTATGAGAAACAAACATTTACCAGAAAAGATTTTCTTAAAAAGGCATCAGTAGAAAATCTATTTATTCTCTCAGACATAATCATAACACAACTCAAACAGGAGCCAAGTTAAGATCACAAAGGCAACTGCATTCATTATTAAACTACATGTCGATTGCTTTTTTCCAAAGATAGCAAAATAGCAAAACACAATTTCAGAATATGCTCCTGCCGAAGCCCTTATTCTGAAGCACAAAAAGGCTGCCGTGCTCTGTGGTAGTTGCTTATGTGACATAGGCAGATTATTTAGAAAGAATAATTTCCATTTCACTCTCAAAAACACTTGAATCCATTGAAAATAAACTGACCTCTAGACCAAGGCAGAAAACTGACATGGAAAACTGCAAACTAAGGGGTTCATACTTGGCAAAGTACCAAGGACCAGGACCCTGTAACATGCAGGGTTCAGACCATTCAGCTGGATCAAACAGAGCAAAATCTGCCCCCTTTTGCACAAGCAGCAGCGACAGCAGAGAATACACGTCTGAAAATTTTCAGTGTAGAGGACAATTCCGCTGCTCTGAAGCAGAAACAGCATGATGAGGAGTGGAATGATTTCCATCTTCATCAACTTGAAAAAACTTTCCTAAGCCTCCCTAGTTCTGCTACTCAGCCCCTGAGCTATGATCAGCTGGCAAGGGCTCTGCTCCAGGTCATTTCTTTCTAACCTGCTGCTAGAAATGCACTTGGTCAACTCCAAAATCTTTGAGTAGGTGTTACAGCAAACATATGGTTCCAATGTGAAGAAGCTGGGATCTCACAGCCTATGAACAGAAAAGACTGCTATTTCACCAGATTGTTAAATCCCACACACCCGCTGCAGGCAGAGAGGAGACAGACTGATACCGTTTTCCCTTGGAATCATTAATGATTCATTCTGAGTCACCGGGGGGAAATGCCATAAATAGGCTGTGGCTAATAACAATACTTCTTTGTTTTTCATTACAGCCAGGCACATCTTCTCTTTCCGGAACAAGTACACTTAAGGTGCGGTTTAAATGAAGACAAATTTATGTTCAGTGCTACAGGCTGAAATTTTCAAAGCCACCTAGAGAATTGGATGCTCACTTCCTGACGAGTTTCTGATGGAAACTAGACACGATAACTGCTCAGCCTGTATTATTGTTCAGTCACAGAAAGGGCAATAAGGAAAGAGAAAGTGAAATATGACTTAACCATTGGCAATCAGAGACTTAAAAATATTGCCATGTGACATTTTTCTAGAGAGAAGCAGCTGCAAAGGCACATGAATGGTAACCCCTGGCTGCAACACTCTTCTCAGGTGGAGCTCTGGCCTCGCTCCAGTTAGTGGGGGCTTCTAGTCAGTAGAGCTAGGACTGCAACACCTTCATTCGCAGTTTTCTTTCTTGGCACCAAAACAGGCAAAATAATGGTAATAATGCTCTTAAGAAAAATAAAAATAAAATACCTATTAAAAGCATACACTTATACAAGCCAGAATTGCTCTAAATGCATATGGGGGATATTTTCTCAGAGCAGGATCAGAGTCAAAAAAGCTATTCAGATAGAACCAAGGTAGATTTTTGCCCAAATGCAGACATATGAGCTTCCAGGCTGATAGAGATGGATTATCTCAACAGTGATACAAACAGCACAGACCTGTTTATATCCACAGAACATCTTCACTGTGTATGAGAAGTGAAAATAAGAGACAAGAGGAAAGTTAGTGAGGAAAGGGCCATAAGGTTATACTAAGGTTAGAGAAATGTCCTTCCTTACACTTCAGTCAGGCTAAAAGACAGACCAAAGAGTGATCTGTGCAGAGTGATGAGATTTTGATCCAGAGCTGCAGCAAAACAGTCAAGGAAATGAAAGAGTGATCATCAGAGTGCAGATGAACGCCATGAGGAGTGTGTACACAGCAGAAAGGCAAGTGTGTGTCTCCCAATAACTACAAGCCAGGGAAGAGAAGGAAAAGATAAAACCTGAAGGTTGAAGTTACACTGAAAAGAGACCACAATCTCCCTCCTTCCAAAGACGGGCTGCAATTTGTTTCACAACTACATGCATTTTTCAATTTATTTTTTTCCATTTGTGAAATACTCACATTCAGTTTGTTGCTATTTAACCAGTAGCCAAAACATCTGTAACTTCATGTAATGGCATATAAATCAATAGGAGTTTTTCAAAACTGTGTAACAGCTTGTGTATTCTCTCCAAATGTGACGTTATTAACTCATTCTACAGCAGCAAACTTTCATTATGGCCCTGGCACTGCCCTGCCCGCTGAAGTGAGGAACTCATGGCCAGGCTGTTCATAAGCATTTATTCACAATGTCAAGGTATGCAGCAAATAACACATACTCCTACTCTGCAACAAGAACCTGAAGTCAACCACAACTACCTTTAAGAGAAGCTGGGGGGAAGTTACAAGAGTTGTCACGTGTGAAGTTGTATCTAACAGTGATAAAACAGTAACCAGTAGTTTGCAATCAAAGTGAAGACATTCATTGTTCATCAAGAAACACACACCCAACTGCAAACACATGCTGACATGAGTGAGGCTACTCATACAGTTAAAGGTAAGTATATGCTTAAAGAACTCTGTTAGGTCAATGCTTATAAACTTGTTTCTTTTTAGTACTGGGCATCACAGCAAATAAACACACACAAAACCATGACTTTGCCTACTAATTACAGGACTAGAATAATGGTGCTGCTGACATTACACTCAAACTTGGTGCTAAAGCCCCTTATGTTCATTTTTTCCTAAGTAGGACCTTCTAAATAAACCCATCTTATCCTTCCCTGAGACATTTACAGAAAAGCAGCTTTGTTAAAAGGCAGTCAGAAATCTAAGTATCTGGAAAGGATCAACACTAAGGAGGGAAAGGTGGAAAAAAATCTTAGGAAGCACAGAGGACCATGCATCACTGGTATGCTTTATTTTAACGTAAACATTCTCCAGTGCGGGCGGGAAGTTACATTTACTCTCCTGAAATATTTGTAAATTATACTCCATGTAAGCCTCATTATATACAGAGTTTGAACCTCTTAATACCTTCTGAACTACTGAAGACTTATTTTGATAAATATACCATTCTTTTAATTGAATTTCATAATTTCATGAGTATTTATATATAAATATATATAAAAACATGACATACATTATTTGGTAAGTCAGTTTGAGTTATATCTTGCCCAAAATTCCTCCCCATCAGCCCTATTTATTTATTTAAAAATTTTTTAAATAATTCTTGGTATTAAAATATTTTCCATTGTTTGAAATACCTATTGGAAATATGAATACATTTACCCCCCTGCCAAATGTTCCTCTCTTCTGGTTGGAAATCCACGAAGTAATTTATTTAATTTCTTTCAATATCAGTATCTCATACAATAACTACATAGTTCTGAAATCACAGTCATGCTACTGTTATTGTGTTAGGAAGAAAATACCATGTTTTGAACCATAAGTAGTAAAGTCAATTAAGATTAGGAATATATTCTCAGCTGGGCACAAAGCACCTAGATTTCAGTGTCCCCAATCATTGACCACAGGAAGCCTGGTACCCTGGAAGGAGAAACTAGTCTGTAATATGAACCCAATGGCAAAATCAGGTCCTAAGATAAAATTTT
The DNA here is from genome assembly GCF_003945595.2 of Pipra filicauda. Lineage (NCBI taxonomy): Eukaryota > Metazoa > Chordata > Aves > Passeriformes > Pipridae > Pipra > Pipra filicauda. Next base: position 199,481 of record NW_024104683.1, on the reverse strand, counting down.
GAGTCCAAAGAACTTAAAGGACTTCCCTAGAAATGGTAGAGATTTCACACAGTAAAATCTCCACAGAGGTTATAGGAACAGCATAGAATATACACTTTAGGCTTGCTCAGGTACAGCTTCAGAGATGTCTTCCCTCATTGCATCCAACTTCTTCGAGAACTTGGATTAATTACTTGCTGTCGAAAGAGAAAAGGAACTGATAAACTTGGGTTTCAACTTGCCAGTCCTGTAACCTTTCTGAGACAGCAACACATGGCCTGTCCTTTGACTTCCAGCCTCGTGCACCTTCCTGTGCTGGTGGGAGAACACCAGAGGGTTGAAATGCATAAAAGCCCTTGAATGCATTAGTTGTCCATACTGCAAGTGGTACTTTGTACCTGGATGGCACAATACTATTGAGAAATTTACCTCCCCTAAGACAGTATTTCAAATCCCTCAGTTGCATTAGAAATATTCTGCAACCATACACAAACCAACTATGCAGGCTGACTGCACAACCAGTACTGTCGGCCGAGATTAAGGGAGCTGCATTCAGCCAGCATCTTTGCTTAGAAAAATTGCACTATATCACACTAGACTGCAGCAAATTAGTCTTTTTGACCTTTTGTTCTCAGTATTGCAGAACATTACCTACTGCTATAACAGCAGCATTGTTTAGACTCTTCTGTGACTGAGCTTTCATACCTAATTTATGTCTGAAATTATCTTGGCCTTGTTACAACATAGTGATTTTAAATATACTTCAATAAGAATTGTATAGGTTTTTAATAAAAAGACTATAAAATAATGTAACAATGGTTTGCAGGGCATACCTTTCTGATAGCTGCCGTAACAGCTTTTCTATTTGCAATTGTATTGATTTATATTGTGTTCATTTAATTAAGAAATAAAAAAATACCCCCCCCCCACTTAAGAGCATCTGAAGTCTGTCCCTTACACACATATAAAACAGAACAGGTTTCACATTAAACCTTCATTTTTACATTCATGCCTTTTGATTGCTTATTTCCCAGTATCACTGTTTCATTATCATAGATTGGATTCAAATTTAGTGCTACAAAGCTTCAATCAGTCAAACAAACTACCAGTTTCTGAGTGCAAGTAACTTAGTGTTGTACACAAGTATGATTCCAGGGGATGGGCAACTCCTGGGAAATGCCACGACCCTCAGTAAAGTGTAGCTTCTCTCGGTATCTAAGATAAGGGTATCCTGACTTAATAATGCTCCCTGTAAAATTCTATATACTCACTGATCCCTCCTTTCACTTGTGTCATCTTGTAAACTCAGCAAAATAATAGGATATGTTTCCACTGACTACTAAAGCAAATTAGAATACAATAACATGCAACAGAAAGTTATAATCATGAGAAATATTCATACTATGTCTAGACAGTTCTAGACACTTCAGGCTCCCATAGGAAATACCTATGGCTACTGCAGACAGCCCGTGTTATCACAGTCCAAAAAGAAATGCTGCATTGCAGCCCTTACCTCATTACATGAATACATTCTGGTTCCTTGGTGAAGCTGTAGGCGTAGCCACTGGACGTTGTGCCAAAATCAATAGCCACAACAACAAGAAATAACTGTTCTACAGCATCATCTGCATCAGAGTCCTTCTGTTAAATAGTAGAAGCAAAACAGACACTGAGTAACTGATCAGAATAACTGTAACTCGTCAGTATTTTTGCTCTCTGTGACATGCATATAAAATAAGAGCTTCCCTACAGTTGCATTTATGACCAAAGCTGACACCAAAAAGCTGCACGTTCCAATGGAAGAGGAAATTCAATATATGACTCAACATATTTGCTAGAGCCTTTTATATATAACCTTCTGATCAAGAGTTTCCTTCATACGAATTTTTTGAATACTTCTTATCCTATATTGTTAAAACTTGTGGTTTTGGGGTTCTTTTGGTTTTTGTTTTTTTTTTCTTAAACTCATAAACTGAAGAATATGTTTCTATCCATTGATGTGGTATATTTGGGACTTATTTGGTGGTTTTAGGAGTTAACTGTGTGATAACCTTGAACATGAGGTACTATTACTATTCAAAAATAACGGAGACAGAACAATCCAAAATACAGCAATTATATCCCATGAAAATTATTTATGAAGAATTTACATAACACTTACTTTGCAAGCACTACATACATGCATTCTTTCCTCCTGCCTGTGCTAGAATGTTGAAAGCTGTTTGGCTGCTTATGGTGAATTTGAATCCTCCTTCCTGCCTTTTACCTGTAATCCTGCAATCCCTGAAAAGCATGCTCAAGGGCAATGTAGGAATGTTAACTAGAAGAGCTGGAAGGATTATGGCTCAAATTGTAATGATTTGATATAAAGCACGGTGTGAATAAACAAGTTGTACCATTCCCCAGTAGGTTGTGGCCTAACCCAAACCCTGTATAAAGGAGGAATAAGTAATAAACATCAAAGAGTTATTCACATGCTGATGGGCGTTAAAGCACAAACAACTTAGCAAGACAAGAGAACTGAAGCAACTGTCCTTATCTTTTACAGAGGAACTGCCATATGTTCTCACTCTGTGAGCAGTGTACCACCATATTCCCCACATATCTCCATTAGTTCCATGCCTACTACTTCCAGTACATTTCCATTGTGCCCCTACTTTTGCCAAGATCAGCCCATAGGCCTGCTACTTAAAATGGAGAAAGAAGAGTAATAAGTTTCAGTCTCAAATCATGAAAAGATTTATTTGGATTCTCCTAATAAAGCTTTTCAACTAGGACAATATGTTCTTTATATGTCTTCCTCAAAGACTTTAAGGAGCAAATGTAACTGAAATAGGATGTAAATTCATCAGTACGACAGAAGTAAAAGGGGAAGTTCTAGAGTATATGGAGAAAGAAGGTAATAAAAGCAAAAAATTATGAGTGAGAACACTGGAAATCCTCAAGATAGATTCTTGTACAACTCTGAACTTGATTCAGAAAGCTAAGGCAGAAGTCTGACAAGGATAAAATGCGTTCTGAACACGAGCCCTTGCAATATCATGAAATACACTGTTGATATGGTTTGAAGCTGGCTCCCTGCCAAGTCTCCAAACCTTACCACCAGAAGTCCCTCCCCACTAAAAACCTCAGGGAGAAGAGGGAGGAAAAAAAAACTAGGAAAACCCGAAACGAGAGAGAGAGACAACCAAAGTGAGATATATAAATATATTTACACTTATATACAATTAAAATATACCATTTCACAAGGGAAAGGGAAGGGGGAAGGGAAAGGGAACAAAACTAAAATAAAAAATATATATATATATATCCCAATTAGTGACCCAATATCTAACAACTAAAAGAGTTAGCAAAGAAAATAGCTCACTACTCTCCTGGGACAACCGAGAGTCGCTCCAGAACGATCGCCGGCAACCTCTGTCTGCCAAGGTCGGCAAGGCCCAACCAGGCCTCGCTCCCCAACACGGCAGACTCAACAGCAGGGAACCTGCACCTCCAAGCCGCCAGAAGGAAAGAGAGCGAAGGCCTCTCCTCCTTTCTTCTTATAATCTGGCTTACGTAAAAATCGTAGGGAATGCTGGGTAAATCTGGACCCTTCCTTGGTTACAAACTGGTCACCAAGGAAGGCCTAGCCCAAACCACCACAACTGTGCATTTCCTGTGTTACAAATCATACATCTTAAAAACACGTGAGACTTAACAAGATTTTATCAACAAAATCAGCATGATGTACCAGAGATTAAACACACTACCTTTATGGGACATTTGCTTGCTTCTAAATGCTTATAGAAGTTGTTATTTCCTTAAGAAATGAAACCAGTTCTATTTTGAGCTTCTCTCTCTAGATGTATGTATCTATAGGAGGAGATTCTTTTCTCTGGGAATTTGGATTTTACTGTTCAGTATCATTTATATCCCTCTGGTTTTTTTTGAATGGGACTTTTCAGGGTCTGCCTAAATAAATCAGTGATAACGACAGAGGCAGAACTTGGGAACCCTGAGGATCAAGAAGCCCCTGTGTTTGATACAAAAGTATGCAGCAAGTAAAAAACAGCAAAACCAGGACCACAATGAAATCAATGAGAGCTCTGTCACCAACCCTAGTGTGACCAAAATTTCACTTAATACTATGGATAGCATAAAGGGGATCACTAATGTGAGAAAATGACAGCTTTCTGAAGAAATTATGTCCCACTAAACAGGCAGGAGAAAGTAACGTCAGCACACAGTATATGTTAAGAGTGCATTTCTTACCCCAATATGTGAAGGAGACAGTGGAGTTATTCCAGGGTCTCCCAAACTTTTGGCTGGTGATGAGTAAGCAGATGTGGAAACTGCATCTAAAAGGAAACGAACGTTTGTCAGTGTCAGTAAGCAGAACGAGCAGGATATGCTTTGCAAACAGCTATACTATTTTTCAGTTGTAACAAATCTGCTAAAAAAGAAAGCAAATTCCACAGCTGCCATCTAAAATACATGGTTTGCCCTTACAACATGCTAAGACACTAAGACACAGCTGCAGTTTCGGTTTTAAAATATTTGTCTGACCTTCATGACTAACTTCCATTCTTTTGCCTCTTACATTGCCATGTACAATTTTAAAATTCTTCCTAAATATATTCACAAATCATAGTTGATACAAGCATCTCAAACACTACACACTCACATTACGGCCCAAGATTTAAATGTCTGAATACAGAAACTAAACACGAGTTGTGAGATCAAAAAAGACAGATTCATTTTAAGAGAAAAAGAGGAGTTGATAGCAATTGAACAAAGCAGGAAGAGTAAGTTGCAATTAGTCCATCCTGAGCCTTTATTCTGAAACTTTCCCAATATGTCTCTGTTTTTATTCTTCAATACACTCTGCACTGAAACATCTTGCAGCTGTTAATACTACTGCAGGACAGAATCCAGCTGGGAAAAAGGAAAGTATTATTAACAAGTCATCAAAGAAATATTTCTACCCAGCATACAATACTAAAACTTCCTTTAAAGGAACAGACCAAATGAGTGATAAATACTGTAATGCACTATTTGTATTTACACTGTTGATGACAGAAAAGGAAATGGCTTATTAAAACAATTAAGTATCAATGAGTTAGAAGGATTTATACATATGTTCTTTTATGAAGAATGCAACAGTTTATCAAAATGTAGAAATGGTACCACACGCTCTGTCCCTGCTCATACCCCTCTGTCCCCAAATGTAAGCCTTGAGTTTACTGAATTCTCTTCTGTAGAATACAAGCTAATGAGATGTAAAGCAGAATGATGTAATAGGTCTCTGAAGATTAATAATCATAATAAATATTAAATAATACATTTTAATGTATTTTTATTACTATTTGGATATATCACACACTTATGCACAGCATGTAATTCCTAGACATGACTGACAAGTCATAGCTTTATTCCAAGATGACACAGAAGCTACTCTCAAAGACCTTATAATGACTTAGTGAAGAATCCTGTTGTTTCTGGTAATCAAATATGTGTTGTTTCCCAGGGAAGATTCAAAAATTCTGCAGTGGGCAACTATGGGATAATCTGCCACAGGAAAAAAAAATGTTCCTCCAAATCTTAATATTGCTCTTGTACACCATTTATTTCTTTAAGTCATAACATGCATGTTCAGCCTGGTTTTCAGAAGCATTTACAGAAGCAGAATGTTTGCATTTCATACACAAGTTCTCCAGGAATATATAATGTTACTCCTCTTGCAGCGAAGTACAAAAAGTCACAGGCCAAATGTGACAGCCACCGGGTCTGCTTGGTTCATTAAGATATCTTCAGAACAGATGCTGTTATGAGCCTCCTTTGTGCCATTTCTTCCTCTTTTCAAAACATGAATTATTGTACCATCAACGTATCATTGTTTTAGAATTGAAGAACAGTATTTCAGCACAGAAAAAAAATAAAAGGAATAGATCACAATATATATTCCTTGCATCTTGCTGTCATTCCAGGGGAATGCTGGACCTGAACCAGTACTTCCTGAGCAGACCAGGACATCACAATACTGACTCAACATCTTTGGAAAATGGCTCTTTCCCCCTGCTGAGGATGCTGACTTTGCAGACCAGAAACGCAGACATCAATCACTCCCTCTGTGCTGCAGTGTTTCTCCCTGTCACTAGTTCTTTGGGTTACCTGTTTCCGCACTCATGTTTCAGGGATGTGCTGGAGCAGGTCCAGAGGAGGCCACAAAGATGCTCAGGGGGCTGGAGCACCTCTGCTCTGGAGGCAGGCCGGGAGAGAGGCTCCAGGGAGAGCTTAGAGCACCTTCCAGTACCTAAAGGGGGCCTACAAAAAAGTCAGAGAGGGACATTTTACAAGGGCATGTAGTGATAGGACAAAGGCTTTAATGTGAAAGAGGGATTTCCACCAGACATTAGGAAGAAATTCTTTACTAAGGTGGAGACACACTGGCACAGGTTGCCCAGAAGCTGTGGCTGCCCCATCCCTGGAAGAGTCCAAGGCCAGGTTGGACAGGGCTTGGAGCAATCTGGGACAGTGGAAGGATTCCCTGCCCGTGACAAAGGGGCTGGAACTAGATGATCTTTAAAGTCCTTTCCAACCCAAACCATTCCATGATGTATTTTCCATCATGTCTTCAGTTATCAGCTTGGGTGCACCCTGAGAACTTATTTATAGCTTTATATGTAACTCTGAAAATCCTGTGTGACAGTATACGCATTCTTTTTGTATTTCACAGAGCGGTGATTAAATAACCAGTGCAATATTCATATCAATCCAATGAAACTGCTAATTTGGGTTCTATCAAGAATTTATTCACTTTAACTTGTAATAATCCAGAGGTGTAAAAAGTATACAAGGACACTCACTGTATTCCTAAGTGTAAAAATATTTGCTAACACATCCAAAAATGTTAATCAGAGATAAGAGGTCTGTCTTAGAGATCCACAAAAAATAATGTTTAAAACAGAAAATGGACTTGGATACTTTCATCAAAAATCTTTGAAACAAATTGTCCATTTCACTTTCAAAATGCTCTTGACAACTTACACATAAAGGCTGGAATTGTAGAAGGACTAACTTTTTCTAATTTTCATCAACTGTTCAGCTCTGCTGGAAGGTTAAGGTGATTTATCAATATTTTCAGAAGAGAGGAAAAAAACCCCTTCCAAACCCATGACCATTCTGCACTGTATTCACTGCTGCTCCTGCAAACACCCACCTAAATAAAATAATTCTACAATGCATCCTACATGCCACCAGCCTAGAGAAAGATCAAGCAAGGAAAATCATGGAAGGCAGTGCTACAACCTCTAAAGTAGCACAGTACAATTTCAACCCAAAGGTACTGTTAGAGTGGTTTTATAGAGGTGCTATCATGTTGGCAAAAGCAGAAGTCGGAACTGATTTCACGACTACTAACTAATCATGTGCAATAACTGGGGCAGCCATAACTGTGATATTCCAACTCTGCTGTTAAAAGAGGCTCTGACATGCTCAGAGAGGTAATAAATGAATAAGTGCAGTTCAGAACACTGGGAAGTTAAGATATGTTTTATCAGAGTGGTTGGCACATACAGAAAATGGCTTGCAAGCCCATCACCCTGAATTCAATGTCAAGACTTCTTCTCAACAAGCAGTGAAACAGTTGTTAAAAGCAAATGAAATTAGGAAATTTGTAACATCATACTCTCTACCTTATCTAAACTGCAAGGTGTTAAAATATATTTGCCCATGTGGGAGCTTTCATATTTTGTAAAGTGTTTCCTTGGGGAAAAAAAATGTGCATGTGGCACCAATTTTTACAGCTGTGTTCTGAAGAGCAGTAAATTAATGGATACTCCAGGATATTTAAGAATCTCTTATCTCTAAAGCACTGTGATTGGTTGATCTGAAGGAAACAAAAGCATCTGCTCCAAGCTAGAGATTGGGAAAAGGGTTGCAAAGAACCTGATTTGCAATCACGAAACAGAAAAAGGATGCCTAGCCTGTCCTGGATAGTATCACGGTATTTGGAACAGTTCTTAAATGCAGAATAACTTATTAAGGCTTCTCTGATAAAAAACATAATCAAGTAATGTTCCACGTAGCTCAAGTTCCAGTTTTATCTCCTATGTTTACTAAGGATCTCTATCTGTGTCAAACTACATGCTATGAAAGGAACATATAGCTAAACAGTATACATTAAATAAACAGTTAATCCTTGCCAATTTGCACACCAAATTAAATGGACGAATCTGATCTAGAATTCAAATTAAGGTAAGTCTTAGAACACTTACACCGGTATTGAAAATAATCTTTTTCTAAATACAATGCAAACTTCTTGAATAAAAATTTTTAAATTTACTTATGATATGAATATTGACTGTCTATATCAGGAGCTTGGGTAATTTCATTAAATGTGTACAGAATAACTTTGAGCACATCTTTACAATTTCTGACTTTAGTCCTAACCTAAATAATTGCCAAAGAACACCTTGGGAATTTTCAAGGTGAGCAGAAGTGGAAGGGAAAACAGAGAAGGCTCCTATTTTCAGACTTTTTTTTAACATTCAGAGGGTCCGATCTGATTTGCAAATTCCTAAACAATTACAGAATTTGTTGAAATTATGAGATCAGCAGGTACAATATTAATAATGAATCATATTCATTATCACATTAGCTCCAATTGTTGGTTTGGTAGATTTAATTTAAATTATTCCTTCTTTTCATCTAAACACATGCAAGAGTTTATTTTCTGTGGTTTCCTGCAATAGGCTAATCAGTTTAGCTTTTTCTGTTCTTCAGTAAATGATCAGCTACATTGTAGATTTGAACAAAATGCAATAAAGGATTAACCTTTAAGTGTCACAGAATGCAGAGTAGAAGCAAAGTCCAGAACATTTATAAAAACTTAGCTGATGCAGTGTGAATAGTTCACTGATTGCATGTTCACCTGAATCTGATTTTCTAATAGATCCAGAGAACAGGACCAAGCTCATCATTTAACTAGAAAGATCAGTTCGTGGCAGCTGCAAGACTATAAGTCTATTCTGAATATTTGGGAGAAAAAAAAAAAAATAAATCATCAGACATGGACCAGTACAGGCCCAGGTAACCAGTTTCAAGACAGTAGCTTCAACCTGTTTCTACAAAGATGACTGCTCAACTTCACAGTCACAACCCATTAAGGTGGGACTCAAACAAAATAACATTTTAGTAGCCACACAAAATATTCTTCTTTCTATTAAATTCAGTTTTTATTAAATATTTTAACTATATATAACTGAACTACACAAGATATCAGTAAAATCTCCTGCTTCACATTTCATGGAAGTTGTTCCTTTCCCCAGCGAAGCAGGATGCCATAGCAGTGGATTCCTGGCAGAAGGTTCCCGGCAATCCAAGCAACACAGGCAATGGATAAGCTAAAGTGGGAATCATCTCTAAAAATTTAACAAGACAAGTCAAAGTAGGAATCCCGGCAGCATGGTATGCTACTCCACAGCAGAAAGCACAGAACTGCAGTCAGATCAGGAAAGGGGGGACATTTCTCAATACGTCTCGTGTCACCAGTACACCAGATGGAAAAGAAACAACTTTTAAAAAAAGAAGAAGAAATAATGACTCAAGCCCCAACTTTGCCATGCAAAACCCCACCATGGATCTTTTCAGGCACATTCTGCAGTACTTTAGAGTCATGCCTACAAACGCAAAGGCTTGGCGAGGAGAGAAGCTGCATTTTCCAAACCTTCACAGACCTCACTTCCAAATGATGGTGAAAGGGGCTCACCATGCTCTGGATCTCCTACAGCTGTTTTGCAAACCTGAAAATCAGCAGCATCACCACGATATCACCTCTCTGTAGGAACACGCCTGAACACTCATGTGTACGTTATATCCCAATCGACCCAAGTTAATCTCTATTTCTATCCTGACAGAGTGGCCACAAACCCAAGGCTTGCTAATTAAACTCTTCTCGCTATTTTCTGAATCAACAACAGGATCAATACTATTCCTTATTTCAGATCATAGTTACAGCATTTTAAGAAGTGCTCTTACAATGATAAATTGGTTTTTTCAATCCGTAATATACAATGCAATTATTTCCATTCATTGTGCAGATCTCAGTCTCAGACTGAGCTTGAGGATCCACTCCAAGGACCCAGTAGTTTCTTGCACACCCTTTTCCAGGCTCTCCCAAACTCCCAACTGAGAATAGCTGCAGTACACCACCCTGGCTCAAGAGGAAAGCTCCAATAACTCTTTCTGATTTGTATAATGCATATCCACTGTTCCATATGCCAAAACATTTGAGCTCTCAGCTATTTGTAGGCTGATGAACCAGATGCACAGGGTAAGTTGGGATGCATTAGACCTACTAAAAATGCCACTATTACAAGTGAGCTTTATGGCTCCAATAAATCCAAGTTAACTGAATTTACCATGTATGTGCTGAATACTTTCACAAATCAAACACTGGCACATATCTGATAGCCAATTTTCTGGAATTTCCAGCCATCCAGCACATGGTGAGAGTGACTGCTGCTATTTGTACATATACTGCTCTGCTCTCAGTCAGATTGTTGGCAATACCAAAATATTAGCCAAATGCTTTATTTCCTATTTAGGAACTGTGTCTGGATTTAAAATTTAGGAAAAAAAGGGAAAAAATCCAAACTGATGTACTGAATCAAATATGGCTATAGAGTAGTCATCAGGCAATAAGAGAATGGAACGATACCACTGTTTTTCATTCAAAAGATTATATATATTTTTGAGCATGAAAATAATTTTGACACAAGCAAAGCTGGCTAATGATGTTTGCTGAACAGGAAAAGAAGGGTTTACCATATTACTACTAGCTTATTCAGCTTTTCCCATTGATAAGATTTTGCTTTGCATTAAGTACAACATGTCAGAGCTTCCAAATGTAACATGACAACCTAGAGCATTTAACTGTAAACACAAAGATGGCCTTTGAAAATACTTAAGGAACAACAAAAAAAGAGACTGAGAGAAGCAAATACTAAAAAAATTAAAAACACTTAAAATATTCTTATGCATAATAAAAAGATCCCATATTTCATATCAGAAGTAAGAACCTTCTGTTTCTACTGAATCCAATGGCACCACTGTTATTGCCATCAACGGAATCAGAGTTCTTTGTTTTAAAATGCCAGTAGGCATCCAGCTGGTTTGCTGGAAGACTGTGATACACTTCTCTTCCATGAATACAGCCATAGCTAACCTCTGATACAAATCCAAGTTTCCTGATAGCCTTTCATAATATCTGGTCCCCCGAAGAGCTGGTATTCATTGCACTGATACCAATTAGAGCGCAGTAATTTCCTAAGTAAAAAAAAAAATAATCTCCCAATTCTTTGGATAAAATTCTAAGAATAAGACTTTTTCATTACGACTTTGACCTTTTCCATTTATGCTTTTACACTGTCTCCCACCATGATTACGGTTTGACTAGAGGAATTACTTTTTCACTATGCTATCCAGCTTTTTAAGTCAAGTTTTTACCTTTATTGTTAAGAGTATTAAGAAATAACCCCAAGTTGTTTTTTAACAACTCACTCTGTGGACTATATTAATTTTCCTGCACCTCACTGGCAAAGGGAAACCAAAAGACACTACTTGTGAACTTAATTTAAGATGAAAGAAACACACGAGGACTCGCAATAACCTTCTGAAAATGCCACATGGGTTATGTTCCCTTCTCCTCTTTTTGACAGGGTGTAGGCTGAACTATTTTACCTACATTTGGTCTGACCTCACTAATGCTTGGTAAGCTGGACTAAACCAGAGTGATCACGCTCCTGTGCATGCTGGGTATATAGTGCCTCAGACAGGTCCTTACCAACAGCTGTCTGCCCTTCAGCTGCCTTGAACTCAAACCCTTTCACCATCTACACTGTAAGTCTCAAATCCAGCTCCACCTTGAATGACTCGAGAGCTTTCCAGCTTTTGTGATCAGCCAGCTCCCTTTTCCTTCCCTGTCCTAATGAGATTCCAACTTGCTCAAAACCTGCCCACGCCCCAGCTCCCGGGCTTGGGGGAACTCCCCAGTGCTGCCTTGCAGTGATCCCTCTCTTCTTCCACTCCAGCTCTTCCACACCCACGTATGACTGCCAGGAGAGACAAAACTGATCCTGGGTTACAAGCTGCAAAGGGCAGGCTGCATGTTGTGATAAAGGTGGGTTAACAACAGATTTGGCAGCTCAGAGTGGTAGAAGAGAATTCTCCGTGATCTTTCTAAATATTCCACAGATACTTTAATACACACTAATTTGCTGTTCCTCCAACAAGCTCTTCTCTGAACTTGCTTCCTTCAGGCTTCCTTGCACTATTTGCCTCAGTGCAAGCACTGCTTTCCTTTATCTCTCATTTCCTCCATCACTGCTTCCAGAAACACATAAGGAACAGAAAGCAAAACAGAGATGTACAGAATTCTGTATACTTCCTAGAAAAGGTTTCCTGCTGCTTCTCCTTCATCATGATGTCTGTCATCATCTGCCTCCTCCTCTTGGTTCACTGCAAGGTTATCAGGAATGACACTAATAAGATTATGCTCTAATTCCCAGGACCATACTCATAAAACAGAACTCCAGTGATGTTAATCACTCTCTTTGACAAAACATGATTTCCCACCTGAGAGTGGGATAATTCATTGTTTTCTCTTTTTAAAATGCATTATCAAAATATTCCAGAGTTATCAAACCCTGTTTTATTGCAAATCTCTATTTAAGAAGCATCTCAAGATGCAAATGTATCCCAAAAAGAACACAATCCTACATCTACCTCCTAGATTGAGATGTTCAAGGAAATATTATTCAAAGACTGAACAAGAATCGCTGTTCAGCTTTTCCAGACCATGTGTCCACCACACAGGAAAAAGTACACTTTTGGGGGCATCTGTTTACTTAGAAGGCAATAAGGTTATTTAGTTTTCAAGCATTCTGAGATTCACAAAGTGTCTTGCATTGCATCAAGCTGGATGAATGCAGTGACACCTTTCTCTTAAAACATAAATTGGAAAAAAAACTTGAAAATGTTTGTCTTCATATTAACAATCTTCAGGAATGCTAAACACGATTCATACATTTGTAGAGTCCAGACAAGAAAAAACAAACCTCTCTCACCAATTCACAGGGAAAAAAGAAGTGGGGGGCAGGGTAAAAAGAACAGCCAACTAGAATAGCCATTACTTATAGTAGTCAGCATGAGTGATGCTATATATAAATCCCTTCATATTCTTCAAGGCTATTAAACCCAATTTTTTCAAAGATGGGAAAATAAAAGAATATTAGTTGTGGCTAAACTGAAAAAAATCCTATCACATTTGACAAATCATTAGCAAAGTCATCTGTGAAACCATAGTCTGATTTAGCTTCTGAGTGATATCTCATTGCTATATCAAAAGTAAGTTTGCATTTATTTTTTTTATTTGGTGATCTTGAAAACACAACAGCTATCAGGCTTAGAAGAAAGTTTCATGGAAAATATGAGCAAAGAAGAAAATATATGATTAGTATTTGTAGAGTAGGTCATAAAGTCATGCAGTCACCAACCAAAATCTATTTCCAGGGCTTTTTATACTAGCATCCATCAGGTTTATATTGAAGTGCCACTTCTACCACTCTGAGCTGCCATGACTGTGCACACAGATCACACTGAGACCAACACTGACCAGCCAGAAAACCAACTGCAAAGTGACACTGTCATGGTGACAAGCCAATGGCAAAAGAGTTCCTGTGGCTAAAATCATAACAGGACCATAGCTGAGTCAGCAAGAAAGCTACTACAAAAAGTTGATTTTTGAGTGCAGCAGTTCCATAATGACAATACTGGAAGCCTTTGTAAATGGCATGCCCTGCTGTTCAGATTACAGCATGTGCTCTACTCAGGTATCCATGGAAACTTGAGAAAAAGATGTTAAATTTGTTGTATCTGTTTGGCACCAGGGAATGGGTCTAGTTGACAGTCAGCCTAGCCTAACCTCAGGTATTCTGATCTTTAAATGTGGAGAAAGCACTGAGTCCTCAAACAATGATAAATCCACAAGACCAAACGGTCACATTTCCCAATGACACAGAGGAGACAAGGATGTACTAAAGAACAGTTATTTGCTATTATCTCTTGACAGAGAAAAACATCCCAAACCCTGTAATGAGGAAAGAGACACCCGAATATTCCCTCTTGCAACCTCACAGGGAACAGGTAAAAGAGAAAGTGTGGATACAAACACATGGAACCTCTCAAAGAAAGGCTGTGTCAGGACAGGTGGACATAGAGTGCTTAGGACTGCAAAACCCTTGGAGAGAAACTGCTTCAACCCTAGACACTGGTCCTGAACTACACTTAGAACACAAGATGTATCCAAAAAATGGACAAATTGAAGCAGTATTCCCAGATATCCTTATGGAATAAGGAAGTAGCATAGAGAGAATAATTTATCTCTGGTCTCTTCCCCAAGGAAACTAATGCAGGTTGGGTAGGCTCCCACAATAGAAACAGATAGGAAGTGGATTAACTCCCTCAGATGGCATGGAATTGCTATTATGGAACTACATTCACATAATACACACTTTTCTGGACTCAAACTGATAACAATTACTAGAAATCTCTCTCAATGTTCCTCAGAAACTGCATCTGCAGAGCACAGTCTGAGAGTATTGACTCAGGGACTCACTCAGAACTACTGACATAAGAAACAGCTAAAAGAAAAACCTTCTCCAGGTCTCCTGTTCTTGCAAATTCAGATGTCTTTAGAACTGATCCACCCAGAGCCCTGCAAATCAATGCTGGAGCCAGCGAGCACCCAGTGACTGTCGCCCAGGCACAGAGCACAAGGTGCTGATGGCAGGGCACACCAACACGGCTCGCTGAGCCACTCTCTGATGTCCTTGACACACCCTGATGCAGTCCTGAGTAAGGGCATTTTGTGAAGTCCTTAGTGAAGAATAAAGGCTTTCTAGGCTGAATGCTGGCCTTCATATCCTGAGTATTTTCATTTATTCATTTGCTTACTTATTAGAACTGACTGCATTTTCCTTTTCATTTACATGAAAACCTTTCTCAAATCCCTCTGAGACAGCCTTTGAAGGAATTTCCTGTTTTAATACTGATTACTTACACAGCTAACCACTGCTGTACTAATTTTAAAACACTGCAACGTCACTGTTTTAACAGCAGTTATGGCAATATTTAAAACTTGCATTTGTTTATTTAAAATGCATATCACTGTGACTCTTAAAAGCACAGCACATGAGCCGGAGCTGAGATATTTTTGAGTAATGAGAGCTATGGAATGTTCTGTTAAGATCAAAAATGTGCCTGGTCACTGAGAAAAGGCAGTTTCAATTTAATGACCCAGGAGCCAGGACACTTGTCACAGTGAAGATGATGAAGCCTGCAGATATGTCACAGGCATTTCAGATCACTGAGGTTTGTACTTGGCAGCAGCATTCCCTCAGCTCAACACCAACATCTGTGACCTTACAGCACCAAACATCTGCACGCTCTTCAGTAAAACATTTGTGAAGCAACTGTACCATTTATAATCACGACCAATGGACTTCAGAGCTCACTGCTGGAACAGACTCCAAGTCCTCCTGGTACCTCTCTCATTGCAGAAATACAGCTGAACAAGCAAGTGCAATACTGATGCAACCTGGAGTTTCACCCATTTCTGTTTTCCACTGGCCAAGGCTGTTTAATGGGAAAGGGACAAGTGCCATACAGCAGCTGAATAAGTAAGAACTGAAGTAATTTATGGATAGACAAAATACTCTAAAGATTTCACTAAAGCTGCATATGGAAAATACCAAAATCTACTTTACTTAAAGAACATAAAAAAGGGAATAGATGCAAACTCCCCAAAAGGTCATGTTGCTTCATGCCAAATTAAGGTCATGACTGTTCTCATTCTCCTAACAGAAAGTAACATTGTTTGCGTGCATTGTTTTTCATTCCTTTCATCTTCCCTTACTGTTTACTAAGAGCCAGTACAGTTTTTTTAAATACCCAAAAAAGCCAATTTGCTTCTTCACAATGCCTACAGACTAAAACAGCCAGAGAGAGAAGTTTCTAAAACCATAAATGGTGTGTTTTTTGAAGTCAAATACTTGTGAAATCCCATCTGACATATCGTCAAAAGGCAGAACCTATTCAGGTACAGAAAACTGACATTATAGGATCCTTTAATGTTTTTGTTGTAACATAAAAAGTATATTTTTAAGAAAGGGAAGGTTGCTTTGTGCATTTATAGATAGAATAGGCAAAATCATAGTACAGGACGGCAAAAGGGAGTTAATCACCCAGAACAGCTTAGAAGAATAAGTAACTGGAAATTTTAAAATATTTGACCAGATCTGCAACTTCAAAAGGAAAAATAAAAAAAAAAAAATCAGTCTTAATTGCAACAGCAGATATGACATCCAGGAGGGGCCTAAAAAATTTCAACAGCACTCAACGAAATAAAGAAGTATTTGGCAGAAAAGAGCACAAGATGAGACACCAGTCAGGTCCCATATAACCCCAACCACCAGTGACACAGTTAGAGAGCAAAACATATCCTAAATCTTGACGTGTACATGCAGGGATCAGGTCTTTTATAGCTGAGGCAGCATTGTGGTCTTCTGCACAGAACCGGCCTCCCAGAGGCTGCTTTAACTTGAGCTGACATCCGAGGCTGCAGCAGCCTCTTCCAGCACCCAGTGACAGTGGTGTTTGACTGACACCCTGGTCATGCCCTGTGGACTAGGATGAAACCCACTTACACCATACACACATCAGCTACAAACACCTCTGGACAGAAGGGACCTTTTGGGGCCTCACTACAGCTGACTGAAGCTTTGGGGAGACTTTGCAGGTACAGAGAAGGGCAGCTCTGTTGAACACCAACTGCTGTCCCTGTGGGAATGAACTAAACATTTGGACTGAAAGCTCACAGGGTGACAGTTTCATAAAGGAAAACTTGTCGGCTCAACCAGCATTACCCAGTCGTGAGCCAACGCTTTAGAAATGACAGAAGTCAGTATAATTAGAAGCTTTACATGCAATAGCTCCTGGGTATGACCAATCTCACCCAGGCTCACACTAACCAAGCTGCAGGTACCGCAGTGCTGTGCTAACTGAAGCTGTAACAAGGATTAGCAGGCACTGCACACAACACTCAGCTATGTTACACACAGATATTTCTTTATGCACTGTACTGTGCTGCAATAAGTGACTGCAGCATCAATACTGTCAATACAACACGCACCAAATCACGTTTTATCCCTGAAGCCTTTTTTCCTCTGACAGCTTCAGCATTCCAGCGCATGGCAAGAACATAAAGATTTCTGACATAACAAATCATTGCTTTACTACCTGGTCTTCAGTCTTCTAACAAAATCCCTCCTGTGCAGATTCTCCCTATGTCACAAATTACTTCATTTCAGTATTGCATCGCGCTAACCTTGCAAGTTGGCAGAAAACAAAACACATGATACCCTGTCATTTGAAAGACAAATGAATCCATGAGTCTGTTCTTCCCTTTGTCAGCTGCATGCTAGAAAATTGTTACAGGTTACTTCAAATCAAACAGATATTAGAGACTTTACTTAGGAAGCACTGAGAACATTTAGATGGGGAGGTGGGGGAGAGAGAGAAAATCCAGTAGAATAGGTAGTCTTGGAGACTCAAATAGTTTCTAAGTATTGTAGTCCAGTTGGTTTTAGGTTTTTTTCAATGGATACTTTATTACTCTTTTATTCCATTTGCACTGAAATTAAGCTATATTATTCCAAATGTTCCCCAAATACTATTATTTGTATTCAAACCCAACCTTTTAAGTTTCCCCATACATTTCTACCAGCACCTTTGGCTCAGCATTGCAGTTTCCTCAAACCTTTGCAGCATGCAGTGAGGAAGAAGGGATGGAGAACTCAGGGATGAAATCAGGCTGAGTCTGCATTTCCCTTAAGAGTTATTCACCCATATCATTTGTATCCTAGGAACCCCCTTCCCTCCCCCAGCTCCATTTCCACACAAGGAGAGACCACCTCTGTCCTGCAAAGGCTGTGTTATATTTATGAGGCACAGCGTAACCACAAACGGACCAAACACACAGAATCCTTGTTTCACGCAAAACGAGGTTCAGCTCAGCTCGTGTCAAGTTTGCAGAATCAGAGCCATGCAGACCCGCTAACGTGGTAAAACGCCCCGCTCGGGGCTTCCCCCACCCCTACACCTCGGTGGGAGCTCCCCGGTCCCCGACGATGCGTCGGGATGCTCAGGCGCTCAGCCCAGAAAGCGCCGTCTCTCCCACCCAGCTGCCAGGTCTCTCTCTTCCAGTGCACCAGGCTATTCGCTACAAGCGGGGTGCTGCCTCTATGTCAGCAGCAGCCCCTGATCTCTCTAAGCCCTCCCTCTTCTCCCTCGGCAAAGGGACACCCGGACTGCCGGGGGGTCGAAGCCACAAAGGCCCGGCCGGCGGGGATGCCGCGCCCGCCGCAGCGCCCCGGGCAGGGCTCCCGCCCCGCCTCGGCCCCGCCCGCGGTGCCGCCGCATCGCTTTGTCACCTGGAGCCCCCGCGCTGCTGCACCGGCTCCCCGGGGACGGCCCGTGATGGAGGATGAGCCGCGGGGCTGCGCGGGGGTTCCGCGGGGTGCGCTCCGCAGGAACCCCCCATCCCATCCCATCCCATCCCATCCCGCGGGGCACCCCCGGGCCCGGGAGCGAGGGGCCGGCGGCCCTGCCCTGCCCTGCCCGCGCGGCACAGCCCGGCCGGCGGGGCCGGGACATTGCCTGCCGCCTCCCCGCCCCCGGACGGGGCTCCCTCCGGCCGCAGCTCGCTTCCCCCGATCGGCCGGGGCCGCGCCGGGCTGCAGCGCTCCTGCATTGCGGCGGGGCCCGGCGGAGCGAGAGCGGGCAGCGCCGCCGCTGCCCCTTACCTGCAGCTCCGCTCTCCGCCTCCGACATGGCAGGGGCTGGAGCCGCGCTGCCCAGCCCGGGGGAGGCTCCGCTCCTTCCTCCCGTCCCCACCCCGCTGCGCCTTCCTGCGGGCGGTGCGGAGCCAGGGGAGGGCTGCGCGCCCGGCCCGGCGCTGACGCCTTCCCGCGCCGGCTGCGGGGCCGCACCGCCCCTCCCTCCCCGCAGCCGCACAAGGGACCGGCGGGGGGGCGGCTCCGAGGGACGGACAGCCCAGCCCCAGATGCGGATTTCACGGCTGCTGAAGCAGAAACCCCTCCCCGGGGACAGCTATGGAAAGAGACCCCTCACCATGGCCCCTCCCTCGTCCTGGGCGCCGGGAAAGGGTGCTGGAATCCTGCGGGAGACGGAGCCGTGAGGATGCCTGCAAAGGTTGCACCGGCTGCTTGCCGTCGGGTTGCCAGGGGTGTGTAGGTAGAAGTAACCCGAACAGTCAGACTTTAATAGGTCCCTCAGCATCATGAATTACGGGGTGACTTTTACAACATGAGATTCTTTTTATTTGTCTTTGGAATGAACTCTTCCACGTGGTTCTGCGGTGCCATCAGGCCAGAACCTCGTGTTTCCAGTGATTTTTAGCTAATTGTCTCCAGGACCTGGGAGAGAAACACCCCTGCTGTCATTTGATCCATGATTAAGTTTAAGACTTTTCCAAACTATGTAAGAGGCCATTACAAACACAAGAATAAAAATAAGGCTGGTATCCTCCCATGCACAATCCTGGAGCCAGAGAAAGGGTTCTCCTGGTTTCCTCTCGTGCTTCATTGTCTAAATCTCCTTTGCTTTCTAGCCTCAGCAGCCAGTCACATTTTGAAAGCACTGCCAGCAGTTCACATGAAATAAATAAAGGCATTAACTCCAAGCACAGCCTCAGTTCCCTGATAATTCCTAGGCTCAGGAGGTCACTGGCATTCATTGCAGTGTAAAATCCACCTAAAGTTCTCCCAAGTCCTCTCACCAAAGCTGTTGCTCACACAAGGCAGGATCCCTGTGAAACCCCTGGAGACTGGGGAATTTTGAAGCAAAATCCCAGATGCTGCAGGTGCTTACTCAGCACCTCCCTCTGTTCCCTGGTTTCTTGCTCTCATGGCATTTGCTCTGTTCTCTGTAAGTTTTATTGCCTCTGAGGACAGAAGGTGTGGCACAAAAGTTAAAGCACTAAACTCCTTCACATCTACACACCTGACTCCTCTCAAAGGCCTTCACCAACCCTGTACATGCTAAGAAGACTCTCTCTCCCTGAAAGTGTCTCATCCAGGGAAAAAGCTGAATTCAGTTCTTCACCTCTCAAAATCAGCAGCCCAAAGGGATTTTCTAAACTGCTGAGGAGGAGAGAGGGAAGGAGCACGGTGGAACAGCAGCTCATTCCACTGTTCACATCAGCTGTAAGCTCAGGTTCCCTGGGACACTCAGTAACGTGGGGATCACCCACAATTTACCAAAGCCCGAGGACGGTGTGCAGTGGGACAGCGTGCACTGGGATTGCCCCTTCCTGCTCTTCCCTCAGCTCCAGGCCAGGCAACAAAGGGGAACATCTGGCCAAGAGTTGGCTTTAATTACCTATTTAGAGTCAGGCTGAATATTTACGCTGTCATTAAACAGCCTCGGAAATAAGAAACCAAACAACTCTAACACTTGGTTTCCTGACAAGAGACTTAAATAGCAGAAACTTTTCCTTCAAATTAAATGCACTTCAATAGCAATTAATGGTAGGCTTTAAACATGTATTGAGATGATTAACAAAGGCAGAGGAAAAGAAAAGAAGCAATCAAGAAACACATAAACACATATCCAAATCATATACTTTCTGGAAAAAAAATATTGTATGCAGTCTAGTTCCACAATCCCTCAAGAAACAAGACAACACACATAAAAATAGCATTTACTGGGTGCAGACATCTTTCCGAATGTCACGGCAGTGACTGCATTATTCAATATCAGGCCAGGTTGCCTAAGTTACACACTCAGCTGTAGGTGTTTTGAATAATGCAGAAGGAGCATATTTGAAGGCATGTGACTGACTAGCTAGTTTCAGAAATAAGACCTTTCATGGTACGTACTTTTATAACCCTGTTGAAAAGAAATACATTTAAAGTAAAATTAGATTGTCAATCTGAAATATAAAATTGAGAACTAAGGCCCCTTAAATTTAGTTTTACTTTATGTAGATAAAAATTATATAAAAATTAATTACAGAAAAATAAAATATTTCATTAGTTTTCCCTTATTGTCTCTCTCTCCCCTGGAAATGAAAAAAAGTACATTTCATGTGAAAAAAAAAAACTTTTTGAAAAGGTCACTGTATCAAATGAGCCTGCTCTGGGGCTGAAGAGGCTCCATTTTTGTTACTTACTCCATAGGAATTTGTCATTTCTATGGTCATTTTGACAGGTTGTTTGGAATCTGTGCTTTTAATTGTTTATTATTTTATAAGTCTAACAGAAAAATCATTCTAAATATGTAAAAATGAATGGATGGATTTTGAAGAGGATGAAATAAATCAAGTCATCTACATCCTCTGAACCCCTGTTCATACAAACACCTCAGCTTGTCCCATACACAAGATTCAATTTCAGTGTGGGTCTGGAAAGAACTTTTTTCTTTCTCAGTGAAGTAACATCAGCTAGCTTAGTACACTACAGGAGAGTAGTAGCAGAAAGGAAACCTTTCTTTGACCCTGAAACATCAAAGTGTTATTCCGTCAGACAACCAAGGC
Organism: Pipra filicauda; assembly: GCF_003945595.2. Lineage (NCBI taxonomy): Eukaryota > Metazoa > Chordata > Aves > Passeriformes > Pipridae > Pipra > Pipra filicauda. The sequence goes on along the minus strand of NW_024104683.1, from coordinate 177,844 downwards.
ACCCATCGGTGTTCAACTCAAGCACCAACCTAGTTGTTATGGTACTGCTGTGACTATGAGGAAAAGCAGGATTTCTGCAGTAGCTTGGGGCAGATGTCTGCTTTAAGTTCCCTCTCAGCCATCTATTTTGGACTGAACACCCCTCAAGCACAATCGAGAAGTGATTTGATATACTGTATTTTGCATCTGCAGCCTAGGTGATCCCCAGAAAGCTGCAGCCTCAAACCATTCATCACACAAGGGGTTCAGACACGCTGGCAGAAACTGCCGGTGCAAGAACAATAGCTGCCTAACCTAGCACTGATTTTAGCAGGGCTACCACATACATGTGATCCATTAGCATCAATCAAAATTTCATGAGAGAATTGAAGACCACCAGAATGCCCTTTCGGGGCCATACCCGCACGTTGTGAGAGCTGTGGAAAACTGTGGCTAGTCAGTGAGAAGAGCTTTGTGCTTCTCACTCACGAGTACAGGGGTCTAAGTGAGGCACTGATGGGGTAGCACGGAGAATCAGTGAGCTGGAAACACAAGGCACAGAGATCTGGAAGAAGTACAGGCATTTGAGTATTGCTTTCAATGCACCTGACAGCACGAGGTACGGACATTATCACAGACACAGAAACCAGCCCGCCACTGAAGCCCAACACCCAGCCCAGTACTGGTACCAGGGAGAGCTGTATCTTTAAAAACCACACCACATTTCAAACAAAAGAATAGAAAACAGGTGAGGACACCTTGCATCTTGGCAGCTCAGGAATCCCTCATAAAGCACCATGTTTATCTGCTCAATTAAAATTCCTAGATTAATGGTTTCTTACTTCAAAGTTTCCTCTTATGTAGTTTCTGGAGCATCATTAAACATACAATACCTGGTTTCTGTTTGTCACCTGCATAACTGTTATTGCAGTGTCCTCCTTCATTCCAGCTGTACAGTTTTTTGGCTTACAGCACTTAACCCTCTCCAGTTCTGCTTATTGGCTCATGTGCTAAAAAACTTAAAAATTATTTTCATTACAGAGTCAACTGGCAATCTGTTACCCTAGATGCAGTTTTTATCTTCCCCTTTCCTAAAAACAGCCTTTTATTTTAATACTAAAGAAGTCTCTGTAAAGATAAGAAGAATGAAAAACTATTCATCACTGTCACAGCCTTTCATTAAAGAAGCTTATTGTGCACATAGGAATATGAAGGATTTCTTCAAAAGGAACAGGTTATATAATTTTCACCTGTCTTTTATACATTTCTCATTCCTGGTATCCTGGCATCTGTTGGAAGTGTATCCCTCTGGGAACACTACCGGCATAGAGTTCTCCAGCATTTCACAGCAGGATGGTTTTTCAGCAAAACTGCTGGGCTGGAGACAGTAAAAGTGTGGCTCTGGTGCTCACAGATCTCTGGCAACACATTAACTCATTTGGAGAGTACTTTAGCCCTCAGCACTGCTTACACTGTTAGTGTGTGTCCAGCACTCCCATCATATAAATGTTCTATAGTCTTCTCATGGATCACAATGGAATGTGTAGCTGCTGTGTGCACAGAATTAAAAGATAAATTCAATTCCGAAGAGTTCCCACTCACATTGTATGTCCTGAACACCTTTTCTCCTTAAATTCATTGCCCTTCCTCTACCCTGGGTGTCTTAAAAACAGAACAAAGCCAAAGAAACACAAAGCACAAACAAACAAACCCCCAGAAGAAACAGATGTATTATATAACTTAACATGATCATGCCATCATCTGTTATTCTCCAAATATGCACCCAACTATATATGGTAAAAAATGCTATTCTGTCAAGGCATTTTTAAAATATCAACCAGATTGTGCATCCATACTGCCTTGTTTCAACACACATTTCTTATCACTTCTAAAGAAACAAAGCTCTGTATGCATCAAACAATAAACTTGATTTTGTTACATGGTTCCTGTGGACATACACACTGCTCAAGTTAGTGATGAGTACATTGGCTCCCACTGAAGTCAATAAAAGTGGCAGATGGCTCAAGCCACCTCTAAAAACAAGGAACTACAGTTGGGTAGGACAAAATTCTGCAAAGTTTTGCCTACCTTTTCCAAATGACCTCTGTTCTAGAGAACACGTTGTACCCCCCAGGTGGCATGTTTAAGTGTTATTGTTCATACCCGTGCTTTGCACACTGCTTCACTGAATTATAGAGCATTAGCAAAATTGCAGTGTTATTTGCAGGGCAAGTGATAATTCAGTCTCTTAAAATCATGCTGTACCAGCTCAAGAATACTGAATTTGCCGATGTAAAGGAGAAAGGACTCAGAAAATTAGCAGGCAAATGACATAGGAGTACATAGTGAGTACATTCTTTCACTGTACACCTGTGATAGATAAAAATGTCATCACAGAAATCCACAGAACATGTGACAGTTACCAAACTCCTACCTAACTGCTTTCTGAAGCTTCCTGTGGTCCAATTAAATACTAGAAAGAAAAGACAGAATACTGAAAGATAAGCAACACATGATTGCCATGATACTCAAAACAAATTGTATCTGAGGGGCAAATCTGAAACTAGTATTATATGCAATTTCCATAGATTGATTACTCATAGGAAACAGACATTTATGTTTCCTGTAGGAACATATCAGGTTAACGGTTTTGTTTTTGTTTTGGGGTTTTTTCCCTAAGATGTTTAAGGAACTGTGTGGGGAATATCCAGACATAATGAAAATGTCACCCAGATCATCAAGGATAGTACAGAACAAATTGGAAGAGTGGGAACTATGATGCACATTGTATGTCATGCATCTCACCCTCTGTCTAAGGGGTAGAAGTGCTTACACTGAGATACACACGTACAGAGGAATAAAGGAAGTTTAAAGGCCAACTGAATAAATTCAGGTGAGCAAAGTCATAGAGTAAATGAGAAATAACACAACCAGTTTTACAAGAAACTACTTGCAGCATAGAGAGGAATCTGTACCTACACCTAAGGCTGGACAAACCGATTACTTACCAGAGTAAATCTTAATGAATTCCACTCACCTCCAACTTCCATCTGACATTTAACAATGCAGCAGGACTGGGACAGTTTAGATTTTGAAGGGAAATAAAGAATAAGCAAAACCCCTCTGACACTCTTAAGAAATGCCTGGTGAATACTGAAAATGTTTTTAACATTACAAATATATTTTGATAGGTTTTACAACCTTTAGCATTTCATATATATGAACATTATATGATTTGATTTTTACTTCTAAGAATATTATCCAAAAAGAAAAGGCTAAACGGTTGTAAAAGGTGTTTTGCAAATATATGTCTTGGAAATGCTCATGAAACATAAATCCACAAATATAAGTGCTGCTGGATCTTTTTCAGAGCATAACTATTTTTAAAAAGAATATTTGATAGAAATTTAAATTTAGAACATCAAATGGTACCATTTATCTGATCACGGTTAGAATTAGCATAGTAAATCACATAGAGGAAAGAAAAATAGATGTGCTCCTAGACATAGTAGAAATAGATATTTTAGCATTAATCAACTGGTTGAAGTATGTTCTTACAAAACATTTGAGAAAATTCAAATAACTAACACATTTGTAAAAATTAAAAGGCTAAATCATCAGTCAGTCACCACTGTGAGTCATTTATTTACTTTTGCTTAAATGTCAGAAATGAATGGTGTTACGAGCATCACCGACATCTTCTCAAAATCTTGATGTGCCACTCCTCTCTGTGCATTCTTTTTTAATACCATATGCTCTATTTTTGGAATCTTTAATGAGGGCACACACATATAAATGAAAGTACAGAATATCCCAAATGAACAGAGTAAGTTTTCCACTCAATGTCTAATTTATCTCACCACAGGTTATGTGAGCCCTCTGATAATTTTTTTTTCCCTATCACTAAAGGGATGCAAAATCCATATGATTATACTATTCTATCAGTTGTTTTAAAATCTCTCTGAAGAAAGACATCAATACCAGTTTTTTACAATTTCTAAACATGGAGTCTAGTATGCTAAAATAAAGACTATGAATCAGTAAGTCATATTATTCCTGAAAAGGTGAGGAAATCCCATGAGTAGCAAGTTAGTAAAAAGTAAAATTATATAATAAGTAACAATCGAACAGTTCTGGAACAAAGACATGACTATTTTTAAGAAAAGTAGTTCATCTTAGAAGATTAGCATCACTGAAGTAGGCAATATATTTAGCTTCTATAAATGAATACTGAATTCATTACCACAGCTATATAAAAATGGATGCAAAAATAAGCCATTTCCTGTATTTACCCAAATGTAAACATGAGTACATTTTGTCTTTGACTTTGGAATTCAATAATAAAAAGAGAACCCAAAAGATAGCAGAAGTCTACTGACTTAAAATGTAATTTTAATCCAAAACCATGATTCAAATCTTGCTTTGATGAAACATAAAGCTGTGAATTGGAGAAGTCCCTTATTTTTCCATTCTAATTCAAATACAACAAACTGTACCAAAATCTTTAAACTGGCACATACAATGCAAGAAACATCCTTCCTCTTATTACATCTCTTGGATTTGCTTGTGGTATTTTCAATAAAGATTTATTATTTTAGTCATCTTTGCCAGCAGAAAAGAATGTTGTTGACATTCCTCTAGGTGTTTAGCCTAAATTATTATTAAACTGCTCAAATCTGGTAATTCAATAAACCAAGAATTTGCTCAGGAAAAAAACTAATGATCCTTTAAATGTTGCCACTTTCTTAAACTTAACTACCAAAAAGATGATGATTTAATTACTTGAAGAAACATAATGAAATCACCTTAATTTGTTTTTCATTGACTAAAGAAGAATCACATAACATTGACCCCATTAACTACAATAAAAGATCTGGTTTTTATTTCTTGGTGAAGATTACCATTTAGAGAAAGACACAGATTATTATTTTAGTATTCTGGGTATGCATGTGTGTCTTATAAAACCAGGATTTTCACTGACCACAAAAATACTCCATGCCTTTTTGTATTTAAGACATTCTGGCAACCCCTGGTTTGGATCCAAAGTCTTTTCAAATCAATGGAAAATCTCCCATTGCTTTTAATAATTTTAAACCAGGTACCAAAGCACTGAGATGAGGTGATAGCTGCCTTGGTGCCTGGGAACTGTAGAATAAAACATGTAACATATGCCAATATTTCTAATACAGATAGATATTCCTTAGCCAGCACTTCATTCACCTGTGCTTTTTCACAGAAACTGGGATTGTCTACATCACCACAATGACTGTCACAGAGTCTGCAGTCAGATGTTTTAAGAAGGCTGCTCCCCAGTAGGAATTTGGGTTTGAAAAAAAAAACAAACAACCAAACAAAAAAAAACCACAAAAAGAGAGAAATGCTGAAAAGGAGACCAAAATGCTTTCAGAATCTTGCAATGCCAGCAGATCTCAGTAAGGACATTTGGAAACCCAAACAGAGCAAATGCACTGAGATTAATGCAGTCACACCTCAGATGATCTTTGTCCACCCAAGATCTCCTGACTTTGAAACACAGGGCAATGAAAGTAAATGTAGAGGCTTCTTTAAATCAGTTCTGCAGAAAATGTGTGTCATATGGGCAGGGTAAAAAAAATCATCACCACAGGAAACGGCATTTGGTTTGATTAGAATGGCAGCATAACATTTCTTATGGAAAGTAATGTTTATAAATAGTGAAATATGTGTGAAAATACTCTTCAAATCTATTTGACATCTGTCTTCCAAGGGACTGTATTTTTGGCTGAGTTTTTATTTTCAGTCCTTTGCCTTAAGCTTGCATATGACTGCTCTATTATTTAGAAAGTAGTGGCCTTCTTTTATTAATACAAAGAATGGGCAATTTTAAATTTAAAGGTACAAAACTACCACCATTAAATTATAATTTAATGCAGTGCTCAATGCAGGAGAAGTCCTCCTCCTGGAATAGCCTTCTTCCAAAGAAATGGAAAAGAAACAAGCAGAGACAACAAGTCTGTATCAAATGAAATGGTTCACTGACATAATTCTGGGACTAGCATAAAGTAGGTCTTCAGATTGCATGACTTAAACAAAAATGGGTAGTAAACAAATAAAAATGAAGATACTGCTCAAGAAACAGAAGGAGCACATGGTGAGGAATTTATAGCAAGGAGTGATGGCTGAGAGAAGAATAAGCATAAGGAGATAAGAATAGTATTTTCGAAAACAAGGTCATTGCAGAAAAGGTTTCAGATTCCAGACTATGTTTATAGCCTTTGGTGTCAAGCTGCCCAAAAACAGATTCAGAAGGACTGACTTTGTAAAGGTAAATTTTCTCTGTCATCTTTGTTCTCACCCGAAGTACTATCTGTCAAAGCCTATAAACTTCACTGTAGATAGATTATGTTAATAAGACATGAAATAATGTATATAGCTACAGGGAAAATAGGGTGCTTGTATCAAATACATTTTCCTGTTCACCCTTGCAAGATCTCAGGGGCACTTTCTGCAGATAAATGGGCTTGGAATGACGTTAATTTAAAATTGTATTTCCAGTTGTAAACAGATCGTGCAGACAATGGACATGTAAGCAATCCCAATGTTGCCATAAATAACTACTTATAGTCACCCTTCCTTATTCAAACTTTTCAATGCTGAATGTCTAATCTATACAAAAGCAACATATTTAATTCTCATCATCTCAATTTTGCACTTCAGGTGACTTAAACAAGGGGTTATAAAGTCATTTTTTCACAGGTGTCCATAACTCATTTTCCATAGCACTGCATGGGAATTGTGAGGGTTCCGTATCCCTCAATACTTAAGGTGGGGCAACAACAGTTCAGAAGCACTCACTAATTCTGAATGGTGAATTTTAGGTTTTCAAAGAGCGTGACTTACTGCTGCTTTCTCTGAGATGCAGCTGCTGAACATCAGAAAGAGCATTTAGAGTACTCTGATATAGCTGGATGCCTATCTTGATTTTCAAATTCACAGTCACCTAATCCCTAGTGAAAATCATAGGAGATAATTGCAAAAATGCTTTTCAAAGCCAGCTCTAAAGTGGTCTCAATTTCTAGGTCCTTTGACAACTTTACTGGCACAAGTGTATTCCCCTGTAATAGATGTTTCTGTGTACCCATGTGTTTGCAAGATTTTATAATCCGTTAGCAATTACAAAGATTTTTGCTGGAAAGACAATTAAGTTTGTCTTGACGTAGTTCTTCTTAAAACTGTGTCTTCCTACAGGCATTTGAAATTTCAAGGATTTTGAGTGACTTGAATACATACAGGTATCACAGACAGTGAAGGGAAGCAGTTCTACTTATATTTGAAATCTTGTGTGTTATGCATGAACAAGTTTTAAGTGGACACATACCATAATTTCCTATCAGTGTGGTAAAGTTTATAGACAAAAAGTACAATTTCAGATGAGTACTTGCAATCATTATTCCTTTCAATCCACTGCTAGATCTTGTCATTACAGGCTCTTCTGTTTGTAATGTGCATTTTGTATGTGGCTGGCCCTTCTCAACTGGCACAGCTGAGGAGATGCACTAGATAAGAGTGATGGACTGGTCTCTTTCTAGGTTCCCTTGTTCACCAGTCAGGGTCCACTGCTTTCCCAATGTCCTGCTGTAACATATTTCTGAGTCTGTGGGTACCTGAGTTCCTGCCAGCTGGCAGATGCTCGTACTCTTTCCCAGCTAATAAATTGCAGCTTCAGCTCCAGCTGATGCCTCAGGAACTGAAGCAGGATTTTGGAAGTAGGACTTGCTGTGTTTTCACTACCACTGCTTTCTGATCCTTCCAGATGCTTTGAGCATACCTAAGCCAAAAGGTGTGTATAAGTGGCAGAGAGGTACCTGTCTTTCCCTGCTTTCAAACAGGTGTTCTGGTGTTCTAACAAGGAGACTTGAACTTTCTCTTGCAGTCAAGATATGGAGGTTCAGAACCTTTCCACATCATACTGAGAACATACCAGCATTCTCCAGGCATATCCACCACTTCCTTCATGTCTCTTGTTCACACACTCATGGTGATGATTTAGACATAACCCTAATTCTAGAAAAAAAACCCCAAACATTTAGGAATCCCAGTGGAAGCGTCTGCTTGCTCAAAGACCATCTTAGTCTCATCACAGTTCTCGATGTTCCTGTCTTGTCTAGTAAGATTTTCTTTCCTAAGAGCTGACATATGAGGGACTGCTCTGGGTTGCCTAATTCTTCCCTATAAATTGCTTGAGGGAATCCTGGAACGGAGGACTCGATGTAGCCACAAAACTCATTGGAGACAGGCAGAGCCAGGGACTGAAATGTTCAAATACCTTTAAAAGTCTAGGCCTGTGCCAGCTGAATTTCTTTTTATCACAGCAAGAGGTCTTCTAAATATCTTCATGTGAGTAATGTCACTTGTCACAAAAACAAACAACACCACCCCCACCCCCACAACAACAACAAAACCCACCAAAACTACAAAAACCACACACACCAAACCCAAACAAATCAGTCTGGAAAGCATTAAAAATTTCAAATCTTTAAGGTAAAGATCTCCTAAACTCTCTCTAAATACAAAATCTATTAAGAATTTAGAAGAGTTTGTTCGTGTCAATGTGAGACACCCACTTTGAATATGAAAAGAGGTGTAATAGTATGAACCCATTGAGGGATGCATTTCTGCCCGGTATCTTTGTTTATGGTAACTGCTTCCCAGGCTGTCTCCTCTGCTCCATTCTCCAGTGTAACATAATCTGAAATACACACCCTAGCACTGTGCAGGTACCAGATTTAATTTATAGGCCTCAATTAAATTGACTAACTATGCAAAGCTGAAGCCAAATGTAGATTTATGTTTAAAATAACCAAGGGGGACCTAAGGCAGGTGTTTCTGCAGTATAAGACAAAAAAGTGGGCCATAACTTCCTGCTTGCTTCCCTGACAGCCATCCCCACAAACCAACAGGCATGCCACCCCCACAAACCTACAAACCTACAAAACCCTGCTAAAAAGGCCCAAATTAAATTATTTGCCAAATTTCCCCAGTAGAGGTTCCTTGCTCCTTCCTACTGAAATCAATAATTTCTGCAGGAAAATCTATGCTAAGAGAAAAATATTATGCTCTAATCAAAAGCTCAAAAGGTGTAAGTTAAACACATGCCCATTGGCTCAAAGTTCCCGAACTCCTCGTGTCTATGTCCCTCAAGGTTCAAAGTAGGGAAAGGAGCGACATGAGGCTCTAAGCCTGTACTCTTACAGCCTGTACTCTTATATCAGCTTCTGCAGTAAGTCATTCAGACAGATGTCTTCAGAATCATGCAGGATCCAAATTCTTCAGGACTTTGAACGCTTGAATCATTCTCTTTAAATAAGACAACAGCCACTTTCCACAGCAACTAAAGTTTCCAACGACTGTAGTGTGTTACTCAAGATACCATGTACTACACTAATCTACTCAGGAGGTGACAGAGGCATGAAAAACCATGTCAGGCCAACCTCTGAAAGGAAAGGTTGCAGACTCCTGGGCAAACACAGATGATAAAAGCATTCCTGGCGGTTGTTGCTGTCTAAGCATTCTGGAACAGCCAAGGACGTCTTCAGAATGGCACAATATCGTCTTCAGAAATCCGCTCTCATTATCTATTTTGTTTGTGCAGTGCTTGTTTTGTCCCTCAACAACCTTGCATGACCTTCTTTTAAGCCGATGGATGTTAAACATACTCAGGCAAGAATAAAATGGAAATCAGCTCCTTACAAAACAATCATACATAGTCTTTGAGTTGACAGGCAAACCTGAATCCAGTAGCATTTTTGGATAAACATCACCTTGATTTGCCTCTCCAGTTCCAAACACATAACACAGAACCAAACTCACAATTGCCAACACATTGGCTATGAACTGAACACATCTTAAAAACAGAAACAAAACCATACACAAAACCCAAATGCAGGAACAATCAACAAAAATCTGAATTAAAAGCTAAACTGATCTGAGAGAACATAAATCTGAGATTGTGCCTGCATTTCACAAAAGCAGCAAAAACTGCTGCACTGCCAGACCAAACCCTCTTTGCCCCGAGGCCTGAATTCTACAACAAATTTGTATCCTTAGATTACCTTTTCTTCTCAGGCATAAATGAAGTTGCCTGGAGGTTTTTTTCAGTGCTCTCTACAAAACCTATAAGAACTTGATCGCTGACAAAAATATTCCTGCCTTTTCAGTGTTATTCTCACTGTATCTGCTGTCAGACATCTCCATGCATGGCATACAACATACCAAAAAAAAGTGTTATGACAGGAGCTCCAGAAACACACAGCCAGTGCTTTCTGCATAGCTAAATGACACTGTTCCAGCTGGTTGATTAGTGTCCTTTGATGTGACCTTTTTCCTTCAGCCAAGCTGATATTCAAGCTTAACTTCATGGAGGAAATCAATCAAGTTCTGCTTACAATTCCAACAGTGTAAATCTGAAGCCAGCTCATTGTTCTATTTCCAATGTTACAGAAACACAAAGACAGTACTTTAGACCAACAGCACTGTGAAAGGTGATGTATATTTAAAATCAGACACCAGTAATGCAGAAAGATTACATTTTAAATTAGCAACAATGTCCCAACGGTGCACAAGGAAAACAAATGCAAAGCAGCTTATGGAAGAATAATTTGAATATCCTGTACATACTGCTAAATTCCAAATGAATCCCACAAAAAAAGCTTTCTGTCATTGGCAAATACACCATCCACCAGCTATCAAGAAACAAGCAAAAGTCAAGAAGTACAGAAGAACCAAATTAAAAATGTGTATCTCAGATACAGAGCTGTGTTCAACATGATGCTCTCACTTGGAATACTGTATTTGGTTCATACTGTTATGTAAGGTGTATAAAAGCCAAATAGGGTTCACAGTGCTTTTTAAAGAGTGATTTAGAGATATTTTCCATATAACAAGAGATTTTTAAGATTGGGTTTGGACCCAGAGGACACCCAACTGTAGGACAAATCTCCATTGACAGACAGCTCTGCCTAATTAGACTCATCAGGCAGTGTTCAAAGGCAGAAGAGAGAACCTTAATTCCAACATCTACCAAAGGTCTTTAATGGGAAGGAATCCCGAATAGTTATGAACATGCTACGTAATCCAAGAAACTAGAACAGACATGCTGCAAAAATATCAAAAGGTGAGACAGAACAGGAGAAGATGGCTGGTAAACTGCTGGCACTGTCACCTGCCCTGCAGTGCACACACCCCATCCCCTGCCCTGCAGTGCACACACCCCACCATCCCCTGCCCTGCAGTGCACACACCCCACCATCCTCTGCCCTGCAGTGCACACACCCCACCATCCTCTGCTCTGCAGTGCACACACACACCCCATCCTCTGCCCTGCAGTGCACACACCCCATCCTCTGCTCTGCAGTGCACACACACACCCCATCCTCTGCCCTGCAGTGCACACACCCCATCCTCTGCTCTGCAGTGCACACACCCCATCCTCTGCCCTGCAGTGCACACACCCCACCATCCCCTGCCCTGCTGTGCACACACCCCATCCCCTGCCCTGCAGTGCACACACCCCACCATCCGCCCTGCAGTGCACACACCCCCCATCCCCTGCCCTGCAGTGCACACACCCCACCTCTGCCCTGCAGTGCACACACACCCCATCCTCTGCCCTGCAGTGCACACACACACCCCATCCTCTGCCCTGCAGTGCACACACCCCATCCTCTGCCCTGCAGTGCACACACACACCCCATCCTCTGCCCTGCTGTGCACACACCCCACCATCCCCTGCCCTGCAGTGCACACACCCCACCATCCCCTGCCCTGCTGTGCACACACCCCATCCCCTGCCCTGCAGTGCACACACCCCACCATAAACAAACATAATTTAAGACCTATATCGACAGTTCCTTGTTGTCTTTTCATATAGAAAAGATTTCAAAAGCATAAGCACAGATGAGCCCCAACTTCTCACCTTCTTTTGGAAAATCTCTACTGAAATAGCATCCCTGGAATCATCAGTTAAATACGCCTTGCCCTTACTTTTCTCACATATATGTTTTGCATATGTTATTAACAATCCCATAGATTTAGCTTGTTGAAAATTCTTAATGTCATTTTAATGCTAAGAAACACATTAGTACTGGTGTTTCTCTGGTTGGTTCCTTTACTTGTTTCTTAGCAGCCTTTTTATTTTTTTTAAAGTTCACAGCTTATTCAGAATCACGCTGCTCTTTTAATCTCTTGCTGGACCTGCTGTTCCCTTCGTGATAACTATGTTTTGTCTTGAGCTACATTAAGATGACTCGGAAACTGCGAAACAGGATTATATCTTTTTTATTAATCTTTATGACTGTAACAAAGCCTAATGGGAAATTGGAGGGGATTCAGAGAAGAGTGAATATCATTAAGGTGCTTGGGTAGTACATATTTAATTACCTTCAGAAGGCAGCATGGGTGTAGCCAGTGTTACCCAACCTCTGACACGAATCTGCTGAATATGGGGTCACTCACAGTAGTGAGGGAGATAATTGTTTACTGTTAAAAAAACTGTAATGGAATGGAAAGATGAAAAGCAATGTTTACACTAAATAGCAGAAAGTATTTTAAAATTGTAAATCTGATATTATGAACAGATGATGATGTCACTTAGGAAATAATTTGGAGATAGAAGTGGGAGGCTGCTGTCACCTGCCCATCCAGGCTGCAGCCTGTCCCTAAGACACTCTCAAGAAAAGGCATGGCCCAAGCAGCTCCTGGACTCGCTGACCTGCTCTGCTGCACAGCTGATCTCCCACTGGCTGGAAATCAGCCCTCAGTGTTCACTGTAAGACACTGCACGTTGAGCTTACACTGACTGCACCTGTGAGAGCTCTTCCATTAATGGCTGTGGCTGCATAATTGTCTGTAAAGCCACAAAGCTGGGATTTTTCTACAGCTGCTAAAGAAAGCTAGGCTACAAAACCCAGCAGAGTATAAAGATTTTACCCACCTTTAAAATCTCAGCCAAAATGACCGTTTTGGTTTCCTCAGACACAGCCCCTCTCACCAACCTAAGTAACAAATAAGATTCAGCAGGTCTTAAGCTGTAACAGTTCTCCATTCAGACCTGTTCAGGGGAAGGGCAGGAGTCCTAATTCTGGAGTTTGTTTTACTTCTGATCTAGCAGAACTCGACTATCAAACCACATTGGGGCACTCCTTCATTGCACATTGGAAGAAAGTTAAGTTTCCACAAATGTGAGAGGAGGGAGGGATGGGCTATCTCCCACTGAAAACTCTGTCACACTTTTTGCTTAATTTGTTTTGAAATTGTTTTAAAACTATGCTGTGGATTATGGACAAGAATATTTTAGACCAAATAAATAAATTGGATAAAGCAATTTTGCAGTATCAGTCTCCCTCACTCCTTTCTTTTGCTTTGTAGGAACGGCCAAGACCAATGCAGAGGGTGTTTGACTTGGCAGTTAATGACCAAGGCAAAAGGTCATGTACAAAATCTTAGCTTCCAAGAAACTCAGTTTAGCAGTTACCACTAATTGACACTGAGGAAAGATCAGACTCCAAGCACTCAGTCCATTTCTTCTTATCTGTCAGGGAGTTAATTGCTGCCTCTTTCTCCCCCTCAAGAGAGGCCACTGATGAAACCAGAGTGCCCAACTTTTAAAGGGAGTCACACGCATCGACCCAGACTTTTGCAAGTGACCCTTCCAAGGCCGTTCTGTGGTGCTTCTTACAAAACCCATTAGAATTGTGATCTTTCTCTGCTGTCCATAATTATAAGACTAATCCAATTCTCCCTAAATACTACAACAGTTTTAATATTGGCTTCAGCAGGAGTGGAAACACGGAGTTATATTTAGCATCCAAAGACGATCTACTGTCCACAAGGTCGTGGAGTCTGAAACTGAGAAGATGATGTCACTTTTTCAAGTCACTCTTATGCTCTAGGATTTATTGGAAAGAAGATTCTGTTGTTTTTCAAAGAGTTTCTTTATGGATATATTTCACCAAATCCTCGGGAAAATCCTCCTTGTGCTACAATTGGGATTCAATGAGCCTATAAGACAAAAGTTTCTGTAACCCTAGGTAAAAGTATGATCTGTGAAGTTGATTTTCAGACCAGTTTAGGAGATTCCTTGTCTTTATCCAACAATACACTGCCATCGTGTGGTTCAGGGTATCAGCGGCAACTGATGGAATACCAGGATGTTTTTACAGATCTTTCACAGTTTTAATTTCTATTATGCTAATAATGTGCTTCATGCTTTCAGAGTGTTTATTGAAAGTTGAGGTTTTTTTAAAGGGAACAAATAATTTGATTCCCTCTTCAGATTAGAGGAACTAAAAATGTTCAGTAACATTATTCAAAATGAACTGTATTTCATTTGCTTTACTTCAATAGTGGACTGTTCCTAATGCAGACCACTGCTATCCTTCCATTTACTTCAATTAAAACAAAATGTGTGGGTTCTTTGAATAATTATATATTTTTTTTATATATGTGTGTGTTTATGCATATGACATCTCTTGGTCGGTTGCTTCTCTGAATTGACAAAAAGCCAATGGCTTTCTAGTCATTCTCTCAATTTTCTCTCTACTAATAACTTGCTCTCTTAATCCTAAGTATTCAGCTACAGATCCCGATGGACTAACTCGAAGGTAAGCCCTTCAGAATCTGAAATTTAAGGGGAAGTAGTGCAAAAGAAACACTGCTTTGTGCATCTACTGACTGATCTTCCAAGATATAGAACAGTGAGACCATGCCTCATCTTCTCTAGTCTACTACAGAAGAAAAAAGGATTATGATTACCACGAGGTTAACATTCACATGGGGCCAGTCATTTCCCCTCTTTGAAACACTCATGCAAGGTCCTGACTAATCCAATGATATGCACTTGTCAGAAGAAAGTCACTATTTCTTTTTCTTCCCTACAACTTTGTCTTTAATAGCTAATCCTGCTTTTAAAAAAATCCATCTGCTTTCATAGTGCTAGGAAGTCGACGCTGTCCAGGAAAGTCAAGAGCTGTAGGTAGCACTTTACCTAGGATAGTGGAACAGAATAGAATGGAAGAGATTAGAATATTTCAGCTGGAAGGGGCATACAACAATCATCTAGTCTGACTGCCTGACCTCTTCAGGGCTGACCAGAAATTAAAGCACGTGATTAAGGACATTGTCCAAATGCCTCTAAAACACTGACAGCCTTGGGCCATCAACCACCTGCTTAGAAAGCTTGTTCCAGTGTTTGACCACCCATTCCATGAAGAAAGGCTTCCTAATATCCAGTGTAAACCTGGTGCAGCTTTCAACAACTACTACACATCTTATTACTGGATCCCAAGGAGAAGCGCTCAGCACTTCCCTCTCTCTGTCCCCTCCTCAGGAAGCTGCACAGAACAATGAGGTTGTCCCTTAGACTCCTTTCTCCAAATTAGACAAGCTCAGAATCTTTGCCCACTCCTCTTGGGAATTCCTTCCAGTTCATTCACCAGCTTTGTTTCCCTCCTCTGGACAAATGCAGGGATCTTCACATCACTCCCAGATTGTGGGGCCCAGAGCTGCACACAGTACTCACAGTGAGGTCACACCAGCACTGAACACAGCAGGATCACCATCCCCTTTGATCAGCTGGCTGTGCTGTTTGATGCACCCCAGGGTGGGTTTGCCCTCTGGGCTGCCAGGACACACTGCTGACTCATGGTGAGCCTGCTGCAGCTCATACTGAACTAGCACTCCCAGGTCCCTTCCTGCAGAGTTGTTCTCCACCCACTCCTCTCCCAGTTTTTACTTGTGCCTGGCATTTCTCCATCCTAGGTGCAGAATCTGGGATTTGGACTTGTTACATTTCAACCAATTAATCACTCCCCAATGCTCCAAGCTATCAAGATCCCTCTTCAGAGCATCTTGTCCCTCAAGAGTGTCAACAGCTCTTCCCAGCTGGGTATCATCAGCAAACTTGCTCATGGAGGATTCCACCCCTACACACAGATCACTGATGAATATATTGAACAGAACATGCCATGGAATAGAGCCCTGAGGACCACTGCTGGTGTTCTGTATCACACTGGTGTGGTACTTTTTAAGAATATGACTTTGAGAGGGTAGGCTATCACAGGTTGTCACTCATAACTGTTACTGCACAGTGAACAAGCAACAGCTTGCTTTAAAAGGCTATCTTTATGTTTATTCACAAGGATTGCAGCAGCACCTCTAAGGGACACTCAGTTGTTACAGTCAAGTAAACAACTTGCTCGGAGAAGATAGCATTCAAAGCTCGTCCCAGTTATTTAGCATTCAAAGCTCACAACAGGTATTTGTTTTCACATGTCCATGGAAAAAGGTCGTCCTGACTCAATCACTTTTGCAATTACATTGTATCCTGGAAGGTATTAAAATATATTTTTCTGATATACAGTTAATAAAAAGTCAAATTTGCTTTGCTTCTGGCACTTCTATATACGAACTTGTAAAACTCATCTATATGTATTCATTTATTTATATAAAACATAGACATATTCATTATCTTTATATATTCAGTTTCCCTTTATTTACAGCTGTCATACTGGGAGGACAGATACATTGGAATATCCTACAGATAGTTCAGTATGTTATGCCATATACTGTACATATACTGTACTACATAATTTTCCATTATGTTCCAGAAAATCCAGTTTATAAAGAAGTCTTTTACAGACCCTCATCCTTCCCACCTCCCTTATTTTGATGTTAATGTTACCTTTGATGTGGGAAGGACGTGCAACTGGACAAGCAATCCAGAGGAGGGCGTCCTGTTGCTTTGGATGGGGAGCGGGTCCCCGGAGCCGAGCCCGGACAGCCTCGGCTGTGGGGAGGGGATGGCAAAGCTCCAGGGCACTGAAAACAGACTCAAATCAGCAGTGCGTGCACCGTACCCATGTAACAGGAGACAGGTGAGTACACTGAGCTGACACCAGCATTCGCCACCTCCTGGGTAAATCCGAGTGCTCACTACACGCCCTAACTCTGGGGGGTGCTGCCCACCCGAGCCCCTGAGCTCCCCGGGGTCTGGGAGCTCTGCCCACCCGCTCCATGCCCTGTACCCCAGCCCAGCACACACTGCACTCCTCCAGGAAAACCATCCCACAGCTCTTCGAAGATTCTGAGAATTTTTTGCAGCATGAAAGGTCTGCAGTGAAAAGTGAAGATTCTGACCCCAGTTGATTGTCTGAGCTGCTAAACACCAATTTGCTTCTGAGAATTTTAGGCTGAACTCACCTCAAACCCATATTTAATATTGAACCTGAGCCAGTTCCTGCCAGAAAAGAGCTTTCATATCCCTTTATGCCAAAGATTGTTCAAAATTGGACACCCAGCAAGTCATGCAATCATTAAGAATACCTCTTTTGTAAACAGATACCAGAATGAGCAAGAAGAGGCATCCTAAAATATTATGAAATTTTTGAAACAGGAACCAATAAAAAAAGATTATCTGAGAATTTAGATCCAAAGGAAACACCTGCAAACTCTGCCCTTCTCAAAATTTCTGAGACTTTTATCAATCCTGTGTCTGGGGAAACCTTTAAAAATCACGAAGGAAAAAAAATCCTGCCTCTGAATTAAAGTTCTCTTTTAAGTTTAACATCTTTCCTACAGTTAAAGAATATTTTTGAATGGGAGAAGCTAGCCTTGGAAAAAAACCTTCATTAACTGCTGGGAGGAGCATTTTTGTGTAAAACACAGCAAATATATTTCAAATCACTCAGTGAAGAAAATAAAAAAATACTACAGGAACAGTATATTTGAAGAAAATTACAATGTATATGAATGCCACACTATTTAAAGTATAAACTACCTATAATATTATTGACTTCTATATAACTGTATTATGCAGAAATAATTATTAAAGGTATTTCTAACTTTTTAACTTTTAAATTCTATTAAGTTTCTTCATTTGGTAAGGACTTTTATCGAATGAAAGCTGGGAAAGCTGGGATGCATTCTGTTGCTGTATTACTGAAGTCAATGGGAACTTTTTCATTGACTTGAGTGAGAATGGAACTTTACAGTTCCAGTCAAAGGGAGGGATCTTAGTTCATCTTGGTGGAAGGTAGGCACTTTGAATTGCTAAACACAGCTTTTGATAGCTTCTGGTCAAATGAATATCTTGAAGCACTTTTCAAAAGAGTAGATAATATCATACTCTGCCACCCTGAAAATATAAACTTCTAACTTTTAAAGGTTTTTTAAACCTGAATTTCCTGTCTCGGTGTGTGAACTGTGACTATACATAGTTAAAGAGTTATGACCTTTTATTCCTGTGATGTTTCATTCCAAAAGACCTGCATGTCAACACCAGACATGCCGGTGCTGTATCTGCAACATAGCTTGCAAAATCATTTGAGATCCTTTCAAACAAAATACAGCACAGATCAGAGATGATCAAGTTGGCTGCTGTAATATGAGAGAGCTGGCATAGTCAGTTATATTTGACCAATGAAAAATCCTCATTCTTTCCACAGTATTCAGCAGATTCTGCAATTTTTCTCTCAACGGGAGACAAAATGTTAGGTTACAGAACCCTTAAAATTCCCTGCTGGATCCCACAGAATCTGCAAGTCCCACCCTGCAGGGAATGCCACTTTGCGGCAGTCTCCACACATTCCCTGAAAGAGTTCAAATTCTTTACACCAATTGAATGCATTTCTGTCTCGTTTGAATGGCAGAGTGAATGGAGACACTTGAGAGTTCTTGGTCGCAGACATTCTAATTGATCTCTTGGCTGCAGTATACTGTAATTTGTATGGAAATATGCATTTCTCTGTGTAGGCTGTCCTGCAGTGGACTAAGCATAGTCATGTCACCTAACAAGAGCACTTTATGAACCATAATTTTCTCTGTTCAAATTATATCTCTCAACTTAGGACGTATATGAAGAACCTTTCCATATACACACACACAGGAGAGAACCTGTCAAAACATGTAGCTCTGATGACATTGACTCAAAACCTGAATGCTTAACAAGAGCTCTCTATGAAATAAATGGGGAAGAGGCTAAAAATCATGTTTTCTTAGGCTAAAGTGCTTTCTACACTATCTGTAAGACAAACTGAGCTGTGGTGGTGCTGGTGCAAATCTCATTAGGTAGGCTGGTGAGTTACGCATGCAGAAACAGGCTTCTAAGGATTGTTCTGCAAAGAGGGGGCAGCACACGGAGCACTTCCCACTCCCTGTGCTGTGGGATCTGGTGAATCCCCAGCTGTGCTATAAAGCAGCCCTGTCAAGTCTCATGCACTGACTCATTCTTTTGTATCACACTCTGTCCCTGCCGGCATTGCACATTTTTACGTGGCAGTACCGTGGCTTCTCTCTCACTTTTGGATCCCACACATGAGATGCAGGTGGTCAGTCTGCTCTGTGATTATCTGACCAGCTGCATCTGATGTGTGGGTCAAGGAGCAAAAGAAAGGTCACAGTCCTGGCACTGCAGCTGGGGAATGTGCTCTTTAGCAGGACCCAGTGCTGACAGGAGCCCTGCTAGAAGGCGTGCTCCCTGCTAAGCCTATGTGCTACAGGATTCAGCTCTTTAATGACTGGACATATGCTTATCACCTAACCTTGCACAATAACCTGTGCCCCAGCACATGGAATCTCATGTCTGGAGACCAGAGACTTAACAGGTCTGTATTCATAGGCTTAGCTTTCTCATGAAATTTCTTCAGGAGAAAGAGATACGATGAGAACTCAGAGATCTGGCTGCTATTTCCACAAGAAACCTTTTGTTGACCCCAGCTTTACCCTTATGCTATTATTGGTCAGCTATTGGAGACATAAAGAAAACAACATGAATTCTGGTTTTTTTGACTTCTTGATTTACAGAATATAAAGGCAATAAAGAAGTACTTATGGTGAAGGTAACACTTGTGAACTGATTTATGCCTACTTACGAGTCTCTCTTTGTGGCAATCAAAAATTACATTTCATAAGTACATGTTTGTATGCAGTTACTTAGAATGAAAAAGGCAAGTATTTCATTGCTGAGATTTTAAATGTCATCCACCCAAAAAAACCACCGTAAACATTTTAGCTGCTCTCAGCAGAGAAGGCCAGTGACTGACATATTAAAAGCCTCAGGGCTGCAGTTCTTTACAAACTTTGATTCTCTAGATTCTTCCACATGTTTAATTCTCCTTTGTGTTAACCTCTCGCTGTATTTCATTGACAAACACGTTAACAAAAATTTTGTTTATTCCTGACATTTCTTTCTCTGGCCTGATTTTTCATCACCTTTAGTACTATGCCAAGGAAGATCAAGAGCTGAGAAATACCTCTGTGCAGGTAACTTGCACATGGTCTTGTGTACCATTTATTCCATACTGATGGATACAGAAGGCTTCCACCAAAGCACATGGTCCTCTGTGAGATTTCCATAAACCCAGGAATAGCACTGCATAAACAGAGGCATAATAACTTAGCAGAATTTAACAATTTTCCTCAAAAATATAGCCCAAAAAGCCAGTAAAATAAGGTCAAGGAAAAAATTAGATAGGCTGCGTCTTTTTGTAATCATCAGGATCTTATTTATTTGACAGAGTTCCCTTTGGCAGAATCTCTGTTGAAAACCACAACTATTTTAGAGTGTTATATTTGTTGGAACATAGGCATCTGTTCATTAAGGCATTAAATCTTTCACCATTCTTGAAAACCACACTCCTCACATGGAAGGGAGACTTCTGATCTTAAAGATTGGTCATTCCTGTTACATTGTGTAACTCTCAATTAGTAATGTGCAGTTCTTTATGAACTGAACCCTAAACATCTGCTAGGCTGGAAAATCTTCTTTGTGCATTTTTTTTTAATTTCAATTCATTTCATCTAGAGGTGCAAACACAAAAAAAACCCCTATAAGAAACAATATACAGGCCACCCTATCCCAAGTAATCGAATAAAATTAAAATAATAATGTTATTTTATCTGTGTAACAGTGGATAAATCCCAAGTGGACATTCTGTTTAAAACCTAAAAATACTGATTCATGGTAAAAAGCCTTTTAAATGGAATGCGTAAGTTTGCTCTCTACCATATAAGGCAGTAAGCAGTGGCAATGTAACATAGAGAAGACATAAAAATTAAGAGTCAAATACTTCAAGAATTCAGAGTATGTTTCAAAGACAGGTGGGTGTATCAATAACCCCCTCAGTGTGTGAGAAAACTGTATGAGTATTCAGAGGAGTCATTAGTTAGCACCAGGCTTAACCTTCTACAGGAGCCTATGGACAATACTGTTCTACAGAACATAATGTGTATTGCCTTTCTCTAAGCATTTTCCTCTCTAGCTGTAGCACTGTCAGCTACTGCTGTTGCGTGCTATTTGTGATCAAAGTGAAATAAAAATTATCCCCTGCAGACATTGTTCACCCTTTCTTTTTTTTTTTTTTTTTCCTGTGGTCAAATGAATCTAACCATTCAGGAGTAAAGAACAGCTGTCAGAATTCCATACAGGGTCTGAATCCCCAGTTATCAGTTTTCACCCCAGGACTTCAGCTTTCCTGTTCCATAACTTCTTGACTTTATTTGCCACTTTTCACCCATAATATTCCACTCGCTGCCTTTGGAACAACATAAATACTCTTAAATGTGCTACCACCAGCTAGATGGCTTTTGCTATAATTATTTCACTAACCCAAGAAACTGAACTCTGTCTTCAAAGTGATTGTACTAGTGGAGTCTTACACACCTCCCACAATGTGGCTCCACCAAAATAAAGCAGAAGCAGATGGGAACTTGCTTAGCATTTTGTCTGCATGTAACGTTGCAAAGTGTGCAAGAAGAGCTTAGGAAACCTAAATTCTCCAGAACAAAGCAGCTTCTCCTTTCCTAAGTTCTGCTCAGAGCTCTACCAACAGTTGGTCTTACACATCTACTTTAACATCAGTGGAAGAAGGAATGGGATCTACATTTCTCATACATTTCCCATGCGTTACTCAGCTTTGAGTATTGCATCCCTGTGCTTTCACTTAGAAAGGAAAATGTCATTGGAAACATTTGGCAGATAAGCCACCTTGTGCAAAAGTTAGTGTTCTAAATATCAGGTTGCCTTTGTGTTCCCAGCTCTGCACACACTGGAAGTAAAAACAAAAGAACAGCCTCACTTCCCAGTCCTCAACAATCTTCTCTCCCCTTCCTCCCCTCTCCCCCCAGAATTCCTGATAGGTTAAACAGTTCAACCACACCTGCACAAAGGGCAGACATAAGAAAATCTCATTATTACACTGGGCAGCGCATTACAATGGTGATAAAAAGGGTATCTCTATTTAGCCTTACCTGGCTTCTAGCAGTCAAAACCCAAATTTTAAGGATCAGATTCTGATTCTTACTACCTTCTCATCACGACAAAGGATTCAGATATTACCTTTCTGTCTTTATTAACAGGTAATCTATGTTATTTTTTATATCCAGTACTTTGTTTACTCAGTTTCACCAAGAGAAAATAAACTATTTAATTCTTGAAAGCTTTCTGATTTTTCCTTCCCCAAATTTTTTTTTTTTGTTTTTATTCTGCTGTTGAATGTAAAACAAATGGACAAGAAAATAAAAAGGAGAGAAAGGATGCTCTAATGGCCAGGATTAATTAATCAATGAAAGAGGAGATGAATGTCTCCAACTGGCAGGCTTGCAACTCTGTATTTTGCTTCAGTGAATCTTAAGCAAAATCTAGAAATAAACATGGGACAGGGAAATGAAAAGAATGCAGAGGCTGCTCTTTGTCTGGCATTGATTCTAGCTTCCTCTTATTCATTTCCTCCACCCTTTAAAAATAAGGAAAGAAAAGATACACTGCACATAATTTTGTATTTTTATTTCCATTTTAAAAAAAGATTCACGCTTTTTTTTTTCTCATACTATAAAGGTTGAACACTCAAATAACCTGCTGTGTTTAGGTTTCCCTGACTGCTACACAGAGATTTGTTAAAGATATAAAATAGCATACCAAACAATGAAAGAGCTTGTTTCCCCGCCATTTTTGTTGAAAGCTACTTTGTATATGTTCCTATGCAACAAAAATCAAGTTTATGTGTAGGTGTTCCATGTTTTTACAAACTCTACACTCCTTAGTTGTTATAAGATTAAAACAATTTTCTCCCTCAGTAAATGCTTCCCTTGAAAACCACTGGAAGCACATAATTCATCTGTCCATTTATAGCTTCTATTTTCTTCTAGGCACTGAGAAACTACTGATTGTGATTGTTGTTTTCCCTTTTAAGAAGTCGACGCTGAACAAGTGACAGATAAGACAATTTAATGTTTCAGTGACCATACAGATCAATTTTTCATTTATTCTTAAGTTTAACAGATAAAAAAGATAAGCAACTAAGGTATGATTGCAGGGATTTTGTTTAGCAAATTACTTTTCCATATCCAGAAAATTTAACAGGCACTCTCATTAAACCTGCAGGGAGTTTTAAGGTACCTTTAGTCCTAATATTTTTCAAAAAACGCATTCAAAGATTTTTCCCTTAACCATTTTCTTCTCTAAGGAATCTATCAGAAAGGTTTGGAGATACAGTACACGTCTCTAAGCGTGAATAATAGAAAAAGAAGAAAGAAAAGAAATTTATTACCACAAGCTGTAGAAGGTCTCAATAAAGAGATAAGTGAAAAGGGAACATTGTGCAGTTTCTGTATTGGACATAGAAATGGAAAAAACATATTTGGAAAACCCACATTTGGGAAAGTGTTTGTATGGAAAAGGCACAGGGTTGGTATCACCTATTAGCACTTACTCATTCCACACAACTCTTTGCAGGATGAGGGACACTTGATTTGCTCCTTCTACCCACCTCATCCTGTTTTTCCTTCCCTCTCACTTCTGTCTCTGCAGGACCCAAGTGTGCCATTGGATGGGCAACCCTCCCAAACCCTGTACCCTTCCAGCATCACCTGTGGGCTGTGTCTGGCAACACTTCATAGACTTCAAATGGGATGACACTACAAACTGCTGCAATGTGCTGTTCTGCATGGCAGTGATCCTTCCAGGGAGAGCAGGGGCCTTAGGGACCTGACCTGGCTGTCCTCAGGAGGTTTAAGGATGAAGAACACCTAAGTCAGAATGTCCTTCTTTTCCTTTATTCATCAGGAGACTGAACTTAGATGCCAGAGCTGTTTATCTGTAGCCAGTCCTGATATCAGGTAAGATGGCACTTGCAGTAAGTTATTCAGTGTTCACGCTGTCATTCCACAAGAATAAAAACTGAGGGGTGGCTAGTCAACAGTGAATAGTCAACAGAGACATCTAAATTGTTATCAGTAATATTCAGTGTTTTCAGTTTACTGGATATATGCAAGAACTTTAAACCTTATCTCAAGGATTTGACATGATATTCCAAGCAACCTTACAAAAGTCCTGTCCCAAATCTTCGTTCGCGAAGCCCAGCCATGATGATGACAAAAGTCCTGGAGATACTATGTTGGTTTATATCCACAAATCTTATTGCCTTTGCAATCTTAAACATCGGGGAATCACTAACAAAACCCTGGATTTTTTTATTCAGAAATCACAGAGGCAATCCTAAACATAAGCCTGCTTCCTAGATAGATAGAAAAATATAAAAAACATGAAACTACTAAAAATAGGAGAAAATTCCCATCTTTGCTTTTAAGATGCAATTTTTTTTTCTGCTTGCCCATTTTACTGATGGGAAGTAGATTTTAAAATCCTAGGGATGAACATCTGAGAATAATTTATTACCTGGGTCTATAGACAGTAATTTGCCCAAGTATTCACTACAAGATTTTTCCATGGGCTTAACTGTTTTTCTCATGATTAAAAACATTACAAGTCTTACAGCATATTAATGAATATGTTTCTATTCAAGTACAATAGAATTACATCACTATCAGTACCCTTTAAATAATCTTTGGCTCTGCTAAATGCTAGAAGCAGACTTTATTGCCTCATATACTACTCTTGACCACTTAATTAACTACCACAAAAGCTAATTAGTTAGACATCACAGTCTCTAATCATTGTGGAATTTGCTCTATTATGTTCAGATGGAATATCCTCTTTCCTCAACAGACCTTCTAAAGTTTAGATGAACACAATAAAGCACTCCGGGTTTTTCATTCTCGTTTTTCCAGATACTCAAAATCAGAGTGTGAATATTTAGACTGATTTTATTACAGACTTTCCCTATTTAATTCTGTCTTTACTACAATGGATGTTTTTGTGAGCTCAGAAGGCTTGGAAGGCCTGTTTTGGTGTTAGTGTCCTAAGATTTTAACATAACATTGCCAAAAAATCACTCTTAAGAAGTTAAGAATTCCAGCAGCTTAACTCAATGACTGCCTACTGCTGATATATCACAGTGTGCATGTCACGTGCATAGGTATTTTATGAAGTGACTTATCTATTAAACTCAAAAGCTGTACCTCCAAAATTTTAAACTGTTTTGTCAACAAGATGCAGCCAGACCATAAAGTCAGCCAGTGTATTGTGGTGGAATGAAAGTACCAATGAGAAACAAGCTGATAAATTGCTTTGACTAATCATTAAAACCCATCCAGTATAATCATTTTAGCTGATCTCGTTTAAGTCATTCCGTGAAGCTGCCAAGAGAGTTCAGGGACAGGTCGATCTCCTCGCACCATGCAAGGATCAGGCAGATAAAATCCGATCAGTTACCTGACCATTCTTGCATTTATATGTAATTATTCCCTGTTGTTTTAAAGCTTCCATCTGGAGGAAAGAAATCTGTTCTGCTCCTGACCTTTTCAAACCTCATGTCACTGTATTTAGCTTTAACAGATGGATTCTATTGATATGATATGAAAATAGAAATAAAAGATTGAAAACATGAAAAGAGTGGAAAAATGTAGAATCATTAAAACCTTGAATCACTGCTAAGTGCAGGTCAGTGGGTGAATCTTCACTGGATTCATGGGTCAGTGGTCAGGCCTCACAGTTTGTTCCCGCCCTAAACTGCAGAAGAATTAAAAAGACTCTATTAAGAAGGTGACTGGCACTATGTTCCTCTGAGTCAGTAAGATGAGGAAGGACTGCTAATACACACTGTATCTCCAAGGTCACGACAACTCCTAAGAGACAGCTGTAGTCTAAAGCAGGTACCAGTTCTGAACACTCAGATCTACCTTGTGGCAGCAAGAGCAATGGATCTGATCAGTGCAGATTTCTGCACAGGAGCAGAATTCTTCCTATCTGTGCATGTTTTTTCTTCCTGCTTTTGGTCAGACCAAGTAAATCAGCCATAATTTTCTTAAGATTCATATACAAAACACTTCAAGACAAGGGCTTATTCATCCTCCATTAAAAAAATATGGAAAAATTACAACAGTCAATTAGAATAATGAAAGAAGTTCTCAGAACAATACACATGTGAACTGGCTAGTCACAAAGAAAGGAAGTAACTAAACTTCTGCAACAGATATACTCAGCTTGAGCATGAATTTTTTGCTGGAAGAGTTAACGGGTGTAGAAACATTTCTGAATCGTAGAAATTGAGAGGAAATTCAGAGGAAAATTGGCAAAACCTGGTTCTTTGTCCATGGTTCAATTCACTTTGTCTACTTTATGAAGATAACCTGCAAGGCAGGATGCTTGGACTGCTGGATGCTGCAGGTTAATCTAAGCCTACACAGTCTGAAGTAAGCTACAGCAGCACAAGCTCCTGGCTGTGTTCCCAGGACAGTACAGAGCAGAGGAAATTTGCTTATAAGGCAGCCTTGTCCTCCCCACATACCCATCTTAAAATTCATGATTATACATATTAGGTTACTTTATGTTTTTACACTATAAAATAGGGAGACAAAGATATATTTCCATAACTGTCTTAAAAAAAACCTACCCCAGCATTATGTTCACAGTTTTCTGCATTTTATAACTGTTTTTGTAATTTGAATAACTCCACATTGCAGCTTCACTTTTCCAGGCACTGCACATTCAGATGTTAAAAATGTATGATATGTACATTTTTTCAGTAACTGATTTGTATGTTATAACATGACAGCAAATAAATTTTTTTCAGTATGCAACAAGAACCAATTACCTACTCATTCAGACATACATGCATTTCTGAAACCTGCTGAGATCTGCATATTTTGTGACAGTAGACACCAAGTCAAACTACATATGAAAAGAGAGGACAGACTGCAGAACGTTGTGATTTGGTATTATCAAATTGGTAATTGGTGTTTTAGTATTCCCAATGCATATTTGCATAATCGTGCTCCTGTTGGACCTCTGTGGCAAAATGTCTGTGCACGGTCATCATCATCAGCTTTCCAAAACCAGTCAACATTACTAAAAGAAGGCTAAAATTCCTTTAGACTGCAGGAAATTAGTAACACAGAAAGAGCAAGAATTCTGCTTCAAGCTCTTCTACTCCAAGTGTCAAGGAAGAATTTCTGCGTCCAGTATAAAAAAAAAACTACCTTTCAAAAAAAATCCTGTCAAAAGAAAAAAAACTATACCTTTTGGAAATTATCCTGCAGTTTGTCACCTAACCAGCAACTTTCCTGCATTTGGAATGTCTTGCTGCTATAATAGTTGCCCTCAGTGAAAATGGAGTTTTATTCAAATATTGGAATGGAATCACACTTCAATTGATCTTGATCTCATAATGTATAACTGCCTCTCAGCTGTCAGTTCCTATTTTCTGCTGTCTCATAGTTACAATTTTGCTGAATACAGTAGAACAGCATTTGTTCTATCCAGACAGGAATTACTTTTTAGTTTTCTTTTGGATCAAAGACAAGGGGAAATAAAATAAATTTAAAAAAAAGGAAGTGTTTAACATTATTAATAAGAAGGATGAGACTGTTTCCTGTTATAGTCTTCCTGTTTAAAAAAACCTTACACACCCTATCATTACATTATGGTTACAGCTACCAAGTAATGTGCTTTCCTTTATTGTTTCTTGCCCTTAATGTTATTGAGTATTATTAATCAGTTTTCTGTTATTATCTAAGTGCTGCCTTTCACTGCAGCAGTGGTTCCATCCCATAGAGGCCTAAGCACTTCCTGCATGTAGTGACTTTTATGTAAATAGAGAATGGTTAAACTCACCAGCTTAAACTGAGAAGTAACAAATCTCAGCTGTAAGATCTATAAACCAGACAACTTCTGGAAATTATATTCACCTTATATTTAAGAAATTCAGTAATTATTTCCCCCTTGATCAATCTAATGCTTCGTGCCATTTCTGGATAAAGCAGTTTGAAATCTTGAGTTATTTACACAATGGTCAGCAACGCGTTTAAGTTTTAAAGGCTTTTTTCTCTGTTAACATAAACTAGCACAACTCAGCTGAGGTAAAAGTGCCATTGATTAATCAGGCAAAGAAAAAGCCAATTCTCCAATACGTTCACGATCCAATTTTACAGTTGTCAACCGTCAAGATGCCTAAAACTGGCCAGCTGTTCAAAAGCATGTGGACACATATGAAGATGGTCGGTCTGCTACTAAGAAACAGGTGAGGTCAAAGGAAAATTTTATTTATTGTATTATTCTTGCTATTTAAAAAAAATACTTTTTCTAGAATAGTGGTGAAATAAAATTTTATATTTGTTCAAGGCTTTTAATTGTGACTGTGGAAGCATTTTATGTTTTTGAGGGTTACTTGGGGAGTGTATTTAATATTCATGAATAATAAGGAACAGGTTGCAAAAAAGAAGTAGAAAAAAATATTATTTAAGGAAGGATCTGCATTCATTCCTTTTCCTTTCCATATCTGGACTGCCCAGTGTCTGGTTTCTGGAACCTGTGCTGTTTCTGCACCAGTGCCTAAGGTTTATTTGGGGAGGGGAGGGAGAAGGACTGCTAATGATCTCCCAGAGATAAGTGAAATTGCTGATTTAGTGAAGCTCATTCTTGACCTTGACACAAGATGGGACAGGCAAAGGGAAGAGCTCAAAATAGAGCAAGTGAAATAGGGGAAGATCAAATGAGTGCTCAGGTCTGGCCAAGACCCCCCCTACATTCAGCTAACACCTGGCTGAGTTAGAAAACATGACCAGCCCAACCTTCCTGTTGGAGCCGATTGAAGCTGTCAGCTCCCGGCTTGTCACCCACCACATCAGGAGGCCCCTGGCCTGCCACAAGAGCCCTAATTAGGCAGAAATGGCACTTGGGCAACTGACCCGCCAGGACCTTTGGCAAAGCATTTAACATCATTAGTTAACATTTTTATTAAAAAAAGTGTGAATGTAAATGAACAGCCAGTGCATTTCAATAGGGTTTGTCGGTGGCACTGCATGCCCCCCCCACTCTCCCAACCACACACACACTTTTTTGCATGAATAGTTCACTTGTTTTCTCTAAAGGGGGATGGGGAGGTAGAGACTGTTTTTCCAAGGGAACTAGACATGTTGGAAGCAGAAGCAAGGTCTTAAACAACCAGACACAAACTCTTGCCTTTTGGGAAGCGTGTGAGTGAGCAAACAGCTAAATGCAATCCTACCTGCAACATGCCTGAGGGGACATCTGAAAGGGAAAGCATGCATAACCCACACTAGAACAGAGCCAAACACAGGCCCATATTCACCTGATTGTTCTAAGCGTATTCATTGCAGTTTTGTTGTTTTCTGTTACATCCAAGAGCAGGTACCTAGCCCAGTAAGCCTGTAACTGTTTGCCACAGCTATCAAACACTACAGCAATGTAAAAGGATGAACATCTAAGAATATACAGTTCTCCTCTTTCTTTGTAATTTCTTTAATTGTTGCACATTACCTGTGACAGAAGATTACCAAAAAATACCACTCAAGCATATTAGCAACTTACCTTAATTAAGTCCCCACTAGCAGAAATTTATCTGTGAAAAGTTATTTATTCATACAGAAGAGTAATGCAGCCTTGAGACAGTTATTAGGACTCAGTTTTTTTCTGCAGACTCTCTAACTGAAGAGTTTCTCTAATTTATCAATATCTGACTAAAATCCTGGCACAGATTTTGGAGATAAGAAACACAAGAAAATTAAATTATTACAAACATACTTTCTAGTAAAGAACTGGACAGGACTTGGAAAGGTGTACAGTCCTCCAGTATATTACATCTACTCTGTACAAACATGCCCCAATCCCAAGGAACCCATTAGCTCCTTCCTCCTCCAATGGAAGCTACAAATTGTTTCACTAGGGCTGTTTCCTTAGGCCAGATAAAGACTAAATTACCTCAGATTTTGGAATTTCCCCCCTCTATCTATAACAGCCATATGTTATCAGCAACACTTTTGTTACACCAAGGATTTTTTCATTACCTGCTAGCTGCATGTAATATCATTTATTCTACAATAACGTACAAATGTAGTAAGAGATTAACATAGTCCATGCAAGGATTTGGGATGAAGGTACTGAAGATGCTGGTTCAAACCCCAGCTCCTCAGTCTTGCTCTGAGCCAATGGAAGGTTATTCCTTTTCTCAGAATAGCATTTTAAAAAATGAAATAACAGTATTGTCATTTTCTCACACATTGGCCTACCCAGAGGTTCCAGTCCCTTGCTGTTTCCAAGCCATGTACATCAGGGAAACAAAAACCCAAAATCTGGCTATGCATCTGTCCTAATTTCAGCTGGGATAGGGCTCATTTTCGTCCTAGTAGCTGGCACAGTCTGTGGTTTGGATTTAGTATGAGAATAATGCTGGTAACACACTGATGTTTTAGTTTTTGCCAACTAGTGCTTGCCCTAAGTCAAGGGCTTTTCAGTTTCCCATGCTCTGCCAGTGAGCAGGTGCACAAGAAGTTGGGAGAGAGCACAGCTGGGACAGCTGACCCCAACTGACCAAACGGATATTTCAGACCATAGAACATCATGTGCAGTTTGTGCACTGGGGGGAGTTGCCCAGGAGTCCCTGATCGTTGCTGGGGGATGGGCTGGGTATAGGTCAGTGGGTCGTGAGCAATTATATTCTGTATCACTTGTTTCCCTTGGTTTTTATTTCTCTTTCTCTTTGTTACCTCCCTTTTCATTTTTATTAGTAGTATTAATGTTAGTATTATTATTATATTCTACTTAATTTCAATTATTAAACTGTTCTTATCTCAACCCACAGGTTTAACCTTTTTTCCAATTCCCCTTCCCCTCCAAACAGGGGCAGGGGGAAGAGTGAGCAGCTGTGTGGTGTTGAGTTGCTGGCTGGAGTTAAACAATGACACCATCTTATTGCTGCTTGTTCAGTTTGTTAAATAAGTCAAACTTCCTCCTCAACCCTGAACTCAGTACAAAGGGAGATTCCACACATCACCTGATGGGGAAAACCAGAAGACCGAGTCTTCAAACAGGTGCCTCACAAATCTGTCATTCTATAACAGAGAAAAAAAGAAGACTTATACACATACATGGTACACAGGAATATGCTCACACTCACAAGGATTATCTGCTCACAGGGTGGGTAAAACCCTCTCCTTTGGAAATTATTTGGGATCTACAGATTGTAAGATGCAAGTTCTTACTCTCGTGTGTGTGTGTGTGTGTGTGTGTGTGTATGTATACACAAACAAGTGCTTTCATTCTCTTTTTAAACAAGTATGTGTAGCCTTTGAAACAACATGGAATTCGAGATATAGATTTGTAAAGTACAATACTAAGTTGAGAAATCCATTTAGGAAGCCTGACTTGACCTTTTGACTAAACTGTGAGAGCAAGTGAGCAGCTGAATTTGGCAGTATTGAAATAATTGTTTACCAGTGAATTAAAAGAAAGACAAAATTCATGTCTTTCTTTCCAGAGCAGAAATAGGAAGAGATAAATATTAAAAATATGTGTTGGCTGACAAGGTGACTTGCCTATCCCCATGATTCTGTTTTTTAGAGGTCTTTAGCTTAAAAGCACTAGCAGCAAAAAAGAAAAAATGCTGTCTAGGAACTGCCCAAAAAGCTCAATCATACCAGGCTCAGAAAGTTGGTAACTGTAAAGTGCCTGTATGTCACCCCTTTTCCCATCACATGACTATTTTTCCAGTCTAGTTCTTCAGTATGGCTTCTCCTCTCCTGCTGGGATCTTGAGGGGTAGCTGAAGGGAGAGAGAGGTGACAGCTTATTGAAAAGCTAGTGCTCCCTGCCTAGTTTTGGCACACTTTCTGCAGGTGCCTCGCACTGTAGCCACAAAAGGCTCTGGAAGAGAGGATTCAGACTTGTCAACAGCTACAGGAGGCAACTCCACAGCTTTGTCTTACAGGGTAACTTCATTGTCTGCTGTTCTGAACCCCAGCACAGGCACCCGCTAACGAGATGAGCCCCTTTTCCCTCTATTGGTTCCTTCCTCTGTTTCTCTTGCCTTTCTGTAATGATTTAACTTGATCGTATTGGTTCCTTTCTAGTGAGGATTGCTCCAACAATCAGATAAGATAATTGCCTGCAGAATACTGCTCAGCAACAACTATTACTTCCTTTGCTGAAAATGTCAGAGCAATTGAAAGCTCTTAGTGAAGTTCAAGAACAAGTAAGCAAAAAAGAAGCAGCTCCTGTTCGTGGATGTATCTGTGTGTATATTTAGCAAGTTTGCAGTGGCCAGCTCTCCTGGATGATCTTGCTTTATAAGCAACACTTTGAGCATATTTTATATTTTTATGACCTTTTTAAGGAGCTGACCAATGCAAACATATGCACCGTAATCCTCACGAGGAAGCATTTATCTCATTTACTTCTGATTTGTATGGCATTTACTTCAGCTTTGGAAGACAATGTTATGGAATCACCTGGTCTCCATTTTCCCCAATTCCCATTCCATTTCTTAGAAACCAAACTAATTCAATTCCTTTTTAATCTTAAAATACTGTCTCCATACAGGAGATTTCAGGGAAAGCCTGGAGTGGAGTTATTAAATAGTGCTGTGAATTTAATTCCCTTTTGATTTAGTCACTTGCTAGCAACAGTGACTTTCCAAATATCCAAACAAGACCATGTTCAGTGTAGCTCTGCTCTGTAGCTTTACAAAGTGACAGCTGATAGAAAAGTGCTACACCAAGAAAAGGTCATGTAATTATCACACTCCAAATCTAATACAATTAAAATACCAGAAATAGTTCAGGCTACTATTTAATTCACTTCTTCACCTGAAACACATGCTGCCACTGCTAACAAACACATTACACACTGAGGGACAATTCGAGAGCACACCCACAGACATTATGCTTTTTATCACTAAAGTATGCAGGCTCTAGAGATTTTGTATGACATCAAGATCTCCATCTACTTGACTGACAGTACAAATAAGCAAGAAAAATCCACACCTTCAAAAATTTATTCAGAGCACAGCTGGAAAAACTGCACAAAGCCTCATCCTTTATCCTTTTTCAAATCACATTTTTTCTATACTACCTGTGCACTGTCACCAATAATACACTATCACATAGTCATAGCCATCAATTCTTTTTACTGTTAACTCCATAAAGAATAAAGAGCTTTTGAAAGCTTCTTAGAGTTCTGTGAAAAGGATGGAGAGCTGGATCAGCACTGGATCACTATGGGCTATTTGTAGGGAAATTCCTTATTCTCTGGTAAGGAACTCCAACACAGGAAACTATATGATATTTGTTTTTGTAGCATCACTGGATGGCAAGCATCCAAATCAGTGACTTATATCTGGAGAGATACAGGCTCCAGCCTTGCAGTATAATTCAGCCAGACTTGCACTAGTTTAACTACTTCAGAGCCAGATGCACAACTTGTTCATGCATTGGATATTTCAGAAACTGAACACTATTTTAGAACTAATTTCATGGCTAAATTTTGCTATATAGAGCTACATTCAGTAGGGCTTATTCCCTGATAATCTGAATGAATTATAGCATAGGTATCCAATTAAACTAAGCAGTGATTTCTAAAGTCCACTTTATAACTTACTCTGAATTCCTTTAAAGCTTTTGCTGGATGGTATGTTTTACAGCAGTGAAGTAAGGATTCAGCAGACAAATGAAATATAATTTCCTCTTTCTCTTTTCACAAAACTCAATAATTGCAAGAGGCACAATTTTTTCAAATAGTGCCACAACTTATTTGTCAAAAATAGACTTGAAATTCTATCTAAAATTTTAACATCAGGAACTGTGACACAGGAAACTGAGAGTAACTGATCTCTCTTTGTGCCTGAAGCTCAGGCTGGCAGTCTGATTCTAGAGCCCTTGACACAAACTCACACTTTCTAGAGAAAAGCTGGAAGTGGTAATTGCTACTGATGCTTGTCCTGAAACAACATGGCCTTTGAATGAGCTCCCTTTACAGGGCAGACTAGTGCAGTACCTTCACAAACACTTCGTGGCAGTCCTGAAAAAATGACCATTTATAAGTAGGAAGCACAAAAGAAAACCTCTGCTATCTTCTGACAAGGAGCCAGGGAATGTAAGACATTCCTGTGCTCTTTTTCTTGCTTCTTATAGTCAATGCTCACAGAATATGGGTAGAATTAAAACACAAAACTGAGAGCTATGCTGTTTATTAAGATACTTTGCTGCAAGCAGGCAGTAATCCATCTCAAATTAAAGCCTAAAAGCCTTTCAACTCATATATCATGTGCTTGATATACACAGGAGGTGAAGAGTAGAGGATCCAATAGTCTTTTGTGGATTTAAGCTTGTAAGTGCTAGGATGCCCTTTAACCTTTAAAATAGAGCAATAGCAAGCACGTCTCAAAATAATTTCATTGTGTTAATTATTTATACACAGTTCGCGCTACCAGAATGTTCTATTTTGTGTATGATGGACTGCTTCCCTCCCCATGCAGGAAGCAGGTAACTGAGAATGAATATACTGGCACAGTCAGAAAACATAAAGGTTTTTTTACCTTTACTTTACACTCTGACAAATACAATTGTGTGCATTTGGTACTACTTTTGGCTTAATCACTAAACATCAGCAGTTGACAAAAAATACATCCTCCTCCTTCTCTGAAGAAAATGGTGATTTTTATGATGGACAATTGGACACAATAGCTGTAGTGATTGCTTGCTGGTTGAAGCCTGGTTGATGAGTTACACACTGTCCTTCTCATTGCTTAAGGTACATTTCACAGAACATTATCTTCTTCCTGTTCTAGAGGGTTTTCTGCCAAAAAACTCTTTTTATCACTTCCTCCCTTTATGTTGCTTTCATTATCTATATGTAAGAAATGGAGATTAGAAAGCAGCAGTTCTGTATAAAGGTACACTCCTCTCAGCACAACATCCAGTGAGTAGGCAATGTTTCCAGGAGACAACATGCATGTTTTCTAACAAATATACAAATCCTGAGAGAAACTGAGAATCTGACACTGAAGTCTATTCTTAAACACAATTCCAGTTATGCTCCATTGACCCATAACTTTTCTTACTCTAAAATAATGAAATACATCTTATCAATCCACCACAACCAAACAGAGTTATGCAATTCCATCAGTGCAATTAATGCAAGAAAGAGATGGACTTACTGGAGTGAGTCCTGTGCAGGTGACTAAAGGACTGGAGTGTCTTTCATAATAGGAGAAGTTGAGACAGCTGGAACTCTTCGGTCCAGAAGAGAGAAGGCTCAGGGAGCAGTCATCAATGTGTATAAATACTTGATGGGAGGGAATGAAGAGGAGGAAGCCAGACTCCTCTCAGTAGTTCCCACTGGCAAAACGAGAAGCGATGGGCACAAATGTAAAACTAGTACATTCAGTGTAAGATAAAAATACAACTTTTGCTGTGAGTGTGGTCAAACACTGGAGCAGGTGGCCCAGACAGGTTATGGAGTCTCCCTCTTAGGAGATATTCAAAACCTGAATGGTCCTGGGCAACCTGCTGGAATGGACTGTGCTTGAGCAGGTGAGATGGAGGAGGTGATCTCGAGGGCACTCTTGCAACCTAAATTTCTGTAATTTACATCATAGTATTGCTTCAAGAAGGAAAGAACAATTTTGTGAAAATTCATTTGAGAGCTGTACACTTGTGCTCTATCTGAAATACTGTGTTAATATTAAACAGCATTTTCTTCTACTAGTCATCATATTAATTACCTTATTTATTTTGTATAGTTTTCAATTCTTTTGTAGAACCAAAACTATTTTCCAAACCCATCACATTCAGAAATAGAATATTTCTACATTTGCTCATATGTATCTGAATCTTGTACATTTATCAATATTTGAAGAAGATAATGAAGGGGGGGGTTGTATTAGAAGCATTCTCTGTCTCTTATGTTTGTATCAGCCACTGCTTAATTTTAGAAAATAAGTCTGAAACTAATTTGAAATCTGAATTAATCCCCTCTGTGCAAATGTGCCATGCCTGGTTATTTCTCCAACAGTCACATCTTTTCCAAAAAACTACAAACTCACCAGACTGACCTCATGGTCACAGAACTCTTTAATTTCAAGCCATTCTGTCAAAATAGCTATGGATTTACAAGTCTCATTGACTTCCAGTGAAAGTCAAAGGTGCTCAAGCTCACTCAAAATCTGCTGCTTTGAGACAAACCTCACAACTAGCTTTTAATACAATTCTATCAGTACACAAAATTTATAAAAACTGTATTTCATGGATGAATACACCCCCAAGCAGTAATATCAGTCAATAGATTCTTTTCCAACAAAATAAGGTATATTTCATTGCATCAGCTGGATGTTATTCAAACATATGGCTGAGTGTCTTACATGGAACTGTAGTCTTCAGAACTAAGACTCTGAAAAGATTTTCAGCTTACAATCACACCTACCTTCAAAAATGTGAATATTTTTTAAGATATACAAGCAATATTTCCTTTTCCTTTTTTTTTTTTTTAATTAACTGAGTCTTGAACTGAATGAAATAATTAAAGATAACAATGGAAATAGGGGAAAACAAATTTTATCTCCAGAGCTCACACATTGTTTCCCTAGCCTCAGGGGAACTGTTTAAATCTTGTTTATAAGAGAAAAAGAGTCAAAGTGGTTATAAATGTCCTATAACTTTCATACAAGATTTGAAAATTCTTGGGATGTTGTACAAAAAATACCACAACAGAAGGCTTTTTGAAAAAAAAAAAAACCCAACATATTTTTGAATTAAAGAAACCTAAATTAGTGGAATGGAAAAAATGAAGTCAGTTATAAATTCATATGATCTTATGGGTTTATCACGAAATGATAGTCAAGCTTCTGCTCCAGATGGTGCAATAGTGTTTGTGACATCCACTTTGAACTGCAATCTAGTTATGTGTCAAGCAGGAGAGTCCATTATTCACTGCATCAGTGCTGGGGAAAGAAGGTTAAAAGTTCAAGACATGCCCCAAGCGATTAAGGTTGTAAAAATCAGGAGATATACCATGGGGAAAAAAATGCCACTCTTCTTCCATACTCAGTTTGTTCCGAAAAAATATGTTTAAGCAAAAAAACCAACCAACCAACCAAAAAAACCAACCTAGAGGATACAGGAATGACCCAATTTTCTATAGTAAAGTAAAGCAAAAATTACCTTTTTATTTGGACTCCTTAAACCCCTCTGCTATCAGCTTCACTTTTCCTAGAAAGAAATATAAAGGCTTCTGTTAAAATCTGCCCACAAGTTACAGGACTTGAGAACTCAGTTAACACTATTTCTCACTCCTTGGGACATTCATGTCAACTATTACATACTTGTAGCTAACTCAGATTTCAAACTTTATTTTCCAAGTACCCTCCAGATCACGAGTCCATCTGCACTAGTCAGGATTCACTTCTCGTTGTGTAAGCCTTTGCTCTGCTAAGCAGTAACATAACCTACAGAGTGCTTCCAAACACTCCGAAAGCTTCTGTATTTGGAACTGGAAGTATTGCTCTCAAATACTTGAGCAAATTTAGGTTTCTAGTCCAATATAAAAGGAAAGAAGAAGATGCAAAGCCTGAGGGGTGAAGCTAAAAAAATTTGCATTAAAGAAAACCCCTTCAGCAAAATTCTTTCTAGTGAGAGTGAACAGATTTTTTTACAAAAAAAAGAAAAAAAAGGTGCTTTAATGCTTAGAACCTTTGAAAAGGTATGAAGTCATTCTTTTCAGAAAGTTATCTTCTTTCAACAGACAGGTAGAAAAAAGTAGTTCCATTCTAATACATTTTCTGTCTGCTGTTTGAACTACAGGTTCAAACTAGAACATCGAGAAAGCCACTCTGACCATGAAAAGTGATGACAAACAAGAATAAACTCCGCTGATTTATGTAAAAGTAAGTTTTGCTTTATTAGTAATTATCTAGCCTCAGAACTAGAAAACTGAAGTACATGTTCCCACTTTTCTAACTCTGTTCATCTGCAAGTTTGATTGCTGGTTTGTATAAATTGCAAATGTATTATGGCCATGTTGCTACATCCTCTTTGAAATCAAGTCAATACCTCATATGCAGTAACTGATGTATGAGCACATATTTTCATGTCATAGGAAATATTTCATACGAATTTCACAGAGACTGATAACATTCAGACTCTGGATATACTTGTGTGTTAACATTTCAGAGTATGATATTGACAATGTACACAGAAAAATCCCTGTAATCCATCATGGCAGGGTCCTTGAACTAGGTAGGTTTTAATAATGCCTTAAAGCTCATAACAGTTACTTCAAAATGCATGAAATCTTGTAGCAGACTCCTGATATCCAAGAATAAGCCTAACATTCATGTGCACTACATTAAAAAAAATCTAAACACCACAAAACCTATTTGTATCACAGAAATTTGAGGGCAATCTTCTGCAAGCTCAAAAACTTGTCTTTAAATAGTGTGTGTTCCAAATCACCTTTAGAGTGATAAATCAAAGCCTCTGAGCTCTCACACTGCAGTTCAGCAGGCTCCTTTGGAGAAGGCCAGGCTCACCCTTGCACAGCAGGAGCTGAACAGACCCACAGGAAGAATCCTCAAACTTTAGAAAGAAATTAGTACTAAAACCCACTCAACTTGAAGGAACCACTGGAGCAGAGAATGATTACTCAAGGCAAATGAACTCTCATATGGGTACTCCGGAAATTAAAATAATAGTGCTGGGGGGGAAAAAGACTTCAATAATTATTAGAAATTTCCAAATATGCAGTATATATATTACTTAAGTTCTTAGAAGTTTTTTATCTAGACTCAAAGTCCAGTCTAAATGTGTTCAGCCACATTCGACAGAATCTTTTTTTTACTCTTACACACATATTTAGTTTTGTTACTGGAGTCTATTCTTTATAGAACCCAAAATATTAAAAATTAAAAGAAACACTACAGAAGCATTTTAGGTATAAAAAGAAAAAAATTAAAATTTCTTTTTTATTTAAGAAATTAAAATGCCTCAAAAGCAGTAATGTACCTGTACAAGAGTACTTGTATCACCAAGCTAAAAAGACAATCCTGATTTTATCAGAAATGGGCAGTTTTTACATACTCAGAGTTGACTTCAAAGAAGACCCTGTCAGTGGAATAAGCACACATTACTCTTCTGTGAAATCCTAGAACAGAGATGGCAGTGAGACCATGATTTAAAGGTCAAGTTTATATTTTTAAAGCAGCATTTTAGAACAGCAAAAAGCAAATCCTTCACACGACGCTTAAGCATGCCATGTTGTACTTGGGTTTAGAGCATGCCAGATTAGCACCACATATTCATATACTCAAAGGAGATACATGTGACAGAAAGAATGCACACAGTACAGTGTCATAAATGAGGAAAAGCTGATCATAGCAAGAGTTATAGTAAAGGCAAGAGGTGAAAAAGAATTATGTACAGTTGCTCTCAAAAGAAACATGAGACCCATTTATCTGTGCGCCCAAAATACTATGCAATCTAAGAGACTTGGGGGAAAATCTGTTGAGAAGACATCAAAATACAGTGTTACTGGACACCTCTAGGAATGTTATGATTGCAATCTTATACATTTTCTGTACATTTTTAATGTACATGTTAATATAAGTGAAGCATCTTCATTTTTCAAAGGCCAGAGTTACACCAATGACAGGCTTTTCCTCACTGAGTTTGTTTCTTGGCTCTTGCTACATATACTTTGATTAGAGAGTTTTTAATTACACTTTAGCCTGTTAGCACCATGGGGCCAATAAAACTAAGAGAAATAGAACTAATTCTTTTCATTCAACACAACTGGTAACTAAACACCAATTAATTACACCCACACAAGCCTAATGAAGATAATGGGGTTGCAGAGAGTTCACTGATGGTATGAAGTGGCTTGCAGTATCCTAACCTTAATCAGTTAACTACTTCGTAATAGGGAGGATCACAGGATAAGCCATCCTCTTTCTACATTCTTACAATTAATGGAAATTACATAGCCATACAGATAATTCACGTAGCGTTCACCTGATCATGAACCAAAAATGATAAATACTTCGGGGAATCCCTACTAGTATTTCAATCAATTTATTAAAAAACAGGAGTTTAGGGTTATTAAATAACCTGAGTATCAATCTGCTTCAGCTCATTGCTTTGCTAAAGGCCAAGCTGGCCAGTTTCTTTTCTTTCAGGAATGGGAGCATCCACAGCTTCTCTGGGTAACCCGTGCCAGTTCCTCACCACCCTCACAGTAAAGAATTTTTTCCTAATATCTTATCTAAATCTACCCTCTTTCAGCTCAAAGCCATTACCCTTTGTCCTATCACTACATGCACTTGTACCTCTCTGTCATTCTCGTGGGGGCCCCCTTTGGGTACTGGAAGGGGCTCTAAGGTTTCCCTGGAGTCTTCTTTTCTCCAGGCCAAAAACCTCCAGCTCTCTCAGCCTGTGTCCATAGCAGAGGCGCTCCAGCCCTCTGAGCATCTTCATTGCCCTCCTCTGAACTCCTTTCAAGAAGGCCCACATCCTTCTCATGGTGGGGCCCCCAGACCTGGATGTAGTGTTCCAGGTAGGATCTCACAAAAAAGGAGTTAAGGGGGAGAATCACCTCCCTTGACCTGCATGACTTCT
The DNA here is from genome assembly GCF_003945595.2 of Pipra filicauda. Taxonomy (NCBI): domain Eukaryota; kingdom Metazoa; phylum Chordata; class Aves; order Passeriformes; family Pipridae; genus Pipra; species Pipra filicauda. The sequence goes on along the minus strand of NW_024104683.1, from coordinate 137,039 downwards.
CAAATATGATTGATAGTGGCTTAGCTACTTGGTCCACAGGTTCCCTCAGGACTCACAGGTGCATTTCACCACGTCCTATGCACTTGTGCACCTGCAAGTTCCTTAGATGTTCCTGAACGTCTCTTACAGTGGCCGGTCTTCATTCTCTCAGTCCCTGACTTTTCCTTTTGCAACTTGGGTGTTGCAGCTTGAGCACTTGCCAGTGAACACAGAGGCAAAAAAATTGTGAAGTACCTCAGCCTCCTCCATATCCTGGGCAACCAGTTCTGCTGTTTCCTTCCAGAGAAGGCCAACATTTTCCCTAGTCTTCATCTTATCACTGCCATATTCCTTCACAATGTGTTTTATTTAGAGCCCTTTAGAAGGCAAAAGGTGGGAAACTGGTCTAGAGACCCTTGAAATGTATCAGAAGGTACAGCTCCCGTGATGGGTTGCATTACCTAGTGTGTGATCAGCACACAACAGCACTGTCACCTCTAGAGGTCTGTTCTTCCAGGACTATTTAATTAAACCAGAGCTTTCTGAGGCAAGCCTGTGCATGTGACACGGATCTGGCACTATTTGACTGCTGCCACCCAGCCCTCCGACTGCACAAGCCCCTCCTAGCAGTTAGGAGCTCAAAGGGCAGCCACCCACCACGTTAACTCCTTCTGAAGAAAATCTAATGAGGTACTTGCTGCCCACTGTCCTCAAAGGAAGGGGAAGTGTCAGTTTAGAAACTTCTTCCAAGGAAAAGAGGGTTTAACTCTCTGGAGAGGTACTGTACTATTTCTGAAGGATGTGAAAGGAGAAGAAAATGATTCTGTAGGGATTTTTCTTCATTATCACCCCACCTGGAGAAGTGAGCACACAATGAGCAGAGGTCCACACATATTGATTTTAGAGCAGGGGAAGTGTGCAGCTAACAGCTTTTTAAGTATCTCCATTTTCAGTTACTCCAACAAAATTACCGATGAACAATGTAACAAAGTGAAAGTTTTGTAGGAAATTGCAGACTTAAAAAAAAAACAAAACAAAACAAAACAAAACCCACAACCATTTAGGCTGGGAAATGTTTCTTTTCATTGAAAGTAAAGAGCTTTTAAACGCACGAGTTACTGACGCGTTTGGCAGCGTTAGACATTTCCCAAACCATACTCCGTCTCTCTTTCAGGGCGATAATTTTATACAGTTTTGTTGCATGGTGACTTTTTAAATCGAGGAGCGCCTGCTCGCGGCATCCTTGGAAGGCCCTGACCGGGCTCTGAGGGAAGCGCGAGCACCGCACGGTGTGGAGGAACCAAAGCGGACCAGGGCGAAACAAAGCCCGGCCCCGCTGGGTCGGGGGGTTGTTCCCGGGCGGCTGGGCGAGAGCAGAGCCCTCGGGGCGCGGGGTCGGGCACGGCGCCCTGGGAGGCCGCTGTGCCCCTGAGGGAGCGGCGGGGAGGGAGGGAGGGAAGGAAGGGCGGCGCTCCCCGGAGCGTTGCCCGGCAGCGGCGGCGGCCCCGCCATGGAGGCGGGCGGGCGGCGGGCGCGGCGGCGGGAGGCGGCCGAGTACTACCGAGGGCAGCGAGTGCCGGAGCGCATGGAGGAGGCGCTGAACGCCCTGTTCCCGCTGAGCCCCGGGGATCTCTACGGGGAGCTGGTAGCGCCGGGAGGGGCAGCGCCTGGAGGGGGCCGGGCGGGCTGTGCCGGCCCCGCGTCAGGGCGAGGGCGGCGCGGGGGGTCCGTGGGGGGCTGCCCGCAGTGCCCGACCCCGTCCCCGCCGTCCCTGCCCTCCGGGAAGGGGCGCAGCGAGGAGCTCGACGTCTCTGTGATAAGGAAGTGGTTCCTCCCGACTGCGGTGTTTCGGTGTTTGTGGTCAGGGGCACTTTGACGCCGGGCCAAGCAGCAGCCGGGCCCTTTGCCGACACGTGGTCTGGTAACCGCGTGCCTCTCGACACGTGGTCTGGTAACCGCGGCGGCGTTGGATCGAGGGTTGGACTTGATGTCATCTCAGAGGTCCTTTCCAACCCGGCTAATTCTATGATTCTGTGAAAACAAAGTGGGAGGGCACAAATGGACATAGCTAATAAAACCGCTGCTCAGCACAGTGGTGTCTCTCCTGGGCCAGCAGTGACAAGAGACTGGGTGCTATTCAGCTGCAGCTGTTGATGAAAGGGAAGTGTCGAGAGTCACACCCATTTCATCTGTTCCCGGTTGGCCAAATATTGTTGACAGTAGTCATAATGAAACCTCAATTAGTGGCAATACAAGAATTGCCAACGCTACAATAGCAAGCAACTCTTGAAAAAAATGGTTTCTATTATGTTGTTTAGTGGGAAAGTGTCAGTGGAATTGAAACATTTCGTTCCATCTTGTGCTATTTCCCATCTAGTGTTTTGCTATCGCCAGTGGAAGGGACTAGAACTGGTAACACCTTTTCTTGCTCTGCCTGGTTGTTGACATGTTCCTTTTCTATGTAGCTATAAGAGTTTCCAGTTTTTCCCATTTGGTAAGTCATGGTTTGGTGACTCTCCAATACCAGACTAAATAATGAAACTAGTAAGGAAGTATGTAGTAAACCTCAGGTAGCGACTTAATCAGTTTTCTAAAGCAACATTGTATTACCTATGGACAGAGGTGAAAATATATTGGATTATGACAGTTCATCAGGCCCATTAAAGACCATGTTGGAAGAAGAAAGTGAACTGCCTACCAGAAGTCTCGTTTTTCACCTTTCTCACAGGGCTCAAAACTTGCTGTAACATATAAATCATAGAATCAAAGAATATGCTGAGTTGGAAGCGACTCATAATGGATTTGTTCAGTGGTGGATTTGACTGAAATATATTTTGTGGAATAAAAACCTCTTTACTTGGAAATTGACTTTTAATGAAGTTCTTTCTCTTTCATTTAAGGCTAACTACCTTTCTAAATATTCAAAAGCTCCAGTAATATGCAAATTAGTTGGAAGAAAAGTTCTTGATGGAGTTGGTCAGTCAACATTAGAAGTGGAAATATACTGTACAGTTAAAAACTATGAGAAGGTATGAGCTGTTCCTGTTTTATTTATTTGAATAGGACAATGTCAGGAAGAGGTACTATTCTCACATCCCAAGGAACATTTTATTTTCCATCTTTGTGAGGAGATATAAATCCCTGTGACTCAAGAGTTGAGTATTGTAACTTAGAAAAAAAAGGTGTCCTGAAAAGTTAGACAGTGGAAGCAACTATGAAAATTTTCTTTCCATGAATTAGACAATATTTTATGAGTGGGATATGAGTGCATCTTTGTATATTAAGTTTTTATCTGTCTTCATGTAGCTTTTCCTTACACCCCATACTAGCCTTGTAAGATCACTTTCCTTTTACCTTTTTCTTTAATTTTCATATCCTTATATTTCTCTTTGTGTGACAGTCTTTCAGAAAAACACAGCACAGGTGAAAAGCACAGTATAAGTGAAGGCACTTTTTTTACACCAAGCTAATAGGTTGATGTGGGTGATAGTTAAGTCAAACATATCCCCCCAGCACCTGCAATGCAAAATTGGTGGTACATCTCTCCCCCATCCTGCAATATTCAAGTTACTGTCTTTGCAGCTGTAGCTATTTTGGAGTAATTATTTCTACTTTCCCTCAGTTAAACTATGGTCCCCTTCTTTCTTGAATTAAATGTAGCTTCACAGGTATTCACAGTGTATAAAGTTAATACTATTAATGCAGGCAACTGTGAAATTTGTAAATGATGTCTTCCTTAAGTGAATTCTTTTAATATCATTTATTCTTCATCAGTACAGAAAGATGAGCTTAAATTATCTAAGACAACAGTAACTGACCATGAGGGATAGCATTAAGCATGAATGCTGATGAATCATGGTACAGTAGGCTACAAACAGCTGCAATAAAAGATGTCCTAATGACTATGGTCCTTAAAATAACTCCATTCTATTCTAATAGCATAATATATATATAAAGAGATCTGTCAGAAGGTTTTTGCCTACGTACTTATAATTTAGATCAAAAAACTTGAATAATGTCTGTGATTACCAAAGTATAAGAGGCTAGAAAGAAGGTGCAGGATGAAAAAAGATAAGTGGAGCAAGCAGTAGATTTGGAGATATGTACTTGTAGAGTTGGTAAGGACATATACTTCTTAGTCTTTCAAATGACATTTCAAAGTTAGAAATTAAATAGTGTTTAAAACCTTTATACATGGGTGTTTTTTTTTTTTAATTATTATTTATGCAGAGGATTTGTTCCACTGTAATGTCTTGCCATTCTCAAATACCTGAAAATGCTTTACCTGAAAAAATTGAAGCTGATGAAAAAGAAAGAAATGACTCTGTTAATACTGCTGTGGAATGGGTCAATGAGTCACTCAACACAATGCTGAGGGACTTGGAGCCTACTGACCAGTGTCAAGTTGATAAGATGCTTGGGTAGGTCTTGCATATTATGCAAATTAATGCATTTGAAATATACAAATAATTTATATAAAATACAATTTATATAATTTTATATGATATTATTTATGTATCTAATTTTATATATAATATAATTTATATGTGTAATTTATATTATTTGTATTGTTAATGGAAAGCATATAGAATATTTAGTGTTTTCTACTATTATTTTTTATATTTTTAGGTGGTAGCATATGTCTCTGATCCATTGCACTATATTATTGTCTGCTTGTTTCATAATTTTGATATGAAAATCGTGCTGGTTTTTACAAGGTTTCATCCATGGGATACAAAAATAAGGGTGTCTAAGAAAAAAATACCTGAACACATTCATGAGTCAAAGGCAACATTTAAGAAATTCGTTCAGTGCCGGTTTAATTTAGTAGGGAGGTTTTTTCAAACTGCAACTCCACTTCTTCTGTTTATGGCCCTGCAAAAGGCAAGTGGTGCAAATGGCCTGGGTGTGAGTCTGCTGCATTGAGCTAATCCACAAAAACATGTATATGTGTGTAGCTTTCACGTCCTGGTGGAGCTTTCTTTCTGAGCAAGCTGCTCCAGAAGACATCTTACTAGGGTAATTAGTTTGTTTGGAAATACAGTTTCTTTAATAAACATCCATGTTTATTTTTCATATAAATATTTCTTCTTGAGAGCATCCCAAAGTAAAAAACAACAGCCATATTTATCCATTCAAAGAAATATGTCTGGCTTTTATAAGAAAAAAATATATATAAGGTAAAAGTATCACAGATGGATTTGAATGTATTTTTAAAGTACACTTAGAAGAAGCCACCTGGCAACAGTATGGCTGTCTGCACCCTGGCAGCAGTAATATGGCCTCACATCCTCTTCTGGAGTTGGAAATGTTCCCTTCAGCTGCACCCCTGAGGGAAATGACCCTGTGTGGAAGGGGTAGAGGTTGGGCTGCCACACTGAACACAGACTGTATTGAACAGACCTAATTGCCTTCCACATGGACTAGCTTTGGGAAAACCTTGATGAAGGGAATAAGGACTCAATTGGAAAGTGAGTGTAAATAAGATTTTAATGCATTGTTTACACTACTTTACATATCTTACATACTCAGTTTACCTGATTTGGATGTCTGTGACCCCTGCCTAAAGTTTCCAGTTCATGCACGTAATTGAAATTCAGCCACCTCTTAGTTTGCAACCAGTTGGATAACCAGTGTACAACTGAGCTCTTGGATTAGCAACCTTGGCCAGGCTGTTGTATGTCAGGAAGTTATGCCAGGATCTGTTACTGCCCACGCAAAGCAAATACATCTTTCATGCTGAGATTGTCTGCTCAGAGCTGACTTTCAAACCAGTGTGATTTAAAAAGCATGTGTTAAGGTTTGTGATACTTACTTGTGGTTCTTTTTGTTTAACCAGTCCTGCAGATGACTACCAAAAAATAATGATATAATAAATGTACTGACCTCTCCAGCTTCACGTAGTGAACCAATGGCAGAAGCTCAAATAGATGCACCTAATCCACTTCCTAGCATGTTCTTTAGCTTGTATTGTGTGTGTCTACTTGTCACATGTCTAACAATATTTTAAGCCAGTAATTTTTATGCCTCTTCCCTCAGTGAATACTTTACAAACAAGGTAGAAGAAAAAAAGAAAATTCAAAGGCAAGAAGAAGAAGAAGAAGAAGAAGAAGAAAAAGCAGAAGCCACTCTTGCCCTTCCTCCACGGACTCCATCCCCAGCAACACCACCTGGGAAAAAAAAATCAGCAAAACCAGGTTTTTGTTTATTTGATTTTAATGTTTTCTGCAATACAGATATTGATAAATGTCCTAAATAACTTTCTGATGTATTCTGTGGACATGGGATACTTCAGAACACATGACACACTGTCTCATGTTAAAAGGGTTTGGTTACTCTCTCCTGCCCTTTTTGATCACAACAGTTTCTGCAGCAAAATGAGGGAGGGAAAAATACAGTTTTCTCATCATTCACATGCATTGGTTGAACAGAGTTTCTGCCTTTGTTTTACAGTTGGCTTAGACAGGAGGTTATTACTCTTCAAAGTGAGGAATAGGAATGGAGGAGGATGCAAATGAAGAATAAAAATGAAAAGATAAGAAAAGAAAATAGAAATAGAATTAAGATAAGTTGAAAACAATTGAAAGAGGGAGGAAGGAAACTTTCCTTCTAACACTGAGAAAAGGAGGAAATACAGTGAAAAGCAAAAGAGAAAGAAGGAAGGGGATGAGATGGGAATGATGGGCAGTATGGAGTAAAAAGAAGTAAGAAAACAATCCTACTAAAGGAAAAAATGGTGTGAGACTAGAAAAAGAAGGTAAAAACACATGGCCAAAAAAAAAAAACCAACCCAAAGGAAGAAAGCACCATATGTTATCTCCATATATGCATTAAACTCAGAAAAAAAAGTCTTGTTACCATTTATTATAAGGGCAGAAAGTGTTGGCATATTATTATTTATCACCACTTGGGTTATAACTATCATATGCTATCAGTAAAACCTCCCAGTTCATATGTTAGATGTGTGCACAGTAAGTTCATCTTTGACCTGAAATGTAACTTCTGCAGTTGTCAGGTCCACCCACATGTTAGCCTGGTGTATATTACACTTTCAGTCAAGCTTCTGCTGATACATATATTACTTGTTTTCACTAATTATGACATGGACTGTCATATTATTATTAGACTCAGTGCCTGACTATTTGGAGCCAATGGTTATTAAGCTACTTCTTGTTACAGGAGACCACTAACAGATGGTGACTTCCAGCAGGTTCCTTCAGAAGGAACATCTATGTTGTGGTTTATGCCAGTTACAAAGTAGTGTAGGGTGAAGGGTCTCTGAAAAACTCTGCCCTGTGTCAGAGTTGCTCTGATGTCTGTGTGCAGCTCTTCATCCTCAATGTAAAAGGTATAGAATCTGTGCATAGTATGCAAAAGATGTATACTCTAATCTGTCAGTCACTGTCATGTCAGCATATCCAATTAAGGACCCACTAAGAACATTTTCTCCTAAAATGTCAGTTGTATGCTGTAGTATTTATATTTTATTGAAATCAGAATTTGTATGACACTCCTGTTAGGATCTAAAGGAAATAGTCAGGTTTACTTGGGAGTCAGCTTCACGTAGGTGCTCATTGTACATGTTCATGTAAGAACTGTAGCCAATAAAGAGGATGGTGAGAAGTGCTTTGTTTTAAGCATTTTTTGAAAAAGTTACTGTATCTGTAAGGGAAATAAATTCTTATGAAAATGTAATAAGACTATGGATGTGTAATATTTAAAAGATCTGTTTTCTCTTTGGAAATTCCAGCTGAAATAGGCCTAATTTTTGTTCACAGTCATCATTAGAAGAAATCAAGTATGCATACTCCCAATAGGTTATAATGTAGTCTTTCAGGTTGTTTATGCAAAAGCTGAGAATTGAAGGATTACAATAAAGAAGACTGAAAGCATGCTTTTGAAAGGAACCTGAAAAATTATATAATGTTATTGGATGTAAACATAGATAAATAAAAATACAGATTTCAGTGTCTGAAAGTTCTCCAAAAGAAACAGAATTGAAATAAATTTGAAACCAGAGCAAGGACAGACACTTTGCTTACTTGTAAGGTCATTCCATATAAAACAACTGACAAGATGAAGTTTTAAAAAAAAAAGTTATTATTTGTTAATACATTGAGTACACCCTGAAATGACAATATCGTATTTACTCATATAACTGTGATACAGAAGCATGTGTTTAAAAACAAGAAAATACTTAGCTGCTACTCTCTGTCTTGTAGGAAAGAAGTCATCAGTGGCAGAGAGACCCATCCCCCCTGCAGAACCTGCTGAGCCGGTGCTGTGTGGCAGCTTGGCCATTGGGGGAACATCCCTTGCCATAGCAAAGGCTGGGGCCACCATCAGCCACATCCCGCTGTACTCACATATTGCACTGCTGAAACATGAGCAGGTACATGTGGCTTTTGCCAGTTTGTTTCTTTTATCCCAGTTATCATAGTTGTTGTTGAATTCTGAAGCCAGCAGTGCCTCCTGACAGTGTCATTAAATTTATCTCATAGAATACACCCTTAACACCATTGCCTGTAGCAGTCTTTGAACCTCATGCCATAATTAAAATATATAAGAATTATTTTGATTTTTACATTTTTATTTTCACCCGGTACTCCCAATTACAGGAGTCACCTGAAGAAATGACTCTACCACTCCCAATGGTTACTCTGCTGAACTGTGAAAAAATGTCACCTTCAAAGCTGAAATTAGTGAAAGAAGTTATGCTTATACCACCAGTTCAGTTGTCACTCAAACAGGTACTGATTAATTTTTGTTTTTTTATAAATGTGTTCTACAGACACCATACTAACTATGTGTGTAAATAAATATATAGGTCTTTTCAATATAGTCCTTAGAAACTGTATTTTTTATTTTTTTGTTTGCTTGCAAGGCCGAAGTTTTAACAAATGCTAAATTTGTCAAATTTGCAGAATTCTAACACCAATAATATTAAATCAAGCAATAAGATGAAGATTTAAAACAAAAACCAGAAATATTTCAAGTTAAAAATGTATGTATCAGTTGATTGATATAGCGTACAAAACAACAAAACTCAACAAATTCACAGGAGAGCATAAAATGTGTGGAAATAAGTTGCTTTAAAATGAAATTGTGAAGATAGAAGGGAGTACAAAGAGCAAGAAGGATGGGTGAGACAGATGGATCAACCATCTCTTTTTGTTTAGCCATGTGTTGTATTAAAGAATATATCGGCACGAGATGCTTCATTAGGGCTGTGATTTCTGCTTTGCACGCTGGTGACCTGAACAAATAGCTGAGCTCGATTCTCTTTCCTTTTGCTTTTCCTTTAACTTTTTCGAATTGTCACCAAGAGCTGTTAATAAGGTTGCTAATTCTGTGCCATTCAAAGCCAGAATGCCTCCTAGCGCTCATGGGAGGGTAACAAGCTGTTTGCTGCCGTTCAAAACAGCCTGTTCCTCCCGTGTTGATGTGTTGTCAGCTGTGACTGACTTCTGCCCCCTTCAGTATTCCTTTACTGGCACAGTTTGAGGAAATCTCAGCTGTGATTTACCAAGTTTTACTAGTTTTACTGAATTTTACTAACTCAGCTGAAAAAGAAAACGAGTCTTGCATTAAAAGCAATGGATTCATTTAACTGGAGTGTTCCCCACTGTTTAAAATTAAGAAAATGATTTTTTTCGTGCTTCCTGGAAATATTCTGAAGTAAATGCATTCAATCTTCTCAGAGTTTCCAGTTAGGAAGTCTTAGAGTCACAATTGTGAACAGGGATTATTATCTTCTCACTTCTCAGATATTATGCAGACCTGGATGCTGTTTACTTGCTAGATTTGGGAAGGGCTACATTTGGGGAAGAGACTGCTTTTCTTGCTGTCCCATTCAGCAGCATGATCAAATATTCCTGTTCATTCCACTGCTACTAACCCTTTATGGCTGGGCACTTGGCTGCATTTTGTGAGTGGAGAGACTGTGTTAAGGAGTCTGTAATAGTTGTGGTTTTTTTTTTTAAGACTTTATATTAAGATTTGTATTTAGAATAAGTGTTTTCTGATTTAAGCTGCTAAAATGAAATAATATAACTTTATTTTGAAGATTATTGTTGTTTAATTTCAGGGCATAGAAAGAGTTCTGGATATTCAGAAGGAAATGACAAGACTGTTGGAGTCTCCAGGCAAAATGGTATAATAAAAATGTGTACTAATAAAGTGATATACTTCATTTGATCTGCTACTACTGTCTTTTTAAACATAAACATGGAACACTTAGCTTTTATATGTCATGACACAGAACAGAAGATGTGTTTCTCTGGCAGATGAGTAAAACATTGGCCATTTGGTGATACTACATTAGAAAATATAGAATAAAACATTGTTCTAAGCATAGTAAGACTTTCTGTTTACCTGAAGAAATATACTGGAAGTGAATCATATTGGAATGAATGTACAATATATATAGTTCTGATCTTGCTATGCCTCTCACACACAACATGTTTTATTCAAGGTACTATTACTGTGGCAGTATATCAGTCTTGGTGTGTGCATATGCTTTTTGGAAAGCAAGGTTGTTGGGTTTCTCCAAGTACAGTCTAGATTCTCATTTCTGAGATTCCCTGTATTTTTGATGGGCTGGGTGAGAATGTTTTGAAAAACAAATGATGGTTGGACTGATGCTCACGTAGAAATAAACATTTGAAATGAGTCACCAGCACAAAATAAAACTGGATAGTTGCTGATAGTATTTAAGACTAAATAGGAGTTATTTCCTAGCTTAAATATTTGTAATCTCTTTAGACCGAAATTCAGTCAATCTTTCTTTTTTTTCTTTCCTTTTTTTCCTGAGGTCTTTCTGTCATCTTTGTATTTTTCCATGGAATTGATTTCTTTCTTCTTTCACCCTCAACAGCCTGGTCCTCAACCAGCAGACGGTAAAAAAGGAAGAGCACAAAATTCAGGGAAGAAAAGTCTGGTAAGAAATGAGATTTTCATTTTAAGCCTTCAACAAGGTATTAACAACAGCAGAGAACCAAAATATTCTTAAGAAATGAAGCATTAATCTACATCACCATTTTGGAAAGGTCAAGGCAAGACCTAAATATTCCAAATGCTCATATCTTACATAATAATTTAGATCCTTCTGACTATACCTTCCCTTCCTGTGGAACAATAGCGGAAATAGGGGACATTTTTCTGGGGTCTGGTAATTTTTCTTATATAGAAATCCTGGTAAATTATCCAAATGAGCATTTTGCAAGCCCATAGCACCAGCAGAGAAACATGCCCTTTTGATTATGTAGGCCATAAAACTACTACCTGTAAGACCTGCATATTGTGCTGTTTCCTAACCCTGGGAGAATAACTCCCCTCTTAATTGTGCTGCATCCAGTTCCCAGTTCCAGTATGAGGTTACAGATAATGGCAGATACAAACCAATAGCTGAAGGGCAACACTCACAACAGAACACAGAACATTATTTTATATGACTCAAATGATCTTTTTTTATCACTTCAAAACCTGTGGTTTACAGATGAGTTTTCCAAATTGTGGGATGGAAATGCCATGCAGGTTTTCTCTCCAATCTGAGATTATTAAAATATTATCAAGTGAGAATTGTCACTGTTGTGGAGTATACAAAAGAAAGGATGAACAAAAGTTTTTCTATTTTATTCTTGCTTACACAACACAAAATTCTTCATCATTAAGCTGCTGGCCTTAGTTAGAATAATTCCATAAGATATACATAAGGAAAAAATGCATTAGATTCTCTGGAAAAAAATCCATTTATTTCAACAAAGGAATACTAAAGGAGGTAGTAATTAAACTGAAGTTTAAACTGATAAAAGCGCAAGGTTAGTTTTAACTTCTGTGGGGAGAAAAAAAAGGAAAAATGACAAAGTAGGCAGTGAACAAGAACTTATTTAGGTTATAGAAGTAAATGCTAGAGAAAAATGTTTTTATAAAGAGAAACAATGCTCTTAGTGGAATGTAACAAGACACAACGTATGGATACCTTGAAAATCACCTGGAACTGCAGACTCAACCTCTATCTGAGGTTAATTGCAGGAAGCCTGCAGCCTTTCTGGCTGTCTGTTGCTGCAGCTTTGTGCTCCACAAGCAACAAGTCAGATTGTCTTGTATGTTGCTACAAAATAATCTCATAACAATTTGACCTTCATTTTCTTTCCAATTTTTATGTGAAGAAACATTCATATGTCCTCTATAGCTAAGTACCTGTTCTGTCTGTAGTTAATTCTCTAGCTCTTGTCAAAACTGATGCCTTCCAGTTGATCTCTCCAGTCTAACCCAGGATTATATCCTGCTGCTTTCTAGGCAGCTTAATGTCATTCTTTATAATCCAGAATTCACAGACTTTAAAGTTAAAAATCAGTGTTTTAAAAACCTACAAAAACCCCTGACAACAGAAGAACATGTGAAATATTTGCTCAATACAACTCGGCTTGTGACACATTTCCAGGAATACTGTCCCTGAAGTATAACTGCATGTAGCTGGGCTAGAGGTATTTCCCCTCTCTCAAGTTTGTTCCTTGTGACAATTCAGTAGTTGTTAAGAGTGCCTTTAAAATCTTCTTGTAAACCAGTACTGGACATACAGGACGAAGAACTACATGATGAGACACGTTTCCAAGGACTGTTAGCTCTCTACTCATTAGCAACTGATTATCCCTCTTTCCTAGAGAATTGTCCTTATGGCTGCCAATGCAATTTTTGAGATTTATAATTTGAAGATTAAATGCAGACTGAAATGATAGTGAGCATATATATTATATATATGTTTGTAAATGAAGTGATTCTTTTTTGTTTTGTTTTCAGCCACAGTTCTTAAAAAGAATATCACACTTAGGTTGCCTAACAACAGGATATGATGATGTAGAACAACTGCTACTCGTTATGCAAACAGCTTGCAGGAACATAGGTCTGGAGCTAGGAACAGATGTGTACTTAGCAATAAATTGTGCTGCTCATGAATTAATGGATTATGTAAGTTATTTCTCAATATCTATTTTCTTGGGTTTCAAAAGGAACATAGCTGTTTGTTAACGTTATTTATTATTGCATTGCAAACTCACCTAGAAGCTTCTAGCTCCATTTTTAAGGTAGCAATCAAGCAAATGAAAAGAATTACCTCTGCATTTATAAATGATGGTTGAATCAGTCCTACAAGTGTGGCAGATATGTCGTTGGATTGGGAGTGCAAGGGGATGGGACATGCAGCCTGACACAGCAGGAGCAGTGAGAACATGTGTGTTCCTCCTTCCCAGTACCAACATCCTGGTGGTACTTTGTGAGAATAAGGCTCACTGGGCCAAGGCAGACCCCTCTTACAGCTCATGTCCTTCTACAGGAGTCTCTGGTACCTCCATGGCTTCACTTGAATCATTCAAATGGTATAAGCCTGCCTGTATCAGCCAGGTTTATTCCTTTTCTCTATTTATTTAACACAATTTTTCAGATCACTTTGTATCAAATATAGCAAACTGCTTTAATGGGTAAACACCTCCTGCATGCTCTGTCTAACAAACCAGCTTCATTTCACATTACACCTCAGCCAATTTGGAATTAAAGTATAAAGCAGCAAATCCTGGTTTGGTTGCTTGGTTGTTTTTTTTTTTTAATTTCACCACGAGGTATAAATTAAATAATTATATTCTATCGACCTTTATTTTAAAGATGAAGAACAAGAAATTATTTACACAACTATACTTCTGTAATTCCTTAACACCACTAGATGCTCATTTTTCCATTATATTACACTACATCTGTTGTTTTCTTCAAACTACCCTGACATATCCATTTATTTTTTCTATGGTAAGTTTGTACACACATTAATGTTCATCTCGTTGTGCCTCAACATTCATTTTTTAATTTTTCATTTTTTAATATTTTTGACACAATTTATTTATCTCCAGATGAAGTCTTACAGTTCTTGCCCCTTGTTCCAAGATCAATCAGGTTTTTTTTTTCTAAGCAGAAAAAAAAGAAACTTCCTATTCCATTTAATAGCTTATGAGATTTTGTGTATTTGGGTGTTCTATAGTGCCAAAGATTCCATAGCCAATATCTTTCTTGAAAGCAGTTGCTCTCCTGACTGTGATGTCTGTAGCTTATAACAGTGTACAAAATCTTTACCCTTGAATTATCAGTAATTCTGTAACTTTCTGTTACTGAACTGTTAAAGTCACTAAAGCAGTGGGTATCGTGGCACAGTTTGACAGTTTGCCTTTAATACTCCTCCTAGGCTGCAGTTTGTGATTCCCAGAATGATGAGACTGGTTTTAAACTTGTCTTTTTTTTTTGAAAGGGGAAAGAGACAAGGAAAGGCAGTATCTTGGTTTTGAGCACTGAGGGTGAACTCATTTCCCCAACAATATTTTCTTTATGAAAATAAGGACAAAAAAAAAAAAAAAGACCTTTTTTGCAAGTGAAAAATGAGATTTTTTGCAAGCGAGATTCAGTGAAAAAGTCAAATATTGCTGGCTTTATGATATTGTAGTGTAAAACTGGCAGTGTTGCCTACACAATGCTGAAAAAGGTCCCTCTGGTTTTGGCAGTGACATCGTTCAGAGACTTTGGCATGAGCCCACTGGAACCCACTGTCATTTTAAGCAGTTTTCTATAACAATGTGCTAACAACTTAGACACAGAGTGAAGCAGAGGAGTAAATGCCTCCTGACTGAAGAACACACATATCTTAATAAATGTAAGCATACACAAGATGTGTATGCTTACATTAGTACTCTGGTTTTTAAGCTCTTACCTTCCTTATCTTTTATGCTTTTTACTTTACTTTCTAGGACAAAGGAAAATATGAAATACTGACTGGAACTTTTAAAAGCCCTGATGAAATGGTTGCTATGTATGGAGAACTGATTGATAAATTTCCTTTTATTATTGCATTAATAGATCCCTTAAGAAAAGAGGTAAGATACCACAGTGCAGCCTGTGAAAAACTGGTAATACTGTTCAGTGGCACATCACTGATCTTTTCTCATTTTTGCAAAATATGCAGAATACAAGGCTTTTGGTTTCTTGAGTCTTTAAGCACAAAATATCACTATAAAAATGCATCTAACAATTCATTTGCATGTCTTTTATTGACAATAACTCTACATTCTTCTATACTTTTGACTTAATTCTCGATGCAAAATAATCCTGACCTGAACAGAATACAGTCAGTAGAAATATTTTAAAAAATTATAAAAAATTGCTTTTTTGTGTGATTCTACTTGTTAAACCACTATTATTTGGATTATGTTTTCCTTTTTATGCAAACAATTGAGATTATAAAACTATAAAATTCAACTGTAATATAATATTTTATTATATTAAATTAGAGAAGCAAAAGTTTGGATGTGGTTGTATATTCCTTAGAATCACCAAAAAAAAAATACTGATGCAGTTCTTTCTGATGGAAATTTATAACCAAAGACAATGCTGTCACTGGCAGCATTGCTTAGCAGAATTTTTAAAGTGGTAGTAAGATACCATGTAATTACCTCTGTGATCAAAGTTAGAGGAATTAATTAGTCTGGCCAACCGACTACAACAATAAAATGAAATACTATTAAGCATGATATCAAGTTATGGATGGATGAAAGAGACAGATTGCATAACCTTAGATATTTACAATTTATACATAAGATTAAGTCATGTATTGCAAAAAAGATAAAAACTTTGTTGCAGAACCTACAGTTGTAGACCTAGATTCTGCAGCTGCAAAACTTAATAAAAATTTTGTTCATTTTCATGACCAAAACACAAAGACTGTGATTGAAGGGAGAAGCAAAGTGATGTTGGTTTTGTGAATCTGTTTAGTGCTTGACTCAATAACTCTAAAATGGATGAACTGCAAAATCCATCTGATTCTGTGCTTAACTAGAATGTTAAAAGTTCATTTTTCAAATATCTGCATTTACTCTTACCTTTCTCTAGTTAGCCTTGCCTCCCTGTGTTGTTTCAGTCTGACTCTCTGAATTATCATGTTCCAAAGCATCAGATTATTCCCCACTCCTGCTGGGGCTGCAAACTTCCTTGAGAAACCTTATGAAGAAACATATTTGCAGTATGAGAGTCTGCAGGAGAATTACAGTTGGTGCAGTACAGTTGGAATCAGAGAACCATGAAGGAAAATGCCTCTGCTCCTCTGCTTCTCCTCCTCCTAGCAAGTCTGCAGAGTTTCCCTGTGCCACGTGTTTGCCATGGATCTGTAGGTCCTTGATGATTAGCTCTGATACCAATTCAATAATTCATTGGCAGACACGAGACCACTTTAGTGCTTAAGTTTAAACATTTGTTCAGGTGTCCAAAACTTCATTTTCACATACATACAGGCTTGAAATCTGTGCAGGAATGGACTCTGATATAGATTGCAACTAGATGGGTACAAAAGTCTGTCTGATACACAGACCAAGAATTACTACTGGCAGAATTATGAAGTAGAAAAATAATATTTTCAACTTTGCATTCTGTGGTCACAAAGCAATCAAATCATAATTTTCTTCTTTCTCATTTTTAAAATATCCCTGTCCTTTATTTATCCTGTACCATGTACCATGTGGACAGTGCATTAAAATCAAGAAACAAAGACCCTAAAAAATGGAGCTTTGCTGGAAAGAGAGCGTTGTATTCTGCTGTTCCCTATGTGTCAGTCTTACAGCTCTGATCATCCTGTCCTGATACAAGTCATTGAGTCTATGACTGTCTCCTGTTGCATTATTTTACATTCAAATAACTATGACACTTCAAATATTAACACATCTGAATAAAACAATAGAAAATTATTTCATAGTCCATTAAAATTAAATAAATTTCAGGAAGGAAATCAAAATAGCAATCCCCCAGAGTTAATTTAATTTGAAATATTTTAAACTATATTTTATGCAAATAGTGTTGATTAATTCCAGATTAACATATATGTTTTCTAACAAAATCTTAAAATCCAGGGAAAATCCCAGTGGTATGTTTTTCTTAGGTAGACAGATTTAAAATATAGTATAAAATATAATATTTTTATATGAAGGATATCTTTAGGATTGAACCCAAATTTATTTAATTTTTTGAAATTATTTTTACCTCCTGAGAGTTTTCATTCAGTTTAGTTTTTTAAACTCTAGTTATTTACTTGATTTGTTTTATACAGGACAGAGAACAATGGAGTAACATATGTTGTGCCCTTGGTTCCAAATGTTACCTGATTGCTGAAGATGCTGCCACATGTATTTCCAAACTTAAAACTGACCAAACCATAAACACACCAGTGTGCAGTGGTGTTGTCCTGAAATATGTTAACGAAACCAAGGTATCAGACCTCATAGAACTTACTGGAATTCTCGATGGTGAGTAGAGGGGGGAAAGGCTGCCTTTCAAACCCTACAAGCTACACCTGTAAAGATTACATTTCTTTTTTTAATTATAGCCACTTCTAATTTAGAAAGCATTTGTCAGAAGAAACTGAAATTCATGTTTTGATTCACAGATGTCTGTCCAGGGGCTTAAAACCGCATTCAAGGCTTCAACTATAGTCAGTTAATACATTGTGGATATTCTGAATGTGGGTGCCCTTTGACACTGCAGCTAAGTTTTACACAGTTAGATATCAGAATTAAAGAAAATAAAAAAGATGTGGTCAATTAATCTGAATTTTGACTATTACTAGTATTTTTAATTAAAAAATCCAAACAAGTCCAAAATGTTTAAAATTGTGGTTTATGCAGATTACTGACTACAAATTATTGAGCCTTCATGGTAACAGTACTAAGAACTTGTGCAGTTTCCTATGTAAGATTTTAATTTGTATCACTTTTTCTTTACTCATTTTTATACCCAAGGGATAGATGAACAAATTTAATACATCTAAGCTCTTTCCTTATTCCTTAAAAACACCCGGAATCACTATATCAAAGAGAGTAAATAGCAACTAAAAGATTTCATTCAGTCAGGATTGTAAATTCTTTTTTACAGTGAAGAAAAATCATTACTATGTTGAGGAGTACATTTAAAATAAATAGAACAGCCTTCTAGCCTGATCAGACAGATCGGTGAGACAGAAACTAGGAGAGGATATTCCCTTCTCCATGCTGAAAATAAAGCACAATGTTAATGGAGCAAACTTATATCGCTTACATTTTTATGAAATGGGTTTCACTGGTTTACTCCTGCCTGTATTTAAGCTAAGATAACCCAAGGGTAAAAAATGAATGAGAAGTCCAAACAGTTTCTGTGCTGAATATATAAAATATACGCTAATGGAAGTTTTCGCTCCCGTTATATATAGGTCAGAGACATATTACCATATTAGGAAGCCCAGATGGAGAATCTTCTGATGACAGCCTCGTGGATCTGGTAGGTATTGAAAGCTCTTCAATTGCAGAATTGCCAAAATACTGCTTTTAACATGTACAATTTTTTAAGGAGAAAGCCTTTTTGTGCTTCAGAAAGAAACAATGTTTTACAAAATGGGCTTTTTCTAGAGAGTTGGGTTTTTTCCTCACAGAGAGTTATTGAGTTTAAAGAGAACGCGCAGGAAATTTGCCAAGACGGGGAGTATATTCAAGAGTGTGTATGATCTGTTTGGTTGCATTAGTTAATAAAAAATTGTGAGTTACTTAAAACATTCCTGTGTAGTAATAATATTTTTAGCAAAAATTCTTAACACTATTATATTTAGTCTTTTTGTACTAAAGCTACATTTGCAAATAAAATTTCATTTCATATGCCAGTGAAAATTATTGTTTGCACCCGGCAAATCTTTAATTAAGAGATTTTATTTCTACTTATTGCGGGGTTTTTCTCTGTAGAAAGATGAGGGTGTTAAATTAGAAGTAGGATACCATGTTTAATAATTAAAAAATGACTTCACTTCCCAAACTGTGGGGTTTTAAAATGCACACTTTCTCATTTCAGGCCGTTGGACTGGGTGCCAGGTTTATCAAGTTGGGAGGTCTTTCCCGCGGAGAAAGGGTGACCAAATACAACCGCCTTCTGGCTATAGAGGAAGAACTGGCCAAGAATAGAAATCTACGTATGAGCTTCTTTCTTACTTTGTTTTCAGCCTGCAATGAATACGGGAACAAAGATTGGAGGGAGAATGATTGAAACTGCACCACAGGAGGGAAGTGAAATCAAAAGCCTATAAATAAGGGCTGACAAAAAAAACCTAGGATAGCACTTGCCACAATGTATATTGTTGTCCTAATGGATTATCTGTTTACTGAATGTTAAAATAGACCCCTTCTTGAGGAGTAGCCTACATTAGGCTTTTTTTGCAGAATTAATTGGTTGAAATCTTGAAGCCCACAGTGCAAAAGGAACAAAACAAAACCCATGCATATAACATGTAGAAAAGCTGCCAAAATGGAATTTTAGGCCAAATACCCCACCTCCCTCAAGCCCCTAAACATATATTGCTAACAAAACTTCGTTTCACAACTCTCTTTTGTATGTTACATTTCCAGCAAAACGTGTTTGGAAAACTACAATTGCATGGGTAAGCCCTAAATAAAACCCCAAAAAACCCGAAGTTGACGATGCACATTCAGCCTTAGCCACTTGTATGCATCTGCCTGCCTGCATTTCAGGGTCTGCATCTTCTTTTTACACTGTACCACGGCACTGTTAAATGCTTAACAGTTCATTAGAGCCACTTCTCACTTGCTCAGGTATCAATCAAGCTAGAATAAAGAAATGCAGTCTGAAGGGGAGGCAGAGACACAAGGAGAGGAAGAAAGGAAGGATAGGGTTTGCAAGAATTTTATTAAGCCCAAGAAAAAGAAACATGAAGGAGAACGAAGTCATTTTACTCTCCTGCTTCTAGTAATTTTCAGTGCTCTATACAAAGGGTAGCAGCACTTGACATGCACACTACAGAACAAAGGTTTCAGTTGAAAGTTTTTAATTGAAAATATTTTGAGGTTTTTGAAATCTCTCCCTTGCTCATAAATAATCATTGTGAAAAATAGAAACATAGACAGGAATTTTTTTTTTTGCTAAGGAAGTATTTGCACAGAATGCACTTTTCTAAGTACAGAACTATGAATTTTAACTGCCTCAGCAATATTAATATATTCCCTACTGTTGTCAAGTGGTATAGTCTAAGCAAAGGAGCTCGAGTCTGACAAATATTTAGACCTATAGCTCATGAATTAAAATAGCAACAATCCCCAACAGCGTTAATGGTTTGGCAGAACCAAAACCCGGTAGGTAAATCCCCAGCAGGGTAGTGGTGCGGTAGCGCGTTTGAGCCGCCCCCCGAGCTCTCCTTTGGCGGGGCTGCGGGCCGGGAACGCTGCAGAGTGTGCGGGACAGCTCCCAGGGCTCGTCCTGAGAGGTCACACCGACCCGCCGGGAGTCCCTCGGGAGTGCGGGGAGGCTGCAGTGCCCTGGAGCACCCACTGCAGCTCTCCCGCTGCCTTCCCTGCCCTGCAGTCCCGGGGGTGTGCAGAGCTCAGCCATGATGGGCCACCACCCTCACCTGGATGGGTGTGCAGAGCTCAGCGATGATGGGCCACCACCCTCACACCTGGATGGGTGTGCAGAGCTCAGCGATGATGGGCCACCACCCTCACACCTGGATGGGTGTGCAGAGCTCAGCGATGATGGGCCACCACCCTCACACCTGGATGGGTGTGCAGAGCTCAGCGATGATGGGCCACCACCCTCACACCTGGATGGGTGTGCAGAGCTCAGCGATGATGGGCCACCACCCTCACCTGGATGGGTGTGCAGAGCTCAGCGATGATGAGCCACCACCCTCACCTGGATGGGTGTGCAGAGCTCAGCGATGATGAGCCACCACCCTCACCTGGATGGGTGTGCGAGCTGCTGGATCACAGACCTGCCTTCCCTTCCCTGCAGTCGCACAGAGGGAGGGGGGTCATTGTGCCTGTGGCCGAACAGCGAGTGGGGCGGTGAGGTTCGGAAGCAGAACAGAACTGGGAAAACAGCGGTTAGCGGCAGTGACTGTGAACTGTAGTCACGGGGTCAGCATCGGGACATGGGCTTACATAAGATTGTTAAAGGCTGGGGTAGAGAAGGGCAGAGTGAGCTGGGGGGAACTTTGGCACGAGCACCAGTGCAGAGGAGGATGGATGTTCAAAAAATAGGGCGGCAAGGTGAGGAATCCATGAAGGAAGGAATGCAATAAATATCCCAGCTCAGGCTGCTGTGCACCATGCCCTGATCCTGTAAGCAAAGTGCAGGAGTGGTGCTCCTTTCTTTCTAAGGACCAGACTTATTAAACCTGTTTAAACTCCTGTAAGCATCATGTGGCATCTTAAAAACATCTGTGCACACCAGAGAATGTAACAAGAAACCAGATTACACCAAACACAAGTTTCTTTTTTCTCTTCTGTTTCAGGTGAAACAAAACTTGAATTTGTTGCTTTCGCTGAAGAATCACAGCCAGAAAATCAACTTTCTGATGAACTTCCTCCCCCAGAGCAGGATTAGTTGCCTCCGCAGCTCTTGCAGGTTCACAGCCTGCCTGCTCAGCTCCCAGAGAACAGCACACTGACCCCAGCTGTCAACATGAGCTTTAGGATAAATTTCTAAGAAAAAATATTCTAGTCAGAAACTCATATAACTATTCCTTAATCCATTTATTTTCATTCTAGTATGAAATTCATATATTAACTTTTCTTTAATCCATTTATTTTCAAGCACTTTAGCCAAACATTTCTAAAAGCTTTCAAATAGTGGCCTCTCTTTTCCCAGGGACCATTGCCTTCAGCTGAAACCAAGTTAACTGAGCAGTGACTATAGTTTGAAAACACCACACAATTCTGTGCTGCGTTTACAAATTGACCAAACAAACTGTGCTGTGTTAAGTCCAAAGCTAAATGTTTGTTTTGGGGAAGTGGAAATGTCTCTCTATACAAAGAGCAAGCTGTTGACAAACAGTAAAAAAAAACCTCACCACATTTTACAAAAAACAAAGGCCTTGACTGTTGTGCTGCTCCATCCCCCCACACCCTCAATGCTGCTGTTAGACTCCAGCTGGAGCATCAACACTAGTGCATCACTGCAAGCCCCAAATGTAGGGCACGAAGCTGGAACTGGCATCACTCGGAAGAAGGGAGTAACAAGTCAATTCCACAAGGTCTGGGAAACTTGTCAGGAGTCTTTTTAATAAGCAACAATGAAAAGTTAAAGAAATAATTTATGCCCTAGGTAACAAAACAGTTTAAGAAAAAGAAATACTTCTTGAAAAAACTTCTGGTTTTTGTATAATGTGAAAATTTGAACATATAATACAGCAGCAATAATTTGAGGAAAAACACATATATGAAATGTTGCATTTTAAATTCACTGTAACAGATAACTGACAAATTAACAACCAGAACCAACGGCCCCCAAGAAATGAAAACATCAATGAGAGACAGATTTCCCCAAGTTTATGAACTGTATGTAGTTCAGTACTTAGATCAAGTCCAAGATTTTCTTAGCAAACATGCAAAACCCACCGAAATAGATGTGAAACCACCACACTCATTACTATCATTTTATTTTTAGGAAAAGCACCAGACAGTTGCATGCAGAGCCAAACCAACAAACTCAGAACATTCATCCTTCAATACTATCACTGTTTCAAATAATTAAATAAAAAAAGAATCCAAGTGCATTCAAGTACGTGACCACCCAATTCCAGTTACACCAATCTTTAGGTAAATCCCTGATTACATTTGTTCATTCATTATAAAAGAATGAGATACTGTGTTGAATTTAAAAAGAGACTACAGTGGAATGTGAACTGGCAGTGGAGCAAATCGGTCATGTTCCTATCTCACTGTCTTCAAAGGAAATAAGGGCTGAGGGAAACTGGGATTTCTGTTATCAAATACAGATATCTCGAGTGTCACCTAATAAATTATTGCCATCAGTGTGTGCCAGGTTCAAAGCAGGGGCTAATTTGTTAGCACTGTGAGCTTTCAACTGAGAGTTCTCAAAATGTTGATTCCAAATATTACGACTGAATCCCAAATGTAGCCCGTGCCAGCCATAGCCTAGGGCAAGTTATTTTTTTGCAGCAAATACAGACTCCAGTTGCAGCAGTTCCAAAATTTGCCATATAACATTGAAACAAAAAGCAGGAAGAAGTCCTCCTTTGCAAAGCTTTTAATCCAAATGAGAGCACCAGTCTCAGCCCACAAACCTCTGACTCTGGCTATTGTTGCCAAAAATCTTGGTCCCACAATGAGATGCTGCACTGCCTCTGCTTTTAGGTTTCTGGGCAACCTGAAACAGGAGGGTTGTGCTTGTGCTTTTCACTTCCTCAAAGGAATGTGTGGAGGAGACCAGCAGGATCTTGGTTTAAGTAGATATCAAATATTTTTAAAGCAATGTGTCTAAACACATTGGTTTGTTTTTTCTAATAATTAGTAACACCCCCCCTAATGAAGCTGATGAGGGTGTAATCACCTTCACAGGGTCTAACCCAAAGCTGTCCAGTTCAAGAGGGATGCAAGGGGCTTCTGGCAACCTTTAACAAGGCATCTTCTCAATAAAAGAATTTAAAAAGCCTTTTCAAATACAGTTTAAAAGTAAAGGTAACTGACACTATCTAGGAAATTAATAACCTTCTCTGCAAAATTAAAATGGGAAAGGGATTTTGAGTGACACACAGTTATTTAACACTTCAGTGCATGTAACAAAACTGCATACAAAAAGACCATTTCAATCTGTATTATTGAAAACTGTCTGGAGTACAGGCTGTAGCCCCGAGTAACACACCTAAGCAATTCACATGTCCAGATAATGACTCCCAAAAGTTACAGCCTTTCAGAACAACAATTAACAGTTAGAACTATCTGTTTCTTTTGTTTTCTCAACATTATTTTCTTTATGTGTTGGCTTGCTTTTTTCTTCCTTAATTTCATTCTGGTTCAGCGTGTTTTCAGACATCTGATCCCCACTGGTGGACACAGGATCTAAAACTACAACGGATTTGGTGTCTTTTTCACTGCTAGAAGCTTTTCTTGTAAATTCTGTATGACTAGTTGATCTAAAGGAAAAAAGAATAAACATATTAATACAGATGACAGTTCACATATTCAGGAGGAAGACTATAAATATACAGAAAAGCATTTCTATTAATAGCATATATGACCAGGACAGGTCTACCAAGCTAGTAAATAGATTTACAGATACAGCAGCTGTTATGTACAGATAGTAGTGCAAAAAATGCAACAGTCACTTTACCCCCCAGGAATCATTTGTTAAGCTGGGCATGGAAGATGAAAAATGAACTCACAAGGCAGTGAAAAAATCCTTAGACTATGAAAGTATTGGTTTAAAGACAGCCATAAGAATTTATTTTCTCTCTGCTCATCTCAGAGGTTCCCCCATGTCCAAAAGAGCAGCTGCACTTGGAGAAAATGCCACCAGCTCCTGCAGTGTGTGTGCTGACAGTCCTGCAGCCTGGAAGGAGCACACGGTTCCTCCACACCTGGATCCCAGAGCCACCTGCCCGGGGCTGTCCCTGTGCTGCACTCCACTGCAGGACTGGGAAGTGTAACCAGGTGTTCCCTGTGACTGCCACTGGTCTCACTGGGAGCAAGTGCAAGTGATTTCTGGAAATTCATCCGCTGGGTTTGCTGAACTATTGAGGGCGTTAGACTTCCACTCTGTGCTGCAGAGCTGGGGTTACACCCCGACTGCCTGGGGGCAGGGATTTGTGTGGATAAAGAGCCCTCCGAGCAGGCAGGAAGGAAAGGGCAGAGACACACGGGTTATTTGTCCAGGCTGGCATCGTGCTATAAACACTAAAAGCACTTGTCTATATTCAAAGGCGTCATACCAGTGTTGAAAACATGCAGGCAAATCCTCAGATTAGCTGGAATGCACCAGCAGAGAATATGGCAAACACTGGGAACGCTCGACCCGAACAAGTGGCAGATTGGGGTGTTTCCCAATGCCATCCTAACCCTGCTGGGTGGGCAGACAGGTTGGACCTCCCTCACTGAGCCCTCCAGAGCCTGCCAGCCCATGTGCCCGAGGTCACGGAGCCGGGCAGGCTCAGGGAAGGCAGTCACACACACGGGTACTCGGCACAGTGGAATGGACCCACTGCAGGCACCCACACTCACACAGCCACGAGCACCACACTGGGCAGGGGTAAAATCCTTCCTGCTGGAAGGTCCTACACACACTGCTGGGTGTGCAGCTCCACTCCCCTGGGAAGCCTGACTGTGGAGCTGCTGCACACAACTGCACTGGCTAGTCAAGAGCCTCTATTTTCCCCTTTTTCTGGTAAGATAACACCCTAGAAACGAAAAAGCAGAATCGACTGGAGGCCAGAAAAAGAAATTCGGCTACTGGATCCATCTGCTATGAACTGCCCTTTATTGTGACGGTCTTTGTCCTAGAGAAAATGACAAAGAAGAAAAGAGGTCACCCCACCAACAATTAGAGCACGGGGTGGGGAATGGACTGGCTCCCACCTGACAGGGAGAGAGTAAATGAACAGGTTAAAAACAAATAAATAATCATAGAAACAACAGCTGCTGCACTTTCCATTTCAGAAAGAATTTACTCAGCTTGCTACTGCAGCGCTGGATACAGCAAATGAAATTCCACGTTCAAGCTTTAATTACAAGAATTGTCTCTAACATCAGAACTTTGGTATAAGTTAATTAATGCAGAAATTGGCACTAATAGATACAGTTTCAGACTCATTTGATTATCATCAGAAGCTAGTGACTTCATAAAGAAAATAATGCTGACTTTATGCAGAAGTTGCCAATCATTCCGAAAAATACAAGGTGGGGTATTTTGAATGTTACAGCAAATTAAACTTTTTAAAGCAGTGTAACCAGAAAAGGGTTATTTTAAAAAGTGCTACTTTTGAAAAGCTGATTGCCCAACACTATAAAAATGGTCAAGCCATAAATGCCAAGTTCATTTTTATTTCACTTTGGAGGTAACTATCTTTCAAACCCAACAGCTGGACTATTTAATACAATCTGGTGAATCAAAGTATAATTCTTCACTGGGCTCACAGTGGGGAGTCTGCATTAGTGTATGGCAGCATTCCAACAACTGATGCACAGCCAAATGCTCTGAAGTCTGTTTCATTTATAACAAAAATGGATAAAATGGCAATCATATTTACCACCTTCAAAGACAGAAAAATGAAAGATGTCGATATAAAGTAGTTTAATGGAGGAAACTGGTGATTAAATCAGCGTTTCAAGCATAAAAATAAGAATTACTATCCAGCTTCCTTGTACTAGTACTCCCTTCTTCAAATCCTTTACACTGGTGCAGCACCAGTCTGACAGTGCTGCTGTTACAGCTGAGGCACTGTTAAAAATTATTAACCTTATTTATCAGGTATTCACAGCTCACTTTCAACAGTTTGTCAAGAGCAGAACGTTTCAGTGCAAGAATGAACATAATTTTGGTGCTCCCTTTCAAAAAACAGTTTTTACTGCTACGAATAAAGCTGGGAAAAGCAGACGGAGTTTGCCACAGTTCTGAACAATTACAAATTTGTTTAGCCAAGGTATTTGCATTTAGTTCTATTCAAAGCTCTTCCCTCATTAAAACTGTTAATGCTGTTATCAGTATTCTTGTTATTTGCCCAACTATATATTTAAGCTAGAAATTGAGAACCTAGTTCTATTTGTACTCATTCACACACAGTTGTGCATATATTTTTATGACTAAACACATAAAATCTGTACTGGAAAATTCAGATTTAGATGATAAATACACTTTAGATTAATTGTATGGGATATGCAAAGTCCCATGCAGTACTGAGGACTGCCTGTGTGTAGTGGGTTGACCCTGGCCAGACACCAGGTACCCACTAAAGCTGCTCTCTCACCCCCCTCTGCAACTGGACAGAGGAGAGAGAAAAAAAAACAGCTAAGGATTCATGAGTAGAGATAAGAGCTGGGAGAGGTCAGTGACTGATTCCCTTCACAGGCAAAACAGACTCAAAGTGGGGATAGTACTTACATTTATTACTAACAGGATATGAGCCAAAGGGTGAGTTAATTTTATCTGCAGTTCAGAACTTTCATTAAGAATAAAAGCATAAACTGCAGATGTGTTTATGAAACATTTTAGGATTCTTAAGAAGATAGGGGAATAAAAAAGACAAAATGAAAGGCTAATTCTGAGCAATAGCAAAAAAATACACCAATTCCAAGTTTTGGAAGTCTTCAATGAACAAAAAATTCCATCCCACTACTACCAGTATTTGTCAAAAGGAAATTATTAGGAATACAGTGACACTAGTGATTTAGTCCATTGTTCCCTTCTCTGATACCAGTGCTACCTGTAACACCAGATATCTATGAAAAAAGTGCAAGAAACCTTCTCCATTTCAGAATGCCCTTGCTAAATCTAGTAGAAAGGTGGCCAACACAGCAGCCAGCAGAACAGCACTGCAGACTTCCTTTAGTATGGAGACTGTTCCCATTTTTAGGCACTTTTTTTTGAAAATGCTCAAAAAGATTGGCAAATTCATTTAAATGAAGAATCTTGGAGAGCTTCTACCTGCACTGAGAAGGAACACAGAGTACATGCTAAGAAAAACGTGTGACAGTAACTTTTAAAACAGTTAAAACTGAGAACATCCTCAAACTTCCAGAACATCTCATTGTTTTGTTCATTTGTTGGTCAAACTAATTTGTCCATGTTCAAGCTGCACTGAAAACCTTTGCAGTTCTGTGAGGCTGAGGCTGAGCTGCTCCCTGCAGAGCTGGTAGATGATTTGGGGGTACGAAGATTACAGGCAGGAGAAGGAGGACAAATCCTTTAATTGTATAAAATCATCAGATTAAGACCAACCCTCTCTATAGTTCACTCTGTTAGCACAGAACTCTGCTGCCCAGAAACACAATGTTTACAAAGTGCTAAAAAAACCCCCACCAAACACCCAAAAAACGGAGAGCCAGACACACCTTTCCCTTCTGTGCCTAAACACTGCAGGGGGTCACGGGAACTCTGCTCCCAAGGGAACTGAACTGTCACCTATTCTCTGCCAAGCAGGTGCCACAGAATTACACTCATGCTGGGTTAAACACTGGGAAGAGATTTGCAGAGGAAGTTACCTTCACACTCAGGCAAGGCCTCAGTTTCTCTCCAGGACACACATCACTGATGTCTCCCCCCTAAGCACCACCTCAGCAAAATTTTATGCATTCCAAATCACCTGCTTAATGGTTTCACACCCCTCTAACAATCTCCTGCACTGAAATAACACCTCACCTAGAGGATCTAAACTCAGATCTTTCTTCTGAGTTAAGTTACAGAATCACAGAACGTGCTGAGTTGGGAGGGACTCACCAGGACCCTCCAGTCCAACCCTCAGCCCTGCACAGGCCCATCCCCAGAGTCACCCCCTGTGCCCCAGAGGATCATCCAAACCCTCCTGGAGCTCTGGCAGCCTTGGGGCTGTGCCCACTGCCCTGGGAGCCTGGGCAGTGCCCAACCAGCCTCTGGGGGAAGAACTTTTCCCTGAGATCCAACCTGACCCTGCCCTGACACAGCTCCAGCCATTCCCTGGGTGCTGTCCCTGGTCCCCCTAGAGCAGAGCTCAGTCCCTGCCCCTCCTGAAGAAGTTGTGACTGCAATGAGGTCTGCCCTCACTCTCCTCTTCTCCACGTTCTCTAAGCTATCATCTGTCAGTTTGATTACAGGAAAATTTCAGAATTAACCTGTATTTACCAACATTGCAGCCCTTCCTCCCAGCCCTCCCTTGGCCACTGGACCAGCCAATTCAGCTGAAGGCCAGTGCTTTGTTTACACTTGACCATGTGTGGAGCCCTACTTCAACCAAACACTGAAATTCTTTACCTCATGCATATTTAGGTTAGATCATCACTGATATGAAGTGGGAAGGATACAGGATTTTACTTAATGAGCTGACTGCTGTCTACATACTGATCACAGATATATTTTCAAGGGGCTTTCTCAAGGGTGTGACCTTCTTCCTCCATGAGATGGGGTGTGCTCAACTGCTACTCAACATGAACAAAGTATGATGAATATAGGGCTGTCTGCAAGTATCACCTCCTCCCTCAGATTACAAGCCTTAATAAATGGATAGTGTAGCAAACAGAAGTATTTAATGCACAACTATTCCTACGGTTTCCTATAGGAAGCTGTACATTAAAATCTAGGTGAAGAAAAAAGAATAAACCCTGCACTGCAAGAGACACCTGGTAATTATGAGATGTGCAGTCCTCTACTGTGCTGTGAAAGGTTTGCTTGGCTGCTGCAAACAGCTGAAACAAGTCATACCTTTGTGAGATTTCAAGGAATTGCAAATGATAAGAGGACTGCATCCTTTAACCTCAGGTATGAACAAGGAGAAGAGGAGCCACAATAAACTTTTTGTATGCCCTTGTAATTTAGGGTATCTGGTCCAGGCAGCGTTGTGTTTGTTTATTTAACACAGGCTGCTTCAGGGAATGTGGTGCAACAGGAGCAGAAACCCCCTGTGTAGAGGGAACCCCCCTGTGCTTCAGAGCAATGTCCTCAGAATACATGGTTTGGGGGGGTACTTTCACTGAACCAGCTTTCACATGGCCCCTGGGCCACCCATTAAAGGCTGGATCACACCTCCTGGTTTAGTTTCACTCATCCAATGAATCCAGGAATCCAGTTTTTGCACTAAGAACGCTCCAGGATACAAATCCAAGCACAGCAAACAGGGACAATAGGCAGATTTGCTTCAGAAGTGCTCTGCTGATCCAAACTAAACCGCTAGTACAGATGTCCCCAGGGGAGCCCAGCAAACGGGCTAATTACAGAGCAGAGCTCTCAGACATGTCAGCCAGAGGAACTTCCCTCTGATGCCTCCTTCCAACGGGCCCCACTGCCAGAGAGCCCTGCTTCCAGAGAGCCCTGCTTCCAGAGAGCCCCGCTTCCAGAGAGCCCCGCTTCCAATGAGCCCCGCTTCCAGAGAGTCCTGCTTCCAGAGAGCCCTGCTTCCAATGAGCCCTGCTTCCAATGAGCCCTGCTTCCAATGAGCCCTGCTTCCAGAGAGCCCTGCTTCCAGAGAGCCCCGCTTCCAGAGAGCCCCGCTTCCAATGAGCCCCGCTTCCAGAGAGTCCTGCTTCCAGAGAGCCCTGCTTCCAATGAGCCCTGCTTCCAATGAGCCCTGCTTCCAATGAGCCCTGCTTCCAGA
Source organism: Pipra filicauda (assembly GCF_003945595.2). Classification (NCBI taxonomy): domain Eukaryota; kingdom Metazoa; phylum Chordata; class Aves; order Passeriformes; family Pipridae; genus Pipra; species Pipra filicauda. The sequence continues at coordinate 106,933 of NW_024104683.1, read as the reverse complement.
GAGCCCTGCTTCCAGAGAGCCCTGCTTCCAATGAGCCCTGCTTCCAATGAGCCCTGCTTCCAGAGAGCCCTGCTTCCAATGAGCCCCGCTTCCAATGAGCCCCGCTTCCAATGAGCCCTGCTTCCAATGAGCCCTGCTTCCAGAGAGCCCTGCTTCCAGAGAGCCCTGCTTCCAGAGAGCCCTGCTTCCAGAGAGCCCCGCTTCCAGAGAGCCCTGCTTCCAATGAGCCCTGCTTCCAATGAGCCCTGCTTCCAATGAGCCCTGCTTCCAGAGAGCCCTGCTTCCAGAGAGCCCTGCTTCCAATGAGCCCTGCTTCCAATGAGCCCTGCTTCCAGAGAGCCCTGCTTCCAATGAGCCCCGCTTCCAATGAGCCCCGCTTCCAATGAGCCCTGCTTCCAATGAGCCCTGCTTCCAGAGAGCCCTGCTTCCAGAGAGCCCTGCTTCCAGAGAGCCCTGCTTCCAGAGAGCCCCGCTTCCAGAGAGCCCTGCTTCCAGAGAGCCCCGCTTCCAACCAGTGCCATCACACCTCTGACTCTGAGGGCTGCTGCAAACAGCACCCAGGAGAGCAAAGAAAAGTAACTGCACTGCAACATGAAGCCTGTAGGTTATTCCTGCTGCTCCCTGCCAGCCCAGCTGCAGAAGCGTGGGAGAGCCCCAGCACCTTCTCCCTCGCCGGAAAGTCATCCTTAACGATGAGTTTTTCCAATTAAGCAGGTTTACAGCAGTGACACACTGCAAAGAAGCCCTGCCGCATCAAGGAATCTGGCCCACCACATTTGTTTTAATGCTTTAAACAAATAAATTAAAGTGAAACGTGTCTTTCAGTACGTCACTGAATAGGCAAGCTGAGAAATAAATTGAGCTTCACATATGCTTTTATAACACATAACAACTGTGACTGTCAGCACAAGATCCTTTTCACTGTCAATTCACCACGCATTCTGCGAGACCTTGGGGCCTGCAATTATTTCATTTCCTTTCTTGTAAATGCAATTTCCACTTAGTTTGGTGGAATAAAGGTACACAAAAGGTGATGGGAGCTGCTTGTATTTTCTGATCTGTTCAAAATTGTAGAAATCCACAAACTACAAACAGTACTTTTCAGGAACAACCTCATCTTTCTACCAGGGTAGCAGTTCAAGAAAAATGCAATGGCATTATTCATGTCAAATTAACTGCTGAACAAATCTTCATCTTTCTGATTAAATTAAAATGAAGATCATCTTTCTTCTAAGGATACTTAAATGAAATAAAAGGAGAAAATACATATGATTGGAAAAGGCATTCTGCTTTTAATACTCAGTGCAAATTAAATACAACTGTAAAGCACAAAAGGAAACTGGGCTCTTTATCCACTCAAAAATAAATGATGAAAGTACCTGCAGAAGAGTGAAGTATCAGTTCATAAAAGAGATGCAAACTGAATATCCAGCTCATTTGTCATGACTCTACCATTTGAACCAAGCAACAGAGACTTGCTAGAATTGGTCCTGGTGGTATTTGTTAACTGACAGAGCAGGAAATCAGAGGTTTAATTAGCCATGACTACAATATTCTGCTGATCTGATTTGTCTTATCTATTTCCTTCCCTTGAAGTGACAAAATGACAAACAACCTGGCAAGGGAACCAAAGCAAGTGCACAGCCCAATCCAAAAGGAGCTTGGTATTGTTGTAAAACAAACCCCTCCTCCGGGGAATCTGTATGAAATAAATGTTGCTAAAGCAGGTTTAACTCTCTGATACTGAACTGGCACCTCGGGTCTTCAATCTGCTGTAACCAAAGATTCTGCTGCCCATGTGTGCAAATGCAGCACTAGCTGCATTTTATTTTTATCTTGAGATTTCAAGGTATTTACCAGCAAACTTTTAAGAGGAATAGTCAGGACTTGTTTTTGTCCAACAGAAACCACCCTCACACCTGCATACAGACCAGTATAACTCATGTGATTGTATTTTTTTAAATATTTGCTAGAACTACTTTTAATCAAGAGTTAACAATATAACTATCATCCCTCTTCTCTCCAAGATATGGAAAAAACCCTCGACCTTGCTATTCCTCAAAAACTCTTGAATTCTTTTTTGTGGCAGAAAAGATGAACTCTTTTTGAAGACTGTTCACAGACTTTAAAAGGAAAAGGACTTTATTATAGAGAATTTTATTTCTGCTTCCAAAAGAGACTGCAAATTATTTGACAAGTCAGTGGTAAACAGCTGCAGACTGTACATTTATCTTGTTAACCAAAATTGATATTAAATCACTTTCAAAATGCACCATCTAAACACATCTGCTACTAAAACATATCTAGAAATCCATATTCTACTTACTGCAAAGTAGGCCTGGAGCCCGTTGCAGCCTGAGGCTGGTTAGAGACAGGTCCTGAGTTGGGTACTTTGGAAGCAAATTCTGTCTCCACATCTTTCTTGTTCAACGCTGTCTGTGCAGCACTGGCTCCTGAACCTAGCACAGGCAGAGATTTTGATTCTGATGTGGCCAAGATTCCAGTGGGACCTAAAACCCAAAGAAAGTTCAATGCTTCTGTTACCCAGATTGACTGGTCTAGAAAAAACACGAGTACAGCAGAACTCAAGCAGAAATCAAAATGGAATTTTAATGAACAGTTCATGGAGAGTATCAAAACATCGTGTTTGTAGCTTCTGCTCTCCCCACCAAGATTAACCCTTTCTTCTACCACAAGCAGTGTTTGCTGTATTGACACAGACATGCACTCAATCCCCTCACCCTCTGGGGTGGCAAGTCCTGCTGTCCACACAGCACTACCCAGTCACAGCTTGCCAGTGCTCTTCCAGCTGGAGCAGGAGGGAGAACCAGCCTGATAACAGAAAAGCCTGTTCTCAATACTGATGAAGAGCCAGTGAACTGTCTATAAAGTTCAAGATAAAACTATGCAGCGACATTCAAACCAGCCACATCTGCATCAGCTATGGCACGGACTTACACTTGCACAGACTGTGTTTGTAACCAAGCAGAACATTAAGTTTTTTACAGATGACAGTAAAGCACAGCATAAAACTTGCTCCACAGAGCAGGGTAATTCAAATCATCAGCCCCAAACCCTCATTTCTCTGGTTACCATTACTTTCAGGAGTATTTTCACAGTAGGCCCAGACTTAACTCCAGCAACAACGTCTGAGCTATGGGCTGGAAAGAGAACCCGAGTGAAGGTGTCTGTGCACACAGAAAATTCCAACAGAGGCATCTCTTGGAGAAAATGGGCATGAAAAGTAACAGGTGCGACAGGAAGTGAGTCACTGTGGAAGCAGGCAGAGTTCTCCATAATGGCTGAAATGGCAATGGTCTGGAAGAGAAAGTAAAGCTTCAAGAGTCACTTAATGCAGGGAGAGGAAGAGAACTGCAAAGGAGTGCAGCCACTTACTGCCACTGTCCTGGTCAGTGGTCACCTTGCGGCGGCGCAGGACTCGCTCCAGCTCCGTTTCGCCGCTCTCTGTCTCAAGGGACTTCAAGCTTCGGGAACTAGTGGATTTATTCAGTGTTTCCTACAGCAAGAAATAGGCATGAGAAACTCTCTGAGGACATATTAATGTCTTACCAAGCATCTCATATGCACAACTTCAGAATCTTTTAAACTGCATCAAAGCAACTGCAGTTCTAGAGCAGTGTGCCATTAGTACGACAGTGAGCACCTGGGGATCAGCTCACCACTCCTGCACTCCCTTGGATTTCCTGATGTAGGCATAAACCACACATCACACATCAGAGTTTGATATCAGGCTTAAGAAAGATACTCTGGATCACCAATGAACAAATTCTGATGTTGCAGGGAACTGCCAACTTCCTCCATCCAAACATTTAAAGGATCTTAAAAAACTGCTGGACCATCATCATGCTCATAATTACCCACTGACATCAAAAAGCTAAAGATCCATATTTTACTGCTCCAGCAGGTTTTATATTTTAGCATGGTCCCACATTGCTGCATCTTTATTAGCTACAACTGCAGCATACTTTATCCTATAATCTAGCTGATCTGCTATAAACTTGACCCTATGTCTACATACTTCGAGGTTACTCTTTTTCACAGAGTTAGATCACAGGTTGAAACAGTTTTTTATACATACAAACCAGAAATACACACAATTACTGCCTTATGCCAAGGTCAGCATGTAGTATCAGTGAAGCTGCAAGTCTCGGAGCACTTTTCTTAAGGTGGGGGGAAAGAGGATTTAAGAAGCTTTGAACAAAGCCTGAAACCTCACAAACTTGCCACAGGAATTTAAAGATGCATACAGTGCATACTGCATGCATTTCCCAAATTACAAGAGTCAGTCATTGGATCAGAATTTGATTGAAAAAAATTTCCCCAAAATGTTTATATAACACAACTGAAAATTTGGTGCCCACATACTATTTCATTTTCCCTTTAAGTCTTGCCATCTTTAGGAATGCCCAGGAATCCTGTTTATTCAGCCTTCCAAAACATATCAGACTCGTATAGCATTTTTCCAGCACATAAATAACATACTCTTGACATCTTTTGTAGACAAGCACATAACTTTTGAGCAGAAATAGCCAAAGATGAAAGGAATTAGCATTGCAAGTTGCAGAAGTTGTGCTGCTTTTAGAAACCCTGTAAAGTAACTCTTAATTCTTCACTCCTTCCTAGAAGGTAAAATGTTTTCATTCTTAACTATTTGAAATTTAACTAAGCAGGTTATTCATTAGCAGTACACTCCAGATCTGTACAAATGTACACGTATGGAAAAACAGAGTCCCTCAAACTCTGCAATTTACAAAACATAAATGTGTTTTGTTTGTAATAATTACATGGAGGTCTACACAAAATGCATTATTAGCATAGTAACAACAAATGTTTACTCTCCATCACATTCCACCCCCATGTTTGTTGTCTGACTGTGCATAATCACTGGTCTCAAGAATAGACTGGAGCTGGATTTTATACAGTTTGCCATACACTGGAAAGACCCTGAAAGCAACAAGCAACAAGCCAGATACAGAAGTGCAGTGACTGCAGGTTTCTCTCTGCTCCTTCTGAAGTACATAATCAAGGCTCCTCTGATGTCAGTGACAAGTGCTGAAGAAATAAAACAGCTACTAGAAAATGAAAGGATCTTTGGCAGGATCGTCCTGTCCAACCCTCACTGGTCCAAAGGGCACACTATATCCAACTACTCCTGTAAGTATGGAATTCCATTTAAAACACAGTCTCTGTGTTGCATTTTATTCCTTTCCTATTTACCTCTGCATTTAATTATGTGTCCCTCTAATCAGAGCTCAGCATTAAGGTCTGGTGGCTCTCTAGATCATTTCCTCCCTTATTCTCCTGCCTTCATGTGTCCAGAGAACAGCAAGTGTAACATGTCACTGGTGCCCCACTTGTGATTTAGATCACAGCACAGGCTGAGCCCACACTCGTGCTACTATGAATAACAAGAATGATTATCCTCATCCTCTGTAGAGTGCAAGTGAAGCATTTTGCTGCAATACTGGTGGAATTTCACCTTATGTGCCAAAGTTGTACATCAACTCGAAAGTTTCAGGGTTACAGAAGTCAGGGAGCAAGAACTACAGCTCCTTCTGACTGTTTCATACAGTTTTATCACTTGTGCAAAAGATACAGCCAGTTAAAACAATTCAACGTATGAGTAAAGGACGCAACAGGAGCAAACTTAGCACACTGCTCTCAGCAGGACCCAACACACGCCTAATGTTTTTATTTAGTGATAAATGGGTACATGGACAGCTATTCAGAATCAAATTTTTCTAAATATAAATGCAGACAGACTAAAGCTCTTGCTTTATTTAGGCTTTGTCTACATAACAAGAAATCTGGGGCCTCTGGAGAGAGCAGCAGTTGATGAGGAGAACTCTACATCTACTATATGTGCAATCCAGGGGCTTTACTTTGGACTAGATACAGATATTCAGCTGTCTCTCCATCCCTAAGCATCCCCACTGTGAGTACTTGGAAAGCTTCCAAAGGATCTGTGGCAGATGCAAACCATAACATCCCCTCTAGTGGCAGACGCGTACAAGCCCAGAAGAGTTCACAGGTTAGTCTCCCTAGAACACATTCTGGCAGCAAAACCAACAGCAAGACCAAAACCAACCCTTAAGTCGAACCATAAGTCAAAGGTGGAATTGGGGGGATTTGCTCCAAAACTGCTCTATGCTTTCAACCCAGAAAAGAAAATGAAATATAAACTGGAAGTTCTCTTACCAGAATCCCCTTTAATTCCTTCATTGCACTTTCAGAGGGCTTTGGTGTTTCTGGCTGTAAACAAGCACAGCACATGCGTGTTAAAGAACACATGACACGGACCACGACAGTCTCTGCACTCGACGACAGGCTTCACACCAGGGGCTGTGCACAGGCTACAGCTGTGGCACGTTCTCCTGCTCCCTCTTTTTGTGGGCACATGGACAACATTCAGTCTGTTCTCTTACACAGCTGAAGGGAAGAGCCTCAGCTCTTAACACTGTGAACCACAGACTACACATAAAGATTATACTTTTGTGCAGAAGGTAAGCAATATTTTATAGTAGCCACACTCAGGTATTAGGTGTAAGTATTACATAAAAGAAAGAAATAGTGCTAAATATGGTCTACTACTTCATCAACTCCTCTACCCAGTTCAGTTACGCTCTCTGTGCTTTTTATTTCTCAGTAGCTGTTTGTTTACAAGTTTCTTTTCTGTGTCAAAGAAACTGGCCTTCTACTGTTGCCTTCATTTCCTTTTCTGTTGTTCAGCTATATGCTGCTGTAATGAATTTTATCCAAAATCAATCAAAGTAAATGAGGTGAGGAAAATGCATTCTTCAGAATGTTAAAGTCTGATTTCTTTTCAGTGTAAATTACTGTACTTAGCTAATATTATTGCTCTGCTATTTATTCCAAACCTTTGTTTTAGGCCTGCTTGACTGGTTGACTGGTCTCAGGTGAACTCCCTTTTTAATTCTGTCCATCATTTCTTCAACAGCTTGTCTCTTCAGATCCGTAACTTCTTCACCTGTTCCAAAAATCAAAGACTCTATCATATTTCAGATATGAACTACAGAGAACTGGTACAAAGACAAAATGTGTTATACAGCCTCCTAAACAGCTTGCTTGCCATAGGCAGCCAGTTACCATAATCAGAAATTAGTTTTAATGATGAAACAACATTTACATACACAGTGTTCTTAGTTATACTCTGTGCAGTAGGTCTTCCTGCCTGCATGTGTGATGCATATTGCTCATGGACTATGCAGATCCACGCTTTCTCCCACTTTTATTAAAAAGATATAAGCACAAATATATACGCTTATCTTTTCCCCCATAAGTGGGCTGTTCACAGGGCCTTTCTTACAGGAATACTATCTTACTCTTCCTTCTCCACACCACAAAGAGGCAGGTTACCTTACAATGCACACATCTGTATGGCAGCAGAAACCAGCAACCTCATCTCTAGTTACAAGAATTCTAGATTATGAGAACTGCTGGATACAGAGCTATTAGAGATCTTTGCTATCAGCTAAACTGTCACAAGCTCTTCAAGGATAAAATGCCAATCTATCGAGGATCCTGCTGTGGATGCTGCAAATGCCAAACTGCAGAAGTTTGGGCAGAAGCAGGTCCCAGATCCTGAAAATGCAAAGCTCCTGTCAGTGTTTGGGAATGGTAAAAGCTCAATGCCAGAGGCTGAAGCCCCAGGGGCTGAAAAACACAGCTCTGCTTCCACTGTGTCTCCTCTCTGTGGCTGGGCAGAAATGCTGCAGCTTCACTGACACAGCACAAGCTGACAATGCCCCATGGCAAGGCCCATGTGCACAAGAGTACCAACTGTGTCTCCTATTCCACGTGGTTTGAGAACCTGGCTGGAACAACACACCAATACTTCAAACTGAACTGGACCCAAACATTTAAATAACACTGCATCACATCAAGTGAAAGGGCAAAACTGAAATACCAGGAAAAGAAATGGCTGCTTTCTCAAGAGATCTGCTATTAGGACTGCAAAATATTCAGATGACATGGGATGCTGTGTGATGAACCTGTTAACTTGTCAGTGTTCTGGATAATGTAATAAAAGACACTTAACATGCCATACCAAAAAGTGGGGGGAAAAGAGTACTTAAAGTAAACACATGGAGAAATAGGGTCGATGCTACTCAAAGCTGCAAGACTGTACCTTGTATAACAGGAATATTAAAAAGGCTTTTGCTCTCTCACTTGTCAGGGTACTATTGATGATTCATAGAAACGCAGTTTCTGTATTCTAAGCCGATTTAATGTCAGGCTTTAATTTCACAAACAGGCTGTTTCAAATATAAAAGCTTAATTGGTGGTATGGGATAGAAACCACTCATTCTAAGTCCTTAACGAGGGTCAAAACAAGCCTCAAGTTGGATATAATAACTAGATCAAGAAAGAACTTTCTCCTTTTTTTATTTTTAAGAACAGCTCAACTATAAAGAGAGAAAAAAGGAGTTTATGTGTGATTGAAGAAAGGTAAGAACTGTTGAAGTTTGGTAATAAATAATGAAAGAATGGGGTTTAGAGAACATACAGTGAATTTCATAGTATTTACTGCAATGCAATCACTGTTTGGGATAGTTTCAACAAAAAGGTGTAATCAAAACATCTAGGATACTTCAAGGTAAGGAACCCTGATAAATGAAGACACCATAACTGGACCTTTACTGAAAGATAACATTGACTCTTCATCAGAGATTTTGGTACAAGGTCACTTCTCTTTTTTTTTTTTTTCCAGACCAACACCCTTATTTCTCTCAGACTGGTAACCAGTTCCCAAAAATTCCCCAGGATCTGCCCAAGTCACAACACTCCTCAGTTCCTCACCTGAGAAATGGGAAGGGTAATTCTTTCCCCCACTTCTCACCTGTTGGTTCCATCCCACAATCCAGCCTTACTTACATACCATTAGTCTGCTAACAGCAGATTTTTCTTTAACAGTTATATCCTATACCCATAATTTCAGCCAGGTTTCCTTCTTTGTTTGAGTGTCAGCAAATGAGTTAAGCAATTCACCACAAACAAACTCCTGCTGTTTCAGAAGGAAGAGAGAAACAGCGAGAAAACCCTTGGTTATTTAACGGGCAATGCCTGCCTAACTAGCTCTGACTCTTCAGGCACTCATGATCATCTGTAAATCTCTGCTTAACTCCTGTTCTCAACCTACTAAGCTTCCAGCTTCCATTAACAACAATAAAATGCAATTTCAGCTGTTACACTGTGCATGCAGAGCCACCTTAGTGCAGGGCTCTGTTTTGTTTTAGGTTTTCAGTATTATTAAAGGATTAGCATTACAGTCAACTCTGAGTGGTAATTTCACAAGATATGAATCGAAGGATGAAAACCAAAGCATTTAACAAACAAGCTCTGTGGAGAGGCTCTGGACAGAAGAAACTGCAAACAAGAAGCCATCTGGAAGTTTGGAAGTTTCCCTGTATTATGCTGTATACAACCTGCTCTCTGCTTAATGCTTGCTGGGTTTGTTCCTCTGCCTCTTCCATGGAACCTGCACAAAGCCCTGCACACACCGTCCTGCAGTGACGTGCTGCACTGTCTCCAGTTTGGAGGCACAGGTTGAACCCCTCAATGCTACCACAGTGCAACTACTTCAGGCAGCACCAAACTGCCAGGCTGCAACTCAACAAGCTGCACACGGCCAGTGTAACAGCATGGGGCCTAAACTGAACCGTCCTGTTCTCCCCACCCATCTCACCCAGCACATCATCCCACCCAGCTACATGCTTATCTTCTCAGGTCATCCCGAATCCTCCTTTTCTCCAAACTAGACAAGCCCAGAGTCCTCAGCCACCCCTCACAGGAACACCAAAGATACCACTTCCCATCTCGGTGCACATATACCTGGGTTGCAATCCCCTTTCTGGACTCAAGGTAGAGGAGTGTGCTGGGACATGGACAGCTGTAGGAAACGTTGGCAACAAAAAGCATCTGAATGGCTCTCTGCATCCACAGCTCACTCCCACCAGCTCCACCTGCAGGACCCGGGGCATGAGCCACAGGACTGGAGAAGGGATGAGCCATACCTGACTCCTGCTGAGGAGGTTTCTCCTTCTTGCTCACATTGGTGTTGGAGTGAGATCTCTTGCGAATCATTGACATGAGAGACCTTTGGGGGAAATGAAAGTGCAGACTGTCATTCTGTCCTGTGTTACACACTGTCAGAATGAGCAGGAATGCCACACACCAACAGCTGGCTTATACCTGATTATACAGCTACTTACAAAAGACTCATTTAACTGTTCTTGAAAGCAGATGTATGCACTGAATTACCCCCCACAATGCCTCCCATCAAAATGCACCAGAGAAATTTCTTTCTTTTTAACAGACATTAGGCACAAATCAAAACACTCCAGATCTGAATATTAAAAGACAGTCTCATTGTGACACATGACAAATTGAAGCTGCTCCAGCATAATAAATGGAAAGAAGAGCTGTAGATATTGAAGTATTGTTCTCCAGAGGACACTTAAATATGGTGATCAGTATCTCCTCACCATCTCCAAGTTTGTAATCTTCTTACAGTGTCAAATAATTATCCCCTCACTACAGTCAAAACGTAGAAGTCCAGGCAAGTAAATGATCTTCAAGCTCAAGTATAAGCTCCTGTGCACATGTGATGTGTCAGTGGGGCCTATCAGTCCCTACTGAGCACTGCTCCTTACAGAGTAGTGGCATCCCTGGCATAAAGGGTCAAAACCAGAAAAAAGCAGCATCCAGTGCCTACGCTCTGAAGTAACTTCTATGCACATAAACATCACAGTGCATGAGGAAATACTCTGACTTAGCTACTACAGGGCTTAAAGTGAACAGTTTTATTTATTCCAAATAGTAAAGGGCAAAAATTTAAACAAAAACCCCCTTACAATACCTCTACACATTCATGCTATACATTAGTGTGAAACAAGCAAGCGAGTTGAATGAGTTAATGGACATAAAAGAAGCAAAAGATCAAACGCAACTGTTCAGAAAGTGTTAAGTTTCTAAAAACAATGCAAGATGCACAAAGGGATGCATTCTCCCTATTAATCATCTCTATTCATATATTTAATACAGTAGTTAACAAGACTCCTGTGTGTCATTTCTACTACAGAAGGTTGGAAAGTGTCATTGAAGTCCATTTATTTTTAAAACCAAGCAGACAACATGAAGATTAGCTGAGTTTCTAAAATTAACTAGAGCACCCATTAGGGGCTTACTTAATTAATTCATTTGGGTCTAATGCGTGATACATCAGACTGGTCAGCCTCTTTTTATAGTCCTTTGCAAAAATCAGGCCCAATTTTGGTAATTTTGTCCAAACCACCTGATGATGGGGTGATGATTTTATGTTTGGGTTTTTTTTCTTCCTTTTAACTTATGAAAGTAATTATGGGAACTCAATGGAGCCTGCATTTTCATCATCAGTATCCGACATGAAGGGACACACAGTAATCCAACATATCCTTTGGTTCAAAGGAGTTTTCTTTGCAGCAGAAAGCATTTCACAAGTCTGTAATTACAGCTATCAGGTGAATAGAAAAGAAAAATCTCCTAAATTTAGAGGAGACAGGTATCCCTCCTCCTCCTTCAGGGTCAGAGTCCAGACAATTTGTTAAGCTTGGCAAGGCAGAAACTGTTCAAAACTGGTCAGGGTGTTAGTCTGTTGGTAGGTGGGGCACAGTCTGTGTCCTGCTGGTAAAGAGCCCAAGACAGGTGGAGAAAGCCTTTTTTTTCTTTAAAGACACTCTTCCTGCTTGGATGCAAGCTCCTGTAATGAATTGTGCCCGTGCAAAGTATTAAAGCATTAACGCTGTGCCCCTCCCAGCACTTACCGTATAGGGTTGGGAGGGGGGGGCGGAGGGAGGGGAGGAGGGGGCGGTGGAGGAGGAGGTGGTGCAGGATTTTCAGACTGCTGTACTCGTTTTTGAAGTTCATCAACTGCACAAGATCAATAAAACAAACCACAGTGAGTCTCAAAACCAACTCTGACGGTTGAAGAAAAAAATGCTACTTATTAACTAAAGAACAAACAACGATACTAAACCACACCACTGCTAGGAAGTCCTATTTTCAGCAACACTTTCTACCAAGAACAATGTCCTAGACACATGGGATTCCCATTAAACTCCCCCTCATACAGGATTCTTCATATAAAATGACAGAGCAGGGAAAACTTCATCCCATTCCGGTGATGGTCTGTTTGAGGCTGCATTTGAGAATGAGCTAACGAGATGGAAGAAGTTGACAATTTCAGCTTCCAGACTGGATGGTGATGTGGGTTTTCCCCATAAAAATGGTCAAATCTGGGTGGTAACAGAAAGTATATTCTTTCTCTTCTGTTTACATGTCAGATCTAAAACACGGAAATTACTTTTCTGCACTTGAAATGCTGTCAAGTGTAATTAATGGGGAAGGGCAGAAACAGAGGGGAAAAAAAGTCTTGAATTTCTTTTAGTTACAGAAATTCTCAGCAATTGTTCTGATACAATAGGAATCTCACGTGGATATGGCTCACAGAATCACAGAATATCCTGAGTTGGAAGGGATCCCCAGGGATCATTGAGTCCAACTCTTAGCCCTGCACAGGTTCTTTGCTCTTGTAATGATAGATTCAAATTAAAATTACAATATTTTACACTTAATTTTAAATTTTAGAAGGTAAAAAAATTAAAGATCAACTGAGTGACTTTAAATTCCAGGTACAACCTTTATGCTGATAAATTCCTTCTGAAGAACAAACAAGCCTGGATGGAAACAATCTGCTGCCCAGGCATATTGTAGGTAGAGGGTGGCAGGGGTGGGTAATGTAAAACTAACACAAAGCAGTTCTTCCAACAAGGACTGCTAACAAGCTCAAAGATAACCCTGTTCTTGAGGATATGTTTCAAAAAAACATGGCTATGCATGAAGCCTTAACCGAGGACAGAGACTTTGGCCTCCCGTGACAGGGGCTCAAACGTTGCTCTGAGCAGGTATCAAACTTGAACCTTGCACTTGCATGGGCCTTGAACTGAACAAGGACTGCAAGCAAATGCACATGCAAATTCTTAACCAGCCATGGCCCCACATTCCCTATAATGAGGTCACACACACCAAGAGCCCTTTTTAAAACCAATTTCAAATTCAGAGCCTTAGATCAGAAATTTCCTCATTCAGTGGACAGGATGCTACAGACAAGCCAGGCACCATCCTGACTGCAATAACTGTATGAACCTGCACTGCAACAGTTGTTCCCTACTAAATATTCTGTGAATCTTTTCTGTTTGTATTCTTTGGGAGTTAGTTTACATCTTAGTAGCTAGCAAGCCTGTTTCTTTCCTTTCATTCATTGAACTAAGTATTCAACCACAAGTAAGAGATTTAGATGTGTAATTCTCATGGATATGAGCCATAACAGCCCCCTGGATTTGCTTGGCTAACTCCCTTTGTAGGGCTCTGAAGGCAGTACTCATCTTTGAAATAACTGTTTAAATAAAAAACAACAGCCCACCCCTCCAGACCCTCTCACATCAACAGACATGGTTTTCTCACATGTCAATATGAAGAGCTAAAACGTGTCTTTATTTTCACTGGTGTCTTCTATTGCAAGACTATTAAACGGCTGGGTAGCTTGATAATTATGGGATGTTTTTGTACAATTCATACAATGAAGACTCCCCAGTCTGACAAACCTCTGCTTAGTTATACCACTGTACTTTTTTTTAAACTAGGTAAGAAAATTGAGTTTGAAGGATTGTGTCTTTCACACAGACACCCATACCATGTATATATCCATCTGTAAGACTCAGGGCAATTTAACAACAGTATTTTTATACCTTACAGAAGTTTTTACAAGGTTATTTTTTCACACACATTTTGGACATGATTGTTCTGCATTTAAGGGCAGTTGCTGTACTTTGTCTAGTGAAATACAGGCCTGGATCTCAGCTGAACAAAAGCTTCTGAGGTCTCAAATATAACATGTATAATTCCATTAGATGTGCACCAATCACCCTCCACACACTTCACCTCTAAAATGAAAGTCATTACACAATTTTACCTGAATGCTTTAGGTCTCTAGCTTTTTCTTCGGAGTGCTGACATTTAAGCTCTAGTTCCTTTTTATCTTCTTCCAGAAGTTCTAGTTGCTGTTTAAGACGACTAATCTCCTTATGCAGTGCTTGATTCTCTAGCTGCTCTTCCAATTCTTTGATCTGCAGTTGGCAAACAAGAGCATTCATCTCAATAAAATCCATTTTCTGTCCCTCCTGTTGACAAATAACCCACTAGGCACAGTTATCCTGAAAACATAATGTTATAGTATAGGAGTGAACTACAAGTCCTAGAAAGAGGAAAATGTTTGAACGAGAGCTGAAGAGATTTTTCCGAGAGATGTCAGAATTTCCTATTATGATCCCAACTTGCTTTATCTCTTCTTTAGAATATGTCTTTAGCTCTAAAGTACTTAAGCTGTAAGTCGCTCCCTTTTCTTTTTATAGAATTTTTATCACATAATTAGAATTTAATTTCAGAACATTTCCTCATTTGAAGCACGAGAACGTTGACATTTTTGTTCTCTTACTGACTGCTTCCACTGACAGGCTGGTTATTTAAGCTCCCTTGTCTCAACTCATGCAGATGCCAGCGGGTGAATTATGGAATACCTGATTCAGAGGCAGCATTCAGATGCAGAGTAGCAATAAAGTCCCAGCTCCCTAAATATGTACCTTTTGCTCTAGACTCATTATCAGATTTGTGAGAACATGCCTCAGGGCTAAAGGAAAGCTCATTTTCTGAGAAAGCAATGGTGATTTCTCCCAGCTAAGAGATTTATCTAGTCCAGTTTTAAAGAATATATTTGTTTATATCCCAGCATTTTAGATCCTATTTAGATCCACACTGTAGCATTCAACTACCCTTTCCCTGCTCCAGTATGCTTGGCTTTTCCCCATCCATTTCTTTAGCAAGACCCAGACTACTACCTCTGCCTAGGAACTGCCTACCTCTCACCTCCTGGTATTCTAAGCTTATCCTCCCAAGATAGCCTTTACACTACTCAATGTCCAACATATTCTCCCGTCATCTCTTTACTTAATGGAACTTGACTTAGTGCTTGTAACTGCACTTTACTGACATTCAGAATAAAATACCTACCTAAACCAGAGGCTTCAGGCTGAAAAGCCTTCAAGTTTTGTACTCGTGTCTTAACAGTGACCCAGAAAAAGGGAATCAGAATCTTCTCAGAAACTTAGCTTATAAACTCTGAACTCTTAAGCGGATAAGATCTCAAATAACTCTGAATACAATAAAGAGACGACACTCCTTAAATTCTGGAGACTTTCAAAGACTTCCACATAAGGGGAAAGAAACACAGTTTTACCTTTTGCTGGTGTTGAAGCCTCTCTTCTTCTAATGTCTGGGTTAGCTTAGCATTGTCATCCAAAGCCTTCAAAAGCTGTTGATCAGGAGCAGAATTTTGCAGAAGCAACTGACTCTGCCTTTTCATCTTGTTCTGTTCAATAAACATCTGCCAAAACAAAACCCACACCCAACAAAAACAACAGTTAGGCACAGTCTAATGCTATCCTGGGGAAAATAGCAATTGGAAAGAAAATGAAGTTAACAGGGTGTTAATGTGGCAGAAATAGTGAGGAAGAAGGTGAGAAGGAGGGGGAAAGGAAGTTTGAGAGTAAAATTTACAGGAGCTAAGCTCACACTGAAAGGAACCAGGTGTTTGCTGAGAACCACCCACTGCTACACCTCAATTACCCACACGTTGGCAGCATTCAAAGTTTAAGCACATCTCTGAATTTTGTTTCCTGGAAATGGGAACAATCTGGCCTCCATTTGGGGAGCTCTGGAAAGACTGAAAGAACTCTAGGTGGAGGATAAATGTCTGTGAATTCATAGGTTACCTCCTCAAACATGTATGCAAGCCTTGGCATAAAGCCCATTTATTTGAGGGTTACCTGGATATGTGAATGATGGAGAATCTTCGGGAAACGAATTTCACTCCATGTCTGTGTAATCACTGTATGCACTTGCCCCAGGAAAAGGCATTTCAGGGCAATTTCAGCCTTTTAGTTCTGATCCTTGTGTTCTTTCCCCTTCCCAAGTTACATTTTTGATATGGCGAATGAACATTGGGGGGGGTGAAAATCAAATAGTCTGAAGACTTGACACTGATAAAAATACCACACACTCCTCCAGGCTTCACCTAAGAGGTGCAGAGGCTGGCAGCACATGCAGTTTCTGTGAGAGATCTGCTCCTTCCAGACTGTTTAGGAACCCGGTAATAAGAGATTGCTTCCTGACAAAAAAATTCCTAGTGAAGTTATTCTGCACCTTGACATCTCTTTCAGGTAGAGGTTTTCCCCCAGGCAACACGGGCTTCCACTCGAAAAGCTCAGCCATGCCTGTTCTTACAGCAGAAACAGGGACTGGGTCATGCTGAGGTCTCAGATGAGTGTGCACAGGTCAGCAGAGCCACTTATGGCAGGAGAACAGAGAACAGTCTGAGAATGCAGATGCTCCCTCAGACCGTAAAAACACTTGTATTGTAGAGCACAGCAAAAGCACGAAGGTATTTTAAGAATAAGGTATTAGAAATACAAAAATTCCAAATTCCCATCCTATTCATTCACAAACGAAATGTACAGACGAAATATGGTTTCTTCCCATCTGGTGCTACTACAATGCTATGTGATTTACTTGTTTTAATACAACTGGATATCCAAGAAGTACGAGCTGATGCAGATTTGTGGCAAGCACTCCATCCAGTGCTTTGCACAGCCACTTCAACTGAGCCTTCCTAGCAAGCAGCTCTCTGGAGCTGTGCAGACAGAGACCCACTGACCGTGCTGAACTCTGAGTGGCAGCACAGCCTGACCCTGCAGGCCAGCAGGAGCCAATTGATGCGGCCCTAATAGCAATAAAAACTGCCCTGAACACTCCACTGGGCAGAGCTGGGCCGTGGGGGCAGCAATAAAGCACTGGAAACATTCGATGGAGAGGAAATGATGAACGTAGGCTCTAGTACTGCACTTTGCTAGAAAACAAACAAAACCAAATCGATGACAATACACAGGCCACAGTGGTGTGCTGCAAATGTGCACTGGACATCAGCTCCCTGTCCCTAAATTCTGCCAGTCAAACCATTATGCTTATGTTACCTTACACTAGTAGGGCAGTGGCAAAACCAATTCAAAGGCAAGAGAATTCCAGAATCAAAGTTACCCACAACAATCCATAAAGGTTTGCCTTTGCATTGCCACTCATTCCTTTAACAGTTTATATTTTTAAAAGAAACAGCATCTTTGAAATATCATAGTTGAGAAAGGCCCAAATCACTGCTAAAGAACTCAATACTGGGTCAAAGCCTCCTGTGTTGCAGTCAAGTCACTCAGAAGTTATTTAACCCTGACAGAACCAACATCTCCCTAAAAGCCACCTTTAGCAAACATCTCAGTTTACCCACTGTGAACCTTCAAAGCAAAGTGAAAACTTGGATTTATCCTTTTTGGAATCTAAAAAATAGTTCGAGGTGATCTATTGCAGATTTTCTTCACCAAGTTGCTGCCACTAGATCCAACAGAGTTGTTCCAGCCTGAGGGAGCAGAAAGCTGCCAAAACAAGAAGAAATCAAGTAGAGCAACTTGATTTCTTCAACTTGAGCAGATACTTCACCAAATGCAGAAAATTCATATTCACTTTGTTTCATGTTCTTCTGCAAAATGAAAAAAATCCTTTTGAAGACCTGGGTGAAAATTTTTTCATTCGGAAGCTTTCACATAAAGTCCTGCATTTTCAATCACCATTCTAAATTGCTTTCATGATACTGCAAATACGTTCCTGCTTACAATTTATATACATATATATATATATGCAAATGTCTTCAACACCACAAAAAAAATTGTTGCTTATAATGTAAGACTGCAATCAGACCGCATGGGGAGTCCCATCCATTTCAGAAGTTACTTACACATATGTTCTTTAAGTGCCAGCATATTCTAAATGGAAGGGACAAAACTAGACAGGACAGTTGTGTCAGACAAAGCAGACAGAAAGCTGGTGATGAACTGATTGCAAGTTTTTAAGAGGCTGCTCTGTGTTTGAAACAGGACAAAAAAGACCCTTAGAAATTATTTCTAATTTAAAATTTAAAAAAATCAATTCCTGCTTCAGCAGGGCAGAAATCTGACTGTCTGCACAACCCTGAATATTAATTAAAGTGACTGCTGAAAGGGCAAAACAGCTACTAACAAGATTACTTGGACGAGGTGGAATTTAACCAACGAATGGATTAGTTCCGACTTTGCCACCTGCTTGACAATTATCTGCAGAGTATCCCAATCAATGCTGGAAACACAAGTCGATAGTGGAGGAATCCACTGAGACCACAACTGCAGTTAAAGGCAGATCACAAAGAAAAATAGTTTGCTTACACCTATCATTCTAATTTTAAAAATCTCCAAGTGCTGTGCAAACCAGTTATGTATCTTTCCCCCCCCAGTTTACGAAGAGAAGCCTCAAACCGCAGGAAATCTGGGACTTGGCCACCTTCCATTAGTAGACTTTACACAAGAATTGAGGAGGTGAAAAAAGAGAAGGGGGTGAAAATACTGGAAGTTTTTCCCTTGACCTCAGTGGGACCACACCTCATTCTCAGACTCTTGCTCCAACCATTACCCAACAGAGCATTCGCTGCAGCTGCTTTTTGTTTACACCAGAGCTGAAAAAGGAATTCTTCCTCATTAAAAAAGTTAGAAAGCAACTGCGTTAGTGTCAAGTCCCTGGGAACACTGACCCTCGTTCAAGTAACGTTCAGGGGAAAACTGGACGCTTTCCAACTAACTCTTCTCCCAGGAGCAA
Source organism: Pipra filicauda (assembly GCF_003945595.2). NCBI lineage: Eukaryota > Metazoa > Chordata > Aves > Passeriformes > Pipridae > Pipra > Pipra filicauda. Next base: position 88,072 of record NW_024104683.1, on the reverse strand, counting down.
AATGAGGCCAAAAGAAATGCTTTAATATCCATGTGTGACTCCACTTTCATCTGTACATCATTTGGGTATTTGCCATTTTTGTCTTAGCTACAGCTTGAAGGGAGAAGAAGGTCCCAATACAGCAGCACTTTTATACTGGGGTAATCACTGGTTGCATAAAGTAAAATAAAAATCAGTGGCAAACACTATACAATATGAATAGAATAACAAAAGGCAAATAGCAAGGCAGAGTAAAATTTGGGAAGTCTCAAACAGAAAAGATCACTTGACTGAGCAGTTGGCCCTTATTTCAATCCTGAGCAGCGCTGCCCCATCCCCTCCCACAGCCCAGTGAAAAATCAGTGAGACATGCTCATGGAGTGGCAACCCATTCATCCACATTTGTCACAGTTTACAGAAGCTGATGCCTTTTGCATCCTGGGTACCCTGAAGCCTTATGTTCAGACCTGAAACACACCCCAAGGGAGGTAGGATCAAGGTACTTCTATCTCCCCAAAAGAACAGGCTGTTTGAAGGATTTTTATGTGACGGAGACAGTGATCTGGTGATTATGGCCTGACAGAGCACTAAGTAGCTCTAAATTCAGAAGGTACTTGGATTAAAATATAAGTCCAGGTGTGGCTTTTAATTCAATGGCTAATCAGGGAAAAAAAAAAATATATTCCTTTAGAGGAGCCAAAGACTAGTCCTAGTTGGATTTTCAAACTGCAAAAGAAAACTGAGCAATGTGACCATGAAAAAGGACATGTGCCTAATATGGGCAGCCAACTTGTCTAGATGAGTAATAATACTTTAGACTAATAAAGCTACAATACAGCTGGTTTTAGTTATTTGGCTAATTGCCAGACAATGTCTGAAGGGACTATTTCTAAAGAGTTAAAAGATGTAGCATTAGCACTTTTTGTGGCTCAGAAGAAGAGGTCTAATTTATTCAGAATGGGAGAACTGGAGTAGTTAAGTCTATTTCTTGTCCATCATTTGCTTCTCACCACAGAGAAGCTTGGAGTATGTATTTTGAGCGTGAGAAAACTGAATTCCCATCAAAGGTGTGACTTCCTTAAAACCAGAGTATTATTTATTTTACCAGCTTGTTCTATATAAAAGAAGTTGACAAATTACAGCACTCATTCTTTTCTTATGAGGCCCAACCACCCAAGGCCCAAAATAAAGGGAAAAAAATAATCCTAATTGTTACTTATTTCTGCATTTCCTACAGGGATTTTTTTTCTCATGGTAAAAGCATAGTGATACATTCTATAATGCTCACAGTCTTGCAGCATTTATACACCATCTAATATGTTCAGAAGTAGATCACACACCACATAGAAAAGGAAGAAACCTCTTCACTTCTTTTCCCCATAGATTGACTGCCTGAACAAAACAGATGGGGGGGGGGACAGAAAGAGACCAAAGAGATAGTTTCCTGGAGCAGACATCTGTTACCATTTCACAAGCATGTTCTTGGGAAGAAGCCTAACAAAAACATTAGCATTACATCATACTTCAAAAGTGGTAACATTCAAGCTCAGGAGAATTCAAGCACTATTTATCATGTTTAATTATTATTTCCAGTTCAGTCAGCTGGACAGCAAATTAATTACCTTCAGATATCAGTTGCTGCTGAACTCCCCCGGTAATGCACAGAGTGTGGTACTTGTAAGCAGAGTTGCTCCATGAGTGCGGGTTTTGCAGGACCCACTCAAAGATGTAGCACATTAATGCAAAAGTCCTCACAAATTAACCCAAAAGTCACAAATGCATCTGAGGAAGCACTCTCTGGGGGCTCACATCATCAAGATAACCAAATCCACTGCATGCAACCTCATGAGTAGTGCAGACATCTGTTAAGAATGACAATAATTTCCCCCAAGTCTTATAAAATGATAGCCACCTTTTACCTTTCTCTATGGGAAGATTCAGTCTCAGAGTAAGTAATGTCAGCTGTGCACTGGCCCACCTATGGGATGCTGGTATTTTGAGGAAATACAAGTTAAATGCAAACATGTTGTTGTGCAATAGTTACTTAGAAGCACAGACAGGTGTAGCATGGCATTTTAAGGCATCCATAAGTATTGAGCATTGGAGGGAAAGTCAATGGAAGGATGAACGATGCACATTACAGATCCACTTAATTTTTTATCCATCTGGATCTTAGTTCCTTTGAATGCAGCCTTTCAACTTCTCAACTGGAAACATTTTTACAGGTTACCATAAACACCTGGGAAACCTTTCACTTTTTGCCAGTTGTGCATTTTGAGCAAAAGCCTGTGCTAGACTGAGAAGTGAGAGGCACTCCAGCAAACTGCTCAGCAGTTTGACACTTCATTTCTATTTCTTCACGATACAAAGGACAAAAACTAATAGTTAATATTCTTCATAGCAGCTGATACGGGGCTGTGTTTTGGATTTTCGCTGAAAACAGCACTGATAACAGAAAGATATTTTCCTTATTGCTGGGCAGGGTCTACAGAGAGTCAAGACCTTTTCTGCTCCTCACCCAACCCCACCAGCAAGTGAGCTGGGGGTGTACAAATTGCTAGGAGGGGACATAGCTGGGGACCCCAACTGACCACAGGGATATTCCAGACCATATGGCATCATTCTCTGCACGTAAAGCTTGGGGAAGAAGAAGGAAGTGGGGGACATTCAGAGTGATGGAGTTTGTCTTCCCAAGTTATATGTGATGGGAGTCCTGCTTTCCTGGGGAAGGCTGAACTCCAGTCTGCCCACGGGATGCAGTGAAGGAATTTCTTGTTTTGCTTTGTTTCTGTGTGCAGCTTTTGCTTTACTTATGAAGCTGTCTTTATCTCAACCCATGACTTTTCTCATTTTTATCTTCTGATTCTCTCCTCCTATCGGGGGGAGTGAGCAAGGGGCTGAGTTTCCAGCTGGGGTTAAATTACAACATCTCTTTACAAAATATTTTTGCAAGGCAGAATGTATGTTTAACAAACCACTTATGTAAGATTATTTTGTAAAACTCCTGAGATTTTTACATCGCTAAGACTTTCAATTTACTTCTCACACCATGTTCCCCTCTTTTGGCTTGCTTTGGCTTGTATGTATTGTATTTTGCTCATCTTTGTGGAAGAGTGCTTTTCAGGGCTAGCCTCTATTTTATTGCAATGGCCTTCAAGATACTCTTTACCTTCCTTTGTTTTCCTGTAAACTACTTCACAAACAGCTGAGAGATCTTACAGTGTCTCTTAAACCTGACACTAGAATTCTGGTTAAGCTTGCCAAGATTCCTGTGTTAACAACCCTGTTTTAGTCAGGCAGGTACAGATTTTTCCATGCCTCCGCCCCTTACACACTCTATTTATTTAGTTCTTTTATGCAGATTCCTGTACCTTTCACAACGGATTGTGACTCACTTCAAATCCTCTTTGCTTTTCCTTCCCCCTCTCCACACCACGGCTGACAATATTTACTCAGTTTCTTTAGAACCTCTAAAGAGCATGAATTCTAATGTTTGAAGTTGGATCATTTTTGATTAATTAAATATATATTATGGTGGTGCCAGCAGCATGACTATAATTAAAGCTGTATTGGGGTTTTTTATTTTAATCAAAAGCTCTGATTTTCAAGTGCTCGCTCACTCCTATATGTGCTCACTCCCCATCTCTTGCTCCACATCTTTCCTCTCCTCCATCTGCGTTTGCTCCTGCACACATGCTCACCCACCCATTATCTCTCACACCTGCACTCCCAAGTGCTCACCTGTGGCAAATCTTCCTCACCTGTTAAAAGGGCAGCAGGCAAAGGGCACCCCTTCAAAAAGCAGGCTACACCCGTCCCTTCCCTGGTCCCTTCCCATTGCAGCTCCAATGCAACCTCAGGAAGGCAAAGCTGGAGGATGAAGCCACACTATGGAGAAAGGGGTGACTGTGAATACGTGGGCCAACCACCCCATGAAGGCAAACTTCAGATACCCTAGCCCCCTGAAAGACAACGTGCCCACCACCAAAGAAGCCCCTCCGCAGGCAGCACTTCTATATTTCAAGCTAAAAGACGTGTTTGGGCTGTTTGAGATATCACAAACACTAAGATGTGCCATTCCACAGTCTCTGCCACGGTGCTGTGGTGACAACTGCATTACTTGGAGCCTATTTCCTTTCTTGAAGTGCTCCAAAGAGGCTGAGCACAAAGCACTGGACGTACAGTGTTGCCCTTTACTCAAAAGCTATTCCTTCTCTCAACACCGCACAGCTTATCACAACCAACCACTGTGGCTTTTGCAAAATCCAGGCAAAAATTCAGCAGAAAATTTGTTTTTTAAAAGAAACATTCTGTATGGACAGAGAAACCAGGTGGCTAATGAAAACAAGCAGAAAATCCCTGAACATCCTTAGCGTAATCCAAACAACAGCTACTGTAAGCACATCCTAGAAAACTTAGCTCTCAAAACACAGCTGTGACCTTGTGACATGATCCATGTGAGAGAACACTCACACAACCTCACTCAAGCAGAAAGCTTTGCTGCTGTGGCTGCAGTTGTGGGCCAGAGCCTGTGTCTCTAATGTCTCAGGTCACTCAAGGGACACCATTAGTGTGAAACCATGCCAATGATAACAGATTTCTAACTAACTTGAAATACTAGTTCCCCAAACACACATGAGCAAAGCCTTTTTTGTCATATGCTCCCCTATTTCAAAAAACTTTCTAAACATCTTTCTGCACAGCGGGATACCGAAGGAAGACAAGCAGGCACACACAGGGACGACTAACGCAGGCTGAAGTTCACTGTTGTAGTGACTCCATCTGAATGGGAGAATTTCATGGAATGAAAAGCTTCAAGTGAGCAGCTACAGTGACAGCCTGCAACAACAGGGGCCCATATTCTCAGAAGAGACAACAACTAAATCATCACAAAATCCAAGGAGTACCTGTTTGCAAAAAACCAGCATTTCTTTGGACTTGTACTAAACTTCTTGCCTCTTAGTTTGTTACTCAATTACAAAAAGTACTTTCAATGTAATTGTTCAAAACGAATATGTACCTGAACATTACAGTTACGAATCTAAACAGAAGCAACATTCTGCCCTCAAGTATCAGATTATACTTTTATCTGAAAAACAGCTTAACTACATATTCATACTCATTTCTGAGAGATGTAAGACCTTTATGTACAATCTTCTGTTGTCAGTTAATGAGCAGAAGCACAGAATTATTCTGTACTTCAGAAGACAAAGCAAAACAATAGGAGATGTAGGATTGATACTGTAATAATGCATGCTAAATGTACATTCTTAGCAATATGTTTTCTTAAATGCTGCAAAGTTCTCCAACCTTTTCACAAAGCACAGTCAGGGACAGAGAGCAAGTGCAAGAAACATCTGGGTTCATTTCCTCACCCCTGGCTTCCAGACTGTCAAATTTACTTACGTTCTATCTCAAATTCTCCAAAATTTTGTTCTGTTTAAAATGTTGCAATGATTCTGTTCCTACCCAAAACACTCAAAACCCAGCAAAACCCACAACATTAACAGAACACACTAAGTCTGTTCACTGTTTTCTATACGGGTTCAAAATGCATATATGCCCTTGCTTAAAATAACTGACTGAATGCAGGCAGCTGTACAGGAGTTATTAAATACACTTTTTAGCTTTTTTCTTTTTTTTTTTGAGACAGAGCAGCAGCAAAGATAAAAAGCAAAAGAGCTCTCTACTCGAAGCTGACTTCCTGAAGGCTAAATACCTGCTTGCTGGCAGCCACGGTTTCAAAATCTAAACTCCATATCAGATATCACATGTTTCCCTTTAAAATACTTCAGTATTGATGATTCATGTAATTTTGATACACAATGGCTTTCTTTAAACTTAAGCTCCCTGAAAAATGATTACTTAGGAAGCCCAGTTTTTATTAAAGAAAATATTGATGCACAGCTTGGGATAGAAAACCTTGAAAGTAAAAACCAAGTGCAGAGCTTTTAAAATCCAGAATGCAAACAAAGCAAGAAAAAAACCCAATCCAACCTAAACCAAACTCATGATTTTATAGGGCTTCAGTCTATCAACAGAATGAAAGCATTTGTTAGCATTTTCTAAGGCAAACATTGCCAGTCACAAGCCAACAGAGCAGCCACCAGCCATTCCATCATGCTACCCAGTAACTCATTTTCCTCTTTGGGAGTTTATATCTTTTCTAGAACATGGAAATGATTTTTTTTCAGCTTGAATGCTCCCTGCAACAGCTTATTCAAAAGGTACATGTTACACAGCAGCCAAACTTGCACAAAACTCAGCTAATATTGTATTTCTGCAGCACTTATTTTATGAGTCTACATACTTTTCAGGAACGACACAGTGCTTCAGATTGTATCACTAGAGGGGCAGATAACCCCTCCCAGATCCAACCATCATTATAAGCCCATTATAAGCCTCACCTTAAAAGGGGACATAGCTAAGACTGCAGGAATAATTCTGAAGTGCTTTATAAACACTCTTGAAACAGTAAACTCGTTTTACAGATTAAGTATAGATGTTAGCTAAGTAGGACATGGGGTTGCACAAGAGTGCAATTGGTGAATTGAAATCAAGTCATCCAAGGTGGTAAGTTCTTGCCTAGTTGCAATGTCTTAATTTTACAAGATCCCTTTTTCTCAACTACTCACCTCTTGTGCAAATGACTCTGCTTTCTTCCGCAGGTTCTTTTCCAGTTCAAAGTTTACACGGAGCTCTTCATATTCCTCTACTGCCATCACAGACACTGTTTATAATAAAACAAGATCAGAAATAAAAGTCGAATGGATCAAAAGAACTAATGTTTGATAAGCTGTTATTCCCTAGTGTCATGAATCCTTGTCTGACAGTGTAACCTAGTTTTACATTTCTGCCTACACTTTGCTTTGTCCTACTTGCTCTAAACCTCATATATATGCACAATTACTGATCTGCTGAATGAAGCAATACTCCTCTATTCAGACTTAAAATCTCCAGTAACAGACACAAGGTAGCACAGACCATATTTTACCTCTTTGGGTCTAAGCAACCAAGGCCTCGAGAGAGCTTTGCTGACTCTATCAGAGACTGCTGTGTTATTTTTGAGGCATCTGTATTTGTCTGCCTGGTTTGAGTGAGGCTAGATGTGCCCCTTTACAACAGAGATTTAAAGGAGCCCCAGGAAGAAAGCAGTGCAATTTTGTGTTGCCTGTATTTAAACTGTGCTCTCAAAAGCGAGGCTCTACGGGTGGCTAAAGCTTAATCATGGACATGCTTCCCAAACCACTCTGAACAGGCTGCAGTCCAGGACAGCAAGGATCATCTGAAAGCACTCAACTGTTTATTCCTAACATGGCTCAGTGATCACCTGCAATATCTTCGTAGGCTTTAGCTCTTATTGGCTGAAGACTAGTTTGCAAGGGGATGACACTGGATTTCTAACACAGCTGTAAACAGGTTCCTTACTTTTTTGGAGATAAGCACAATACCCAATAAACAACCCACATACTTAGAAAAGCTTAAGACAAATTGAGCGCCTCTGCCTGAAATGCATTGAGTACACAGCTCCAATCCAGTGCCCCACAGACACAGGATACAGTAGGTATTGAACAGATGCTCTGGTAACTCATTTCAAGCATACAAAAAAGTCTTGCTTTATGTTGCCAGTGCATTAGGACCTAGACCTTTCCCCTTCCTTCCTGGAAAACAGGCAAATGTGAAACTAGGGGTTGTTCCTTTGATCATGCTTAGAAAAAAGAAAACATTTAAGAAACTTTTCATCTTCCACACCATCCCATCAAAATCTTTATGCTCACGTTTCATTAATGTATCTGAAGTTTGCTGTTATAGGAGTCTTCAAATATTGCCTGTCATAAGCTTAAGCAATGTAGACACATGGAAGAGATGGACACTTGGTGGAAGCTTACAGGATATGCCCTAACAGAACTTGGCCAGACTCACTGTCTTCCGCTTCAGGAAAATGTGAAACAGCCAGTTAAGACTTTTAGCCAAATAATTTTTAATTTCACGAGGCTAAATAAGGAACAAGAGAAAAGAGCACAGTAATCCAAGGCACAAAAACGTTCCCCTCCTCTCTATACTTCTTTGGGGTCAACCATTGCTCATGCAGAAGCACTCACCTTCATTAAGCAAAAGCTTTTCTTTTCTGAGCCACATCTCTTTTTACACTTTCTGATTTCCTTCCATAATTTGGAAATCTTATTTCTCACATTCTAGCACTCTAGCACCTTTTTCTCATCATCCTCTGAACATAAACCAAGTCGCTCCCAAGTCTTTAGATATTCAAAATGGTTAGCTGTGTCCCAACTGAAATGAAAACTGATATAATGTTTTAGTAAAACAGGTAACTGAGGTTCAATACTCCACCTCTTGGAAGGACTGCCTTTGCCACTGCAACTTGTGCCACACAGAAAAAATGTTTCCTATCTCATGTTAACACCTGCTATTTAAATTGTCACATTTTCCTGGAGTATGGATAGGCTAGAACAGTCCATGTGTTTATGCAGTGCCTGCAGCAGTAAGGTCGAGTGTCAGATCTGGACCACAGTCGCTGTTCTGTAACCTACTCTTCACACTACAACATTAAAGCTCTGAGGCTTCTGCAAAGGATGCAGCAAACTGTTAGAGAACCTGCTGAGACCACACACCTCTGTTACATTTCTCCAACAGTTTTTGTTGCTTATCAACTTCCGTTGTCAAAACAGCCTTTTCTTCTTTCAATTTATTCACCTAGAAAAGTAGAAAGAACACACAGAAAATAAGGGCACTTTAATCAGTGGCATAAGGCATATAGCACAGCTGTAATGCAAGCAGTATTTTGCTTTCATCGGCTGTGTTTCTTAGGTTTAGCTTGATGCTAGGGTTTCCAATGGGATGGAAAGCATTTTTACTCCACCTTGAGATGTCATAACGGATGTCATAAAAGGGTTATGAGCCAGTCCTCCCACGGCATGTTGCAGTCACAGCTGCAAATATCTTTGGAACCTTTCAGGATCAGGCACCTGGTTGAAGTTACTAGCTTGCCCTTGACTTTTTGCATTTTAATATAGTCAGACTTTTGGCTGTTTTTCCTGGGCTCTGTTTATTGTCCAAGAGCTGTCAGCTGTGTCTTTCTGAATGCAAGTCTTGCATAGACAGGAAGAGCCACTAAGTCCTGATTTGCATCAGTACATGGCTTATCCAGTTTTCAACCAGGAATGAAACTCTGCTGGCTCAAAAAGCCAATTTGCTGGTCTAACTACCATGACAGGGCACTGCCAATGGCTAAACTTAAAGATATGCTTGATGGAGTAGCACCAGTGATTAAGCTACGTGTCCTACAAAAGTATTTCTTGCACACCTACAGGTTAAAGGAAATCCAAAAAACCCCTGCAGGCTGTGATGAGCTGTCAGGAAGGGGAGGTGACAGTTACAATACGGGCATTTGAACAGATCCCACAGATGATGAAAGGTCCCGCGCCAGCAGCAGGGGCTGAGGGGGCTCTGACAGAGAAGGCTCCTTGTGGGCACACAGCCCGAGCGATCCAGCACGGGCAGGCTGGCAGGACTCACGATTAGATAGGATTCAATTAACTTCACAACTGAGCCTTTTTAGCAAAATTAGATACAAAAAGTACCGACTACACGCTAGCACGGTCTCGCCTTCCATGGTACAATACATACTTCTTCAATTACTTCTACAAGTTTGCACCTCAGGTTTTCCAGTTCAATGGCTAAGGTCTTCTTTTCCTCATGAACAGACACGACTTGATCTCGCAGCTCTGCAGTTTGAGGAAGGAAACGAAAAATATATTTTATTCAAAAACCAACAAAGGAAATGTCATAGCAATGGGAGCACGGCTGAGTACGAAACACCTAAACTGCACATCGAGCACCAGTTATAATCAAGGTACATCCTCAATAATTTATGGAATTTGCACAAGTGTCAAGTAACAGATCTATAAGAGGGCTACAGTTTCAGATTTACTCTGTTGAGGTAAGCTGCCTTGTTCAGTACTGCAGTCTTTATTTGCATCCTGAATGATTCATTTCCTGCTACAATGGGGCCAATCCTGCCACCACAGAGTGTCCTCAGTCCTACTCAGGAGACTGTCACGTCACAGAGACTCTGGTATGGAGGCAGCAGAAAGCCATTTTTAAGAGGCGTCCTTTAAAACAAATTAATGCACTTTAATTCTTTTTGGATCATGAGTTCTTGTCACAAGGGAAATAAACAAAACAACAGGCAGTTAATACTTGGGAGGTTTTCACTGAAGAAATTGTCCTGAACAGCTGCCAATTTATAGTCTTTGTAACATTATGTGAACAGAGTCAGAATAAACCTTTACTGATGGAAGAGCTAATGCTTGTAATTTTCCCCTCAGAATTTTTATTCCTTAATTATTAAAATATGAAATAAATTAAAGTCACAATGGAATAAAACATTTTATTATAATCACTTCTTAACAGGAGATCAGTTTGCATACATAATATATCAAGGTTTAGGTTAACATAAAAACACCAGAAAAAATAAAAATTTATTGATATATATTAGCTTTCAGTAAGTGCTCTCATTCCCCACCTGCTTCCAGTATTTCACAGTAGTGCCGTTCAGTGAATACCAGCCACGAGTTGGGAAAATTGTGGCTAATCAACTGCAGATGATGATGACATCCCAGATGTCATTCTGTTTGGTCTCACATCTTGACAACATTGATTCTACACCAGCATCCCCCCTCCCAGCTCAGGAGCTTCAGACTTACTGTCCCCTAAATTAAAGGCATACGCTTTCTAAAGTAAATAAAAAGACCTGTTTTCCCAGAAGATTCTGGAACCAAATAGTCCGTTTTATGGATTTGTGTTTTCCAGTAACATTAATGAGAAAAAAAGTCTCACTGAAATTATTAAATCTGGTTTTACAACACATATATCAACCTCATCGTCTAGAGAAGAAAGCATATCCACCTACTACAAAAAGCCTCAGACTTTACTACCTTATCTGTGTATCTTTACAGAAAAGTGGTGGGAGGGAAGGAATCACTCCAAGAAACATCCAAGACTTTGCTGAATGGTGAGAAGGACTTCCAAAATCCCCAACATGCCACTTTTCATTCTTTAATGAATTCTTCATCAAGATAGAAAGCAGATACACCAGAGCCTTTCTAAAATATTTCCCTAATTTGACTGCTATCCTCCTAACAGTGTCCTCCTCTGATCTGCAGCCTGTCTTTGCTTTCCTTAAAAGTATTCTTGACATCTTTCTCCAGGAATGACAGGAGGGACCTCAGAGTCTTATTTCCAATTCAGGAGGGATCACATCATTAGCTGCCGCTTTCCTACGTCTATAGGATGGAAACCGGCTTCTTAAGGATACTGTGACACCTTATTTCTTGGGTGGGACTGTTTTAAAAGCATTTTCACACTATTCGGTCTTTTTTCTCAGTGGTAATTTGTACCACTTCATTGTTGCCACTGCATTTAAATAGAAAAAATTAACAAGGTCAGGCTGAAAGTTCAGAAAAGCTGTACTTAAACATCATTTGCTACTGTAAATTGCAATCAGAAAAAATACGAAAACTTTTTTTTTTGAAGTGAAACACTCAATCGCTCTTGTCACTAAATCCAGAATGTGGGCATTCCCCTTTTTTACTGTGACACAACAGAATCACCATGATTTCATCAAAGGGACTAGAAAGGAAGGCTGATTTTGGATTGCAGAAATACAAGCTGGCTTTCAAAAAAGAACTAGATATTTCTGAAACAAAGCACAGATTTCTGTTATTAATATATTTCCATGTTCTCAAGCTTTCCTGTTTTACCCAGTACAACAGTCCCTTTTTAAGCTGCTTGTTTAGTAATAGCTCTGGAACATGAATGAAGTTTATGCATACAAAGGTGCATAATGTATACAGCAACAGTCCTCTATTACAAACTCTGAAATAGCGACAGAGCAGCTGAAGCAACACGAAAGTGATCTTGTCCTTCTGCTAAATTTACTAAGTGTCTCAGGAAATACTTCTTTTACTGACTCAGTAACACTGAACTCTGTTAGCTGTCCATCTCACTTTGCTATGGCACTGTAACTCACTTTGCAGGCTGCATATCCCCCGGGTTTGTCACACAGCATCACTGCCAGCCCACCACGTTCTTACAGTCAGGCCTGGAAATCCTTTCATTCTGACCACGTTCACAAGTGTGGCTCAGAACCAGACCACCTCTGGTACAATCCAATCCTGCTATTCTTTAGACAACTTCTGCCCTGCAGGGCGGTGTAGGATCAGCAACAATGCTCACCTTTTATTTGCTGCTGACAATGCACAGAATTGCATGACCCAGAGCTAGTTTCCGCATCTGTGGATGATTCATCTTCATCAATGTTAATCTCTTCAGTGATAATTTCTGGGCCCAGTTTTGCCATATAAATCATACTAATTCTTTTCAAGGTCTTATTTTCTTTGTTCAGCTGAAAGTTAAGAAAGACAAACAGTAAGCAGTTAGCCTGTGTTTAAGCTGTGTGAGTAAAAAAAAGTCAACTGTTTTGGTTTTTTTTTTTTCCTCTATCACTAAAAGGCCTATCAAACAAAGAAGACAAAATAACATTAGATTAAGTGTTCTATTCAAAATTAAAATGGTCTAAAGATGGGATGCTCATCCACCTCCTTCCCTCAGATAGGCTTGAATTGAACATGATGTTTTATTTGTGCCCTTCCTTCCTCTCTGGTACTTCCATTTAATAAATACTCCGTGTAGGTTCAAATCAATCAAATCACCTATCAAGCTTACTTAATGCTACACATGCTTTGTGATAGCTGATTCACCTCCTCACCCTTAAGCATGTACCACCATCAAGAGTCCCAACTGAACGACCTGAAGAAGAGTCTGTCAAAGTACTTTACTTCCAGTCGCAACAGAATTACCTCAGAATTCTTTTCAGTTATTACTGGAGAGTCAACAAGAGTAAGACGAGAGTCATATCATAAGGCAATTCTTTCTGGGTCAGACCACAAGTCAGAATGGATGCTTAAGCACATGGCTGGCTGGTGGATGATACGGAAGAGGTTCTGTAAGGCACCTGTCTTAACAAGGTGCCAGCAAACACTGAGCAGGGATTGCTGCAAATGTTTCACTCTCATTTCTTTCACTGTCCTGCATCCAGACACCCCATGGCAGCAGCTCCCTGTAAGTTTAACATGGGGGTGTTCAGGTGTATGTCAGGGTGACTGCTCACCCACCAGCCAAGCATCCCCCGTGTTCAGGTCTGAGAATGAGACTCAATTTTCTATTAATGCCATACTACGTGTCGCAGTCAACATGGACCTCAGAAGTCCAATACACACCTTTAAAGAAAACATATGCTGTACAGGTTTTTTGGCACTGAATTTTTATTTAAGCAATCATCTTTGATCCCCCTTTTCCTCAACCCCTCAACTAGGGGAGATTTACTCAAGAACTTCTTCATCTCACTGCCAAAGAACGAAACTGAGCAAGTGGGAAGGGTGGTGTGAGGGACCTTAGATGGTTTACTCAGCTCACTGCAACAAACACAGCAGCTTTCAAAAAAGAGCCCCATGGGGTAAAGTGAGTCTTTGAACTGCCCTTGTACATGCATTACAGGAAAAGTGCAGAGAAGAATGAAAGTTGCATAAATGCGTTCATTTTCTTACTTATATGCTGATTGTCTATCTTATGAATTCTAATATAGTGTCATTATGCAAACAATTAAGTAAATACCTCCAGAAAGTACATTGCTAATGCATCTAAATTAAAGTGATTTCTTGCTGGTGTGATTTTTACCATATCTAAGGATGTACTTTGGGCAGGGAAGGGGGGAGGAGGGGGGAAGAAAAAAAAAGGCAGTCAGCATTGCTAATGAAATTTGGTTTAAAATTGCTGTAATCCATTTTCTGATGAAGTGGCTCAGATGCATTTTACACAACCAAAAATATATAAGAGAGATAAAAACATTCTTTAATAATAATGCACTTCTGATGAGATGGAATATAGAAAATTACACACTTGCTAAATTCATCAGACTAGACGCAATCAACAGAGCAGTGGAGGTCACCTTTCCCCTGCCCTCGCTTTGCTTTCATAAACAATCACCTGAAATGTAATGCAGTGGTTGACTTTTTCCATTTGATTTAGATACTGAAAAGCTCATTATTGTTTTATATTTCACACAGGAGAGTTCTAAAACTTATTTTCCATTTAACCTAAAAGCATATGAAAACTAGGTATCAGGATGCTAGTCCATGAAAACAGAAACTAAACTAGAATGGGTATTCTTTTTCTTTAAAGGCAGGAATTGCATTTTTCATCTTGCATGCAGCTTTTATTTTTTTGCCATTTCAAAGATCCACAAGATTATAAAAAAAAACAAAAACAACTTACAAGGGACATGCACACAATCTCAAGTTTAAAATAAATAAATAGATCAGGTATAACAGCATAACCACGATCTCACCTTAGAAGCCAAAGCCTCAGCACTTTCACGGCACGTCTTCTCAATTTCAAGATGGTTCTGAATACAATTTACTTCCTCAATAACCATGTGAGAAACTAAGGGAAGAGTTCAAAAATTAGTCAGTATTTTCCTGCGTTTGACACATGCTTCCCATGATCAGAAACAGTACATCATTTCCTGCTAACTTTCAATGTAAGCATTTCAAATACAGGGCAGTACATACCTAGATAATCTCCACAGATGGGAACAGTCTTGAACACTGAATATTTGCTTGGTTTCTTTAAGCAACTCTCTCAAGCCGTGTCTGTAGCATTAGAGGGGCAACTGCAGAACTGAGCATACACTTCTGGAAGCAGAAGGCCAGCAGGAGCCTCCCTGACCATTCTCATTCATCATAATTTTTTCACTAGCATTTGAGGAATCAGAGTGAGACCTTTAGGACTGCCCCTTAGGATTGCCATCAGAATCCTCTTGAAAATTTGGTATGGACACCATTTTCAGAAGATTGGAACCTCGGTATTTTTAAACTGCCAGGTTAACTCAGGAGTGTTACAAAGATTCTTTTTACTTTCCAGTGTTCATGTTTGTATGGTATTTTAAATACCATCACACTTGCCAAACACACTGCACACGAAGAGCTGCGAGATGGACATTTAGCCCAGGCCTGAAGCAGGTTTACTAAGAAATGGAGAAAGGAGTTAAGTGACTGAAGCCTCCGTATTCACAGCATCTCCTACAGCATGTGCTCCAGTGAAGTCAAATCACTGCCACAGCACAGTTGCTTCACCTCATTCTACTCCGTCCCGTCCAGAGCTCCCTGCAGCAGCAGGATGGATGCAGGCCTGAGGGAAACTCAACACGGCTGGCACTGCCTGATTTTTTACAACCACAGCTGAACAACCCAAGTTACTACATGGCTGTAATGTCTGAACTGTTTCTTATTTGAAGTCTCTCTGTGCTTGAGCATGCCCTAAAATAAGCACCGTGGTTTCAGCACCTACCTTCACTGCCCACAACACAGATTCCACCACACCCTCCACACAACTGCCCCTGAGGCCAGGGCCAAGACCCAGCTGTCTGACGGTGTCTGAAACACACGGCTCTGCTACCACATTTGATGTCACAGCTGCAGAAGCAAGGGAGACATCTGCACTGATGGAATCCCCATTACAACAGTGGGTACATTTCAGTCTGTCAAAGACAGGCAGTATTCTTAGAGTGACCAAAGGGTTATGGAATAAATCTTATTTTCTAACATAGGATACCAACATGAGTTAGAGGAAATTTAAAAGTACAAATATGCTTTGGCTTGCAATTCCACTCAACTTCCAGCACTACGAAGGTACTTTACCAGTGCTGAAAGCCTTTTTCTAAGGGACAAGCTTAAAGTTGCACAGGAGAGCAAAGCAGAAAACCCAGGAATAGTTTTCCATTTCTCAGGCTAGCACCTTTCTAACTGATGCAATTCCCCCTTGGCTCCTCGCACCCTCATCCATCCCAACCAACAGCCTGGACCCTAATTCTTGAAGTCATTAAACGGCACAGACTCCTTCTCAGCCCAGTGCCAGGATTTCAATGCACAGAAAGGAGTATCTGCAGCTGAACAATACTTTGGAGCAGGAACAAGGCTGGAAGAATACAATGTGAATACAGAGCACTTTACTAGTACGTCCTTTTATTTTCATCAAGATAAGCTTTAAAACATAGTGATTTTATACCACTGGGTAGAAAATCCCCCTTGCCCTTTTCCCAGAGTTTTGCCTAAATACTGAAGAGGGATATTTAAGTCCTCTTTGATAAGACAGAGGTCATCTTAATGACAACAAAACAGAACTTCAGGACAGAAAAAAGCAGGCCATTAAGAAGTGTTATTTACGCAGCTTTATACTAGTGTCAGCTAAAGTTTTCATTATTAAAGTTTCATCAGTACCATAGGAAAACAGCAGCACATTGGTTTGTTGAGTAGCTGCATGAAAGAAACAGGTTTTACAAAATATGAGCAGACAAAAAAAAAAAAAAAAAAAAAAAAAAGGCAGGGCAGAGTATAAGAAATCTTGGTCCAAAAACTACATTCACATGAAGTCTTCTAACAGCAGAGCAACCATATCTCTTTCTTTTTATTTCCATTTTTCCTGACTTTGGAGAATTTATCTGCTCCAAGTGTGTCATATCAGCTGCTACATTTAATTTGAGAGAGGAAAAGTTTCAGATAGTACATGTTCATATCTCTTCTGATATTTTTCTACCTAGCTCTAAGAACTTGGAGCAATGAGATGCTTTGGGCTGGATGAGGGAACAGTGGAGATAGAGAGTTGCTCCCATTTCACAGACAGGAATCTAATGGCCTCAAGCAAGGCTAAAGTTAGGAAACAAGGACTGGGCTCACATGGCAGAACTAGGGATTACTCTTGGTTCATTTAAACTTAATTAACCTGCAATTATGATTAACTCAGGGGAAAAAGTCTTTCCAAATTAAATACAAAAAATATATTATTTCCTAAGTCTGTCTAAAGTTCTTATTATGTCAATATTAATATTCATAAAGCAGCACTAAGTGGCCTGAAACATCTCTAACCTTGACAGTTTTTTTCAGGGGTAATAATAATCCGCAGCAAATGCAGGCCAACCAAAAACCACTTAACTAATTAGTAGTTGCAGTCACTGAGAAAACATGAATCAACACTGTTATTACAAGTGGCACATTTGAGTGGCATCTAATTATGACTTGATGAGCACGATACTTGCATTATCAACATTACTACTGCATCCCATCAGGGACTAAAAGCCGCTGATGGCATTGACTGCGAGAAACTCCCACTCAATGGTACTGCAGCACCCAACAATCTCCTTGGCAGGGGCACCCTCACTAAATGACATGTTAAGCGTAATTACTGGTAGACATTGTAAATAAACAGGATTGGAAGTGAAAATTGTACCAAGTGCATAAGACACAATCTGACACATTGGAAGTGGCAGCCTTAATTGAGAGTTTCTTTGACTGCTCAAGATCATTTCAACTGCATTTCTCGGAGGACAGTGATTATAACTGTGGAGACAGACGGCATAATGGTATCAGCACTGCTGACAGAGCAGTGAATTAAATTGTATCTGCTGTTGTGTGAAAGCCTTGATGAGAGGTACAGATCCTTAGTGGTCTTATCATTATAACACAATGGTCATGTTGTCATCAACCTTGCTGGCTCCAATTGAAAAGAAATGATTGTGTGTTGAAGCTTTCCCCCCCACCACCACCTTCTATCTCTTGTGCTCAATAGAACCAATTTTGAGAGAGCTATGAAATCACGCAATAGGGCCTAAAATGCAGCTGCTTGGCATACAAACGGGGCCCCATTAAACTGGAATCACACACAATATGTGTTTATGCCAGGAGAACAAATAGAAGCTGAGTACAGGCCAAGTTTATTCACAGACACAAAGCCAATGTAGCTCTTCATCAATATAATTGCCTTTTATATTGTCGTTTAAATAATGGGCTCTATTATTGCTTTAAAATCCTAATATTCCTGGCATTTTATCACTATGTTTACAAGGTATGTCCTTTAAAAATGTGAAAGGAAGATAAAAGAAACCTATAAAATCTTACATCATCAAATATTACTTCGAATTTGAAGTCTTAAGTACTTGACATTTTCTGCCACACTCCAGTATTCCTCATATCATAACAAAAACAAAACAGACAGCAGTTTTTTTCCAGAGAAATTATACTTCTTAGAGAACATTCTTGCTTCACAGAACAATTATCTAAGATCATTTAAGGCAGTAGATAATTCCTGTTGATTTTAGATTATCTTCCATAATTGTATCATATGAACCATTATAAAACTGAAGTGAGCAAATTCCTCTATTAACACAGTCACACAAAAGTACAGACCATGTGATTGCCTTCTCCTGCATTAACTTCATCCACATTTCTGATGCTTCATCGTGCAGTTCACCATACTGGCACAAACCAGACATAACAGACCACAGTCCTATTGTAATTGTCTCTTCTAAGGAGCTATTCCACCAGGATACTTCCACTCCCATTAGATGTGCTTTGTTGCCTCCAGACACCATACGGTTTCAATAGAACCATCACCATAAAAGTGTAAAACTGAGTATTGACGTTCTCACAGCCCAGACAAGATATAACTTGCTCTAAAAATTATCAGGAGAGAGCAGTTCCTCCTAAAAACCTTTACTGGTGTGTCTGTGCTTAATGTACTTTTACTCCTTCATGGAAAAAAAGCCATTATTATTATTATTATGATTAATTTCAGCAACAGTATCAAATTCCATTCACTCCAAGCACGTATCATTCCAAAAGTCATTTGCAGGATCCAGGTGAATAGAGACATACCTGTACCCCTGTATTTTCACCATTTTGCACCTTGAGATGACTACCTGTGTTACAGTACAAATGCTGTAACAGTAGTTAGTCTGACAATGGCCAAAGTCTCACTGAAATAGCTCCTTAAAACACAGCCTTGAAGGGGAAACAGCAAAGTGGACTCGAATCTCAGCATTAACACCACTGTAGAGAAAGCCTGTTCCTAAACTGACTATATCGAGAAAATCCCACTAACATCATCAGCTTACTTTTCTGAAACTCCTCCAGTTTTTTGACAGCCTCATCTCGTTCTTGCTTGATTTTGTCACACTGTAGGAGAAAGAGAAAACTGAAATAAAATACTGATCCCAGTTATTTAATTAGCAGTCAGTCACAACATGCAAAATCAACAAAGATCAATTGCCTGCACAATAAGGTTCAGAAGCCCATCTAAGAATCATTTCTCTTTCTTCTCAGTCATATAAGATCAATGAATATTATGCATAAAAAATTCCTAACCAAACTGGCAAGTTGTACTTGATTTTAGGTTCCAATTCAGAGCTACTCCAAAGATATTTCAGGAGAGACACATTATCCAAAATTGATATAAACAGTCATTACACCAACAGTAAAAGCTCCTTGCATGCTTTAAGTCTAGTTTCTTTAATACAGATAGACTCGGAAAAGAGGCCTACATTACCTACCGTGTGCAAGGAAAACCTCAAGCCAATAAACAGGGACATGCTGTTTATTTTCATAACATTACAAGCAAAGCTTCAGCCTTGTAGAGGGGAAGACACTAATTTTTATGCTTTAAGAATTTCCCACCACCTCAATTTTATTAATTTTGGGGTTAATGTTAACACTGCACAGGGCTGCAATCAGTGATCTTATGATGGAAAGCTTTCTTCAAAGAGAAAGAATAAAACAGATGTTAAATAGACTTCTCTAAGAAAACCCCTTTGATAAGTAAATGAAAGAACTCAAAGACATGAGTAAACTTCAGGAGAGGGACAGTCAGTGATTAACCACAGTGTGAAAAACACATGACCCAAGGAGAAGTATGACTGGCACACAACGTGTCTGACACACACGGCGTACCAGACATCCTTCCTCACATGCAGCTGTGCATGTTCACAGCAATAAATACACGTACCACCAGGAGTTAACTTATGGAACAGATCTGTGTGACTGAGCTCCTTACAGTGCAACTCCAATTACAAGGATACTGGCTACTGGAACAGAACTGGGAAGAAAAAAACAAAACCCTGAAATGATTTTGCTCGATTTTCAGTTTTTCCACATGAGGAGCCACTTTGAGTTTGCAGGAAAAGGAGCTTGCTGTTAAGTAACAAGAGGGGGGAGAGCCCAATTCAAAGGCAGCCAAATTCAAGAGAACCCTTCTATGGGCTCTGGAGGACCCTGGCCAAGGCCCAGAGAAGGATCTGCTCTTGGGCAAGGCGAGGATGCCATTGGTGTCACCGCAGGGGCAGCCTCCACAGAGCTGATGGCTACCTGGGGGAGGAAAAGCGGCTGCACCCAGCAAGCAATCTCTCTTCTCGTGGCACTGGGGGGATGAGGCAAAGGACAGGGGCTGAGCAGGGGGGACAGGTCAGTCACCAGCTGCTGTAAGATCTGTGAGACAAGGCAGAGCTGCAGAAGGAGCAGGACGTGCCAAGCAAGCTGTGCTGGACGAGGACTCACCGTTTCATGTGGCCCTGTTAACAAAGAAGCTGTTCAGAGAATCCTACACAGGAGAGGTGAGGAAGGGAAATCTGTGCATGACTCCTGCTGCTCACTGCCCTCCCTCTCAGTTTCCTCAGCAAAAATTTGTGTCACCTTACTGGAGAAGTGAAGTCTAAGAACGGAAGGCAGTGAAAGACAGGGGTAGTATTTCTGACTGTTCCTGCAGAGCACAATTCTGCTGCAAGAGGGGGATCAGTGTGAGCCGCTGCCTCTTCGTATTTTACAGAAAAACACTGTGGCCATGCTGGCATACTTCACCCATGGATTTTTCTGCATGCTGCAAGCTTTCAGCCCACTGCACATTAAGGGAGCAAATGCCTTTAATGCTCAGTTTAGAAACCAGGAAGATTAGCATTTTGAGGATCTGATCTGTTGCCTATGGAAGTCAATGAGACTTTTCTACTGACAGAAACCTTGACGTAGAGGACATAGTATACTCCCTATCCCAACGACAGGAAAAACTCCTTTTAAAATTCACCAGCAACAGCTTTCCCTGTGCAGTGAAAGGGGAAGTTAAATGACCTATTCCACTTCACCTCAAGTGCTATTTGCAGAGAGAGCTCCATTTGGACCACGGCAAGCTGACTGTTCTCATAACTGTGACATTTCTCTGCACAATCAGGGTCTCTAGGTTTGGGTCTCTGCAGAGCAATTCCTGCTCCCACTTGCAGCTTTCTCAATATTTTCCTTTTGCTGCTACCGTGCTTCGGAATGAAAGAGGAGGAAGAAAAGGAGAGCGGGAGAATGCTGCCCTTGCTGAAATGATCAATGGAAAGCACTTTGCCTTCTGTCTTGCAATCAGAGCCGTGCAAGCAGAGCTGTTACAGGTCCTTAAAAAAAAAAAAAACAACAAAAAAACAAACCCTAGTTTATCTCCTAATAATTAGAAAAAGTTAAGATTGAAAGAGTACAAGTAGTTAAAGGCAGACTAGAAGGTTACGCAAAAAAAAAGCCTGTAAACTGAGTTTCATAATAAAATTATTGTCACCCTTTAAAATAAATTGACCTTACTTTAAAACAAATAAGTTTCAAAATATCGAAGTTTAGAAGTGTGAGCTGTACACAAAAAGCTGCACAGACACCTTCAAAGTTCACACCAACTCCATTTCTCAAAAGAGAAATCTGAGGCATATACAGTACAACTGTTAATTGATAAAAGTATAAGTAATCCTAAATAATAAAAGGCAAATAGTATAACATTACTATAAAATCTGCTGTTCGCTTTTCACATTCAAGCACATGTAACTGCTGAAGAGAAGTTTCCCTTGTCAGTATTAAGGGATAGCTCCATACTCAAGAGTACTCTCAAATAAAAATAAAGAATTCTGTAACTCCTGGATTGTTTGTCAATTTTCTTTTTTTAAACTTCATTTTGTTAGGAGTTCCAGCTTCTCTGCAAAGGAAAACAAGCATTTGTTCAATATCATTTAGTATATTTTTAATCTAATATTTATACTACCATTATCCCACTTGAAAAAACTCAAAGGAAACCGGAAATATTCCACTCCTGAACTAGCTACAGGTTTCAACGATAATCTCTTAGCAATTAAGAGATGTTGCATTTGTATTTTTAAAAACAAATCCAGTAGCCATTCATTCTGTGAATAACTCCATACAATTGTTCATCTTTGCAGGCACAAGTTCAGAGGATCTGTCGATCCCGCTCCATTTCAGATTTTTGCCTTCAAGGCCCCAAAGCCACGAGGCAGCACCTTACTTTCTAGCACAGAGAACTGACATGCTGATTAATTACAAGTAAACCATGTACACATCAAAGATCAGTGTTCAAACCAGATACTGCCTATGTAGACAGTAATTAACATTACCTCAGCCTGTACTGGGGGCGAGAACAACACCAGGACAGCACCACATCATCCCAGCAACCTGATACTGGAGTGTGAGGATGGGAAGCTGATGCACTCAACCAGCTGGAAGCCACACACCCACTCCCACCAGCCTTATGATTCTTTGCCACTAATTCCAGGGAGGCCTGGGTTTCTTGTCTATTCTTTACTAACAGGCTTCTTTTTTTGCCAACTATTTTGCACATAAGCTCCTACTGACTTCAGTAAAAGGCCTTCAAAGGGCAAAAACAAGAAGGAGATTGTTCAGTCCAGATACTGGGATGCAAGAAGTTCACGTAGTAGTCATATAGTCAATCAAGCCATTGCTAAGCAACACAAGACACAATTCTTTCCCGTTTACACAGATTGTGAAATTTATGCAGATTTAATGCTTGTTCTAAAATTATGAGTTTGGTACAGTGCTCACAAGTATCCAATGACATTTGCTATACTCTACTTACAGAAACAATGAGCATGTCATCAAGGCAGAATCCCTTTCCCATTCCCATTTGGTGACAAAACATATAATCCACTCTATACATGTGCTTTAACAGAGCAAACATCATGAATGATGTATCAGAGATACGGTATTACACCTACTGTTTTGGATAGCTGTCTTGCTTTTTTTCCCCCTATTGGCAGCCTGACAAAACACTGTCAAAACCAGCGTTCAGAGTCATTTCTGTCTGATTAGCAAGTAGTCAAATATTTATTCATGATCTGACTCTGAATATGTCAGAACTGCATATTAAGTTACCCATATTTGTGTGCAACTGAACGTTAGTTATCTATTTTTGGGGGACTGGTATGCGTGTTCAGTCAGCGACTTCAACAAAAAAGGTGACCTAAGAGACATAATCTGCCAATATCATTTTTGCTTCAGTTTCTGAAAGTACTTAAAAATGTTAATGAAAAAAATGTCTGTGGCAATATTGTCAGAGACCCCACCAGTGGTCTTCACGTTGGCAGTTTCTCAAGGCAATGAGGAAGAGACACCATGGATCAAAGATCTTGCATTCTGCTCCTGAATTTTCATGTCTATTAGCATCCTTTTAAAGCAGTAGTGCTTTGAACAAAGTAACCTACATAAAAGTCAATTTACTTTCTAATCTTAAGAAAAAAATATGAAACAAAGAGCATAGATTTTCAAAAATTAAAATTTTATCTTAAGTTAGCTGTCCATTATCCACCAAGTTCCATGTGACTAACAGGAACTAGGCTAATTTCTGCACACACAGCTCATCTCTCAAAGCCATACGGTTGCAGCAGTGACTTAGAAAAATCTCCCACCAACTTTGTCAAAAGCACATACACACAGACAGCTATCTAACTCCTGTGTGGTACTTTCCACAAATAGTCTGCAAGTCACCTTCTAAAAAAATTAATTTCTCTTCTCTTTGTCCTGATACAAAGGGAGCCTTTTCTTCTGAACACTTCTTCTGAATAGTGAAAATAGAGGACAGATTTCCCAGGCTATCTGAGACTGGTGTAGAACAGCATAACTGGAATGCAGCCAGAAGCCCAGCGAAGAAGACAAGGAGGTCAGAGGGTAGGAGGGAGTGAGGCACAGCATGCTGACCTCAGTGGAAATACATGGAATCACTGCTCCATCATAACTGAAGGCAGGTTTCAAGTTTTCTTTAGTAATGAGAAAGTAGTTAAGGACAAGGCCTTCTCAACACAGTCTTGAATTGCACCATTTATAACTGGACTAAAAATGACCCTTCCAAAATTACTTCAGAAAAAGCAAAATTAAAGCTACATGCCTTGGCAGCTAACAGGGATTTGAAAACTAACAGGTGTCTTCTATCTTTAGCTCACTAATACTGAAGAAAGGAGAATTTTGTTTACAATACAGTGTAGCACTGACTTACTCCTCTGCATTCCTCCTGATAAGAGGCTCTCAGCGACCACAGTTCCTTTCGGAAGGTTATCTGCAAAAAAACCTTTTGCACACTGACATGGATTTTTGCAATGCAGCACTGTCATCACATCTCTCCCAGAGTCCTCTGCTCCCAATGGCTTCCTCTCAGGAAGCAGGTACGTCAAATGAGATCCCTCACCAAAGAGACACCTTACCAAATGTGCTTAATTTTAGTATTAGAAGGACAGTTCAGCGTAACTACAATGAGCAATCTAGGAAGCAGGCATTGTTTCTTACTCCAGTATCTCTGAACATAAAAAAATGAAGCTTGCACTAATGTATGAAGTTCAGATCATACAATCAAAGTTTCTTTTCAAGCTGGACAGGCACACAGATGTCACAGAAAGATGTGTGATATCCTGAGAATTCATTTTATGCTGCAGTACCATTCTGCAAGTTAGGACATCTTGCTCTCCTATTAAAAACTGGGTGAGATTTGAAGGAGGAATGGGAAGGGGAAGATTTTAAATACCTTTAGAAATCATATTCCTACATTCTGTATCTTCAGAAGGGCTGGGTAAGGGAAGTTGTTCTATTTTTTCTTTTCAGCAAGTCCGTCCCTTGTGCAAATCAAGTCGTAATAAATAAAGCTTTAGATCCAAGAGAAACAATTTTATCTAAACACATGAGTTGGTCTGTGCTCACACTGTAATCACAGCAAAGTGGGTAGAGCAGCCATCACTTAAAATATATTTATACAAACCTTTCTGGAGTGGGACAGCCAGAATAGGTGTGGGAGTTGCACTTATTGTTCCTTAAAACATACAGGTACAAGTAATGCTTATTACTAGTAAGTATCAGTGAACTCAAAAAAGTAGACAACAACCTGCCATAGTCAACAAGATACTCTGATATTTAGCATTTTAGTATTAAATGAATAATTGTTATATATACAAACCTCTTCTTTCGTTTTCTTATTTTCTGCTCTAAGCTCTTCATATTCACCAATAGCTGTACAAGAAAAAAAAAAAGAGTTAATATAGCAGCACCTCTTCCCAAATTAGCTCTCCACTTCATTAAATTGAAAACTCTTCTGTGTGCTTACACAGACTTCTTAAATAACATGGGTCATAAACTTCATTAACAGCCTATTAATGGCCTATGAACTGGATATCCTTCTAGAATTGAAGCAATTAGAAAGTGTCTGAAAAAGATGGTAGCTCCCAAAACAATCAATTTTTGATCAATGTAGAGTTAAACAATCTCATTGATTGAGTTCAAAAATACAAGGTGAATATACTGGTTTGCAGTCACCATTTTAATCCCACACTGGTTCAGGTTACAGATCAATGCCAGAAAACACAGTTAATGCCATACATAGGTACCTCCAGAGTAGCTGAGCACCTTTCTGTATTTATTTGTTTATTAACATTTTCTTCCAACAGGAGTCCTATGAAAGGTATTTTTTGTCTTTAAACTCCCCATGGAGACAAGAAGAGATTGTACGATTTGCCCAAGATCACAAGAGCTCAGCTGCAGGGATCAGCAGAAAAGGGATCAACCCCCAGGATTCTGGGAGGCCACTGTTTCAACCCAGTAAATAATGTGCAGAAACAATCTATCAGCTACCAATTAAACTTTCAGTTTACTGCATATTTTTGTGTGCCCCTCGTAAACCTTTCATTTTACTGCCTCAGGGATGTGCCATCATTGCCACAACTTCCCAATTCCATTCTTATTTCAGTGTGTCCCACATGGGCTGTTCGGCCTTCGAGACCATACAAATTTTATTGTCACCAGAAAGAAGGTGAATACACCTCCAAACTTAGAGAAACAAACTCTTCTAGAAAGGAACACTGGTCGGTCTTCAAGACATACTGCAAGAGTGGAACGAAGGGACTGTTGACATCACTACGGATCTTATTCCAGTCCCTCGGCATCTCCTCAAATTTTGCCCTGTACCTAGCAGAAGCTATACTAGCATACAGGATTTCAAGCTAATTTAAACTGGATAAAGGGTATGAATAGATAGTTTTCAGCTGTTAATATCAGAGATGTTAGAGTTTCCTCTTGACATGTCTTACCCTACATCTGAAGACATGAACACGTAGACTGCTAGATCAGCCACCTGAAAACCTACTACCTCTTTCTAGCTTTAGACAGTTAAACTTCTTCAAACAAGAAGCTCGTACAAAGTTACATTTACACTGCTGTGACAGCCCTCTCTCCCCTCCCCAGCATTTCAAAATCTCCTGAAAAAAAATTAATTCAACTCACTCCTAAAGGTGAGGTCTGGCATCACTGTTCTGCTTGCCTTCAGCATGCAGCAGCACACAAGTACCTCAGAGGTAAAACCTCAAATTAGCCTAATTTCTCTCTTCTTCAAGATCACATCATTTTAGAGATGAAGTCTGGGATACAGGCAGCAGAATTAGCTTCTGGCTAGCAACTCAAAACAGGACTCTGCTCCCTGTGTGCCCTGACCAGCAATGGGGTCACGACAAGACCCTGCTGACTGTATTAGCTAGAAAGAGAATACAGGAATGACAGAAATCTCTCAGCCAGAATCTCAGCTCTGCTGTGACCGACCCATGTAGAAAAATTTCTAGGCTCTCCAAGAAAAAAAAAGTTAAATAAAAAAGCTTAAAGTGAAGTCCACGTGCAAACTCACAAGAAAACTGTTAAATCAAAGAGATGGAAAAAATCCTCACTCCTGCTCATCCAAGTAAAAAGGGAAATCTAAAGAGTTGAACAAACAAAATCAGGTTTCTTAAAATTGTGCCCTGCATCCCTGCACCAGTAAAACCAAGGTCTCCTACCCATCCCTTTACTTGCCCCCACTTCTCATCTACCAAATTTCCTGCCCACCTCCCATACTCAGGAAACAGAAGAAAAAACACAACAGGCAGATGAACAGGCAAGAAACCATGCTGCTGCATTGCTCCAAGACAGAGCAGCTACAGTGAAATAACATGTTTCCTACTCAGGAACGCAAAGCTAAGCCTCCTGATCACTGTTCCACTTTCAAATCATTTCCCTGTTCCCTGGAGGAAAGCAAGAAAAGAGATTTCTAGCATCCAGATGCAAAAAAAGGAATGAAAACTGTTATTGACAGATACAATTCAAGTTTCTTCATACTTGAAAACTGCTACTGTTTGCTCACCTTTAAGGCAAACTCATACTTGCTATTCGATACTTTATAAATGACTGAAAAATATAGATTTGCCATGCCTTTAATAGCTCTCTTCACATGCTCCCGGAACAGAGGACTCTGAATCATGAGCCCTTAAGGCATGGATACAAGAACAAGCTACCAGAAACAAGAATACTTACACAACAGTCCAAAATTCCCCAGTAAGGGCTCACCTGGGTGAGACTGGGAATTAAACTGCCTGTTCAGGGCAGCCCTTCCCTCTCTCACTGCGGATCCACAGCAGGTTTGTCGTGGAATGCAAACAGAAACTCAGCAGCCACTTCATGCTGCACTCACACACTTTCTTCAGTGCCTTTTTACTGTGCCCACCCCCTCACTGTCACTGCAAAACTTTAGTTCTTCCTTGAATACAGCTAATGCATAGTAAGGATCTGGTATCTTAAAATCAGGTTGTTCATCCTGGATGGCAACCCCATCTGCTGTGGATCAGATTCTCTGCAAAGGCAGAAGTTGAAAGTTGGTGGATTTTATTTTTTTAACATTGGGGGTGGGGGTTGTTGGGAAGTTTTGATATGAAGTTTTTCAGGTGTTTAATGTACAATGAAGTTTTGAGGCCATCTAAAAAAAAAGGCCTACATACATAATCTTCACTGAAGCACCAAAGGGCATAAAGGAAACAACGATCTCTTTGCTCTAGAACTGACTAGAACAGTCAGTAACTGGAGGAATATAAGGCAACAGCTCACATGGTCCAAATGCCATACAGACTATTTAGCCTTAAAACCCCTCTTTGGTAGATTAGGAGGTATCATTACCACTCTTTATAGATTGACAAGCAACAAATCCTTTTGTACAAGGACTTCCCTAAACTTTCTCCAAGAGATAGAACTCCTTCTCCTTAATCTATGAAGGCACTCACACAATATACGTGACAACTTCTTCACCTGAGCAACTGAAAACTTCTTACATGTCATCCTGACTCATTCAGATTATGCTCTATATAATTTATCCTGGAATAAAGACATCTCTTCACATTTGTAGTGAATGAAACAAACAAGTGAAGACACTTCACTAAAGGTGCTACTAAAATTCCAGAACTATATATCATTTTCTTAAAGAATCAATATTGTAGCATATGTTGGTAGTAAAATGCCCATGTTGAACTCATTAGTCCCCAGTGAATCCTGAAAAACTGTAACAAATATGTATGAGAGATCTCTTGGGATACTGTTGCTGTCTGACACTAACTTTATCCGTAGTAGAATAATTCCTGATATACAGCAGTATGATATATACAATTTATTAGGACACAAATCGCATTTTTCTGCTTCAGGCTATCTTTACACAGTACGAGGGCAACACTACAACTTCGAGACTAAGGAGAGAAGAAAGCTGGGAAAAGGAGAAAATAACCGAATATTTTGGGCTACAGCTCTTAACCCACCCCAAACATGTCCCCAGCCAACCCTGCTCTTTCTTACAGTAAAACAATAAAACCCCAAAACAGCCAACACGAGGGAACACAGCATGTTCCTTTACAACAACCACACATTCACCAACTTCTCACTCCACAGCTCAGTTGGCCAGAGGGGACTGTCCTGTGAACAGTATCAATGCACTTTATCTGCACTAAATTAAGTACGCAACTTTGTATGCGGAAGCTCCTTTAATTAAAACTTAGTCTTTGAATTTTATTTGTGAATCTGTGTCTCCTGAACCAGGATTTGCTACCAAAAGAAAAGTATTACCTAAATTAGATGTTTTATGTATTAGATATTTACTATGGCTAAAAAGCACTTATTAGTAAAACAAGGTCATAAGGGTAAAAGTATGTAATGACTATAATTCATAGTGAACAACGGAAAAGACTCCTCCATTTGCACAGAGCGAGATGGTGAGACTCTTCCTACTCTTTTTATTGAAAAATTAATCAACCCCTTTTCCAAAGCTGTACATTAAAAAACAGAAATTCAAGGAAAAAAAAACAACACCACAAACTTTAAAAATGCTACATGCATATACCTTAGCATTTATGTTGCAAATCAGGGTGGCCTTTGAGTAGACTGAGAGCCCTTCCATGCCAAATCAATAAGTAATGCCACTTCAGCATTTCAAACCTACTTATTTAATCAAAAAGTAAGTAGAGCTGTCAAAGGAAGCAAGTGTCATTCCACTGCTTATACATCTAGACTATGGACCAGGCATGTATTTACTGGTAGAGGCAGGAGAAAGAGCTTACAGTGCAAGAAGTCCTCTGCTCCAAATGAAACAAGCTATTCTAATTAAGTCATTTTTTTGTTGGTAGAAGTAAACTAACACCTGGCTTTTTGGATGTATCATTAGAGACATAATTACCCCTGTCAGAACCAGAAGCTTTAATGGAATTGCTGCCACCACATTCCTCCTCCCAGTGTACTTGGAGCAGGAAGAATGAGGCCAAATGTCTCTCAAACAGGTCACCCTAGAAGCACAGTATGCACAAGATCTGTGAAGGGCTGTCAAGAGGATAAACAAAAGCCAAAAGGGATGAATTTTTCTCTTGTTCCCCATTTTAGGCTCAAGGATCCCTTTTGCCCAGACAATCTCAACTTCAACAGGATGTGGTACAGCACCAGCCACGTGCAAACTACTTCAAACTGATGCCTGGGCAGCATTTTTAACTCCTCCTTCTGCAAAGGTGAATCTATGTGATGGTGTTATACTCCTTACTTTACAGTGACTCCAAATCTTGACTCACAGTATATAAACCTATTATCAGGCCTAAAGCTTACGTGGACAAACCAAGCTTTTGCTCACAAATTACCAGCTGAAACCTACACAGCTCAACTACCAAACAGCCCTTAAAAACAAACAAATAAAAATCACCTGTGTAAATATACAAAGGTAAGTGTTAAGTACAATTCCTGTCAGTCGGACCCTGCGCCTATGTTCGCATATGCTTTGGTTTTACTCAAATCTAGGAAAGAGTGTACAAATAAATTTTTTTAATGAGACCCCAAATTTGCAACCTGCAGTCTTACAGCTTCCTGGAAACTGGGCAGAAGAACTAAACACACCACTGCCTGATAAAGCCCAACCACCTAAGTTCACACCAAAAGATTTGCCTTTGTGAGTTTCTGAAAACCAGACATGGTTCAACACAAGAAACTGAAGCAGGAAAAACATTCCACAGTAATATATGAAGAAAACACTCCAGCAGGATGGGCTCTGCTGGGGAAGGATGGCTGCTGTGTATGAACATATACAGACACGTACACTGGAAAAAATCTGCAGAGCAGAGGCCTACAAAGGGGAGCACAGCAGCCAACAAGGTGTCCTAGGAAATTCCTCTGGCCATAAAAATTACCCACCTGCCACAAAGAAAAATAAATTTACCAAATCACATTAAGAGCTTGTCAATAGCATATTCCTAAATAGTACTACTCTGAGATATTGCTGTCAGATTGTCAGTCTGCTCTGTTCCTTAAAAGATATATGATATTCCCTTATTCAAAGGTTCTGACATTCTAAAAAAAGTTTTAAGATCAAATAGATCTTAATTAAAACAAAAAACCCACAAAAACAAACAAACGAACAACACATATAGAGTCACAATGTTTGGGACTAGGGACTAGAGACTGGAAATCATCACACTTCGTCAAATTCAACCAGCAAACACAGAGCAAGACTAGACCTTTCAGACTTATTAAAAAAATCCAGGCAATATAAACTTGTTCAGTATATACGTAGTTATCAATAGTTGTTAACCACTGTAATGTAGCAAAATGACCAGAAATGTGACTATGACAGTGGCATTGCTGAAGTGCAATTTTACCTAGTTTATAACTCCAGGAATTTTGGTTGCTGACTGCTGTTTTCGACTGAACAGAAAAGCAACTATGTCAGAAGGTAACTGTCTTTAAGGGCAAAGTACCTACAGTGCCAATAAAACCAAAGAGAAACAAGGCAATCTTTCAGGCAGGTAATCAACTACTGTTATGATTCAGCCGTTGGTCAAGTTTGCTACAACTCCACAGGTTCTACAAACAACCACTAATAATACAAGATTTTGCCCAGTTGATTTGGTTTTGGTTTTGTTTCGATTTTAAGTCTCACCCATAGGAATTATAAGGGCCAGTTGAACAGAAGTGTGCACCATTGGAATTACCACTTCGAGTTAGGTAATAGTAATATTTATAGTGGATCTGCTTTATTAAACCAAGCCATCTCTGAAAACTATTTGAGGATTAAAACTCGAGCAACACTTTTAAGTCCTAAATATCAACACAGAGATCATGTTCCTTTGTGGTGCTCACCTTAAACTTGGTAATGGAGGAGGCTGAAGAATGATCAGTATCAGGTATCCGAGTCTAACACACAGGACTTGGAAAATTCAGCACGGGTGAGAGATAAGCATATCTTGCACACAGAGCTTCAGTGTCCCTGTTGCCATTCAGAGCTCTGCCAAACAGCCAAGTGAACTTGCCCAAGCCCCAGACATCTTCACAGCTGCCACTGAGAACGGAGCGGGCGGCTACAAAACACTGCCTCGGGTTCAATCCACCGCCCTTGTTTAGGAAGAGTATGAGCAGCAGTGGGGATGTGACAGCAGCCAGCCACCTACACTGCTCTTTGCTTCCCCTCCACCTTCTGCATCACTTCTCAGACAGTTCATTTACCTGGTGTCAGGCAGGTTTCTCAAGACTAGAAAAACACATCCTGAGAGAGAAACCAAACAAGGGCTACTGAAAGAATGTTCTCTGAAACCCCTCCAAATCAATTTGTGTCTTTCAAAAATCTGACTACAGACCATAATGCTACAGTAATCTGAAGCCATACACCACTCTAAATGCAATAAGATAAGACAAGTAAGTATTCATTACCCCAAATATTCAGCGACAGCAGATCCTTCCACCAACCATATCTATTTCCAAAATAATACTGTTATCTACATCTGGAAGCAATAAAAAGGAAAATAAAGACTTTCTCACCTCCTCTTTTCATGCTCCATCTGTTTAACAGACCACCCTAAACTTACTTGAGGCAAGTTGGCAGTATCTAAAATAGTCTTGGTTTGTTATCAGTAAGAATGGAGAGGACATTATCTATTCAAACTTACAGCATATAAAGACTAAGCAAATTTACTTACCTATAGTAACAATATTTAGTTCATTACTGTTAGAATAATTTTATGCATCTCATTAACTTTTAATTACTCAGATTTTTTACTTTGGGCTCCTCAGACTTGTCAGTTAACACAATTTAACTATTAATTTAACTATGTGTGCTACCATATTTTTTGTATAGTTTTAGATGCAAAACAGGATATAGAAGAGTATTTTAAATTTTTTTTCCACGGGCTAACTTTTCACTCATATAAAGCAACTTTCTCATCAGCAATACAATCACTAAAGCCTATGCCAGCCTCACAACAATATACTATAATTCCTATGTTTAGGGATGAACAGCAACAACCACCAAGAACAGCGCCTTATAGGACTGGGTTTGCCAAGTACAGTTGCTATTTCAACAGCTCAAGTGGATCTTAGACAGCTAGCCCTCAAGTTACAGTAACTTTCCCTTGAACTAATTCCTGTAGTCCTGTAAAATTTCATTAGAGATTAAAGGATACCCAGCCTACTGGAGCAGAAGACATTCATACAGCAGAACTAAAGCCCCACTCTAAATAATTTCAAGAGGCTTGGTTTTCTTTAAAGATTAACCCAAACATATCTTTTTTGCAACTGATTATTGACATTTTAACAACTATCCTCTTGGCACAGACAACTCCTCTGGAGGCAACAGTACTGGAGGGAAGCAGTCTGTCAGCAAAAACCCACAGATTTTTAGCCTTATTTTTTGGTCCCAAAGTATCAAAACACACGGCTATAAGATTATCATTTTACACCCACTGAACCCTTCCAAGGCAGAATCTAACCTGTGCAGCTGGTCATCATGGATTTCCAATCCTGAGTGTACAACAACCAAAAAAGTAAGTGCCAGAGCAGGTCATAAACAGACCATAAACAGATGAACAGATGAAATTTGGTTAGGAAAAGCTTCTGCTATACAGCAAAGGTGGTCAAGCACACCTACAGTCAGAATGAATGGTGGAAAAATGGGTGCTGATCACACTGCCATAATTTCACTGTTTTACGTAACTTTGTCCAACAGGTCTTTTCCAAATAGCTCCTCCCAGGCTCATAGGAGACCAGGAGAAGTCAGTTGGGGGAATTACCAGCAGAGGATTGCAGTGTGGCTACTTCAGACCTACAGCTTCTGTGAGACAGGAGGCACCAGGCACTTGATGCACACTCACAAGCAGACGTCCAGAATTTAAACGGCTGGTAAAGCTGGATCTTCAAACATTGCCTACATGATTAACTAAGGCAGATACTTTGCTGGATCAACCTGGTCGCTGGATAGACTGACCAACAGAGTTACAAAATGGGCTGCTTCATAAGCATCCAAGCTCTTTTCCATGCCCCTTCTTCCAGAGGATTAAAGATGACAGTAGTTTAGTTTCTGAGTCAAACCAGGCACTCCTGAAACTGCCCATGCACCACGCGGAGGTACCGGACTGTTCTACAGCAAATCAATTTCCAAAGCAGAAACTGACTCACACACGGCACCAAACCAGCCCAGGACAGGCACTGCCTTCCATTTACACCGCAGCTACAAACACTCCACACAAACTGAGGGCGCACCGGGGCGAGCCCGGAGCTATCGGCGGGAAGCGTGCTCACTGATGGGCAGTGGGATGGCAGGGCTTGGACGGGCTGGGTTGGGATCGGGTCCTGCAGGCTGAGCGGGAGGTGGGACATGATGCCAGGTCAGGCACAGCGCGGCCTCCACGCGAGGCTCAGCTCCCCAGAGGGATGGCAAGGCGGGGATGGGGCTCCCTGGGGAGCAGCCCCGGGTGTCGGCCGTGTGACCCGCACACGGAGCACTCTGCCCCGGCTGCCATGTGCTGCAGCGCCTCGGCCTCCCGCCATCGACCCCGCGACGCCCGCGCTCACACCACCACGGCATCAATGAGGTTGGAAAGGACCTCCGAGATCATCGAGCCCAACCCATCTTCACCTGCGGGCACCGAGGCAGGCGCTCACGCGGGGAAGAGCCGACACCTTCCACCGCCCCGATTTATTTTACTATGGCTGTTACTGCGTCCCTCTGCCCGAGCAGAGAAAGAGGCCGGGGAAGGGGGGCTGTGGGACGCCCAGGCCGCGCCCGCCCCGCCGCGCCCCGTTCCCCTCGCCCCGCGGCGGCCGCGCTCCCGCCGGCCGAGCCTGAGCCCCGCGGGGGGAGCCGCGCTTTTCCAGCGCCGGAGGCGGCGGCACCGCCCACCCCTACCTTGGTCCTTGAGGCTGGCGAGGCGCTCCAGCTGCTTCTCCTCGTCGGAGCTGTTCATCGTGCCCCGCCGCAGCCACCGCCGCCGCGGGCCGGCGGCTGCCCCGCAGCGCTGCGCCCGCCCCGCCGAGCGCGGCCTCACCTGTGAGCGGGAGGGCGGCGGCGGCCGCAGCCCCGGGGCGCGGCGGGCCCGGCCCGCTCCGCTCTGCACATGCCCAGACTCCCGCGGCGCCCCAGTGAGCATGTGCGGGTGCGGGCGCGGCGGCTCCGCGGGCAGCGCCGGCGGGCGGGGCGCGGCGGGCACGGGGTACCCTGAGCGCCCTCGGCGCCCGCCCCGAGCCTGCACGGGCACGGCCTGGCTGTGAGCGGAGTCACGGAACCCATTCGGGTGGCCGAGACCTCTGAGGCCATCGAGTCCAGCCTGTGACCGAACACCAGCCCATGGCACTGAGTGCCACGTCCAGGCTTTCCTTAAACGCCTCCAGAGACGGTGACTCCACCACCTCCCTGGGCAGCCCATTCCAATGTCTGATCACCCTTTCTGTGGAGAAATTCCTCCTCATGTCCAACCTAGACCTCCCCTGGCACAGCTTGAGGTCGTTTCCTCTCATCCTATCCCTTGTTCCTTGGGAGCAGAGCCCGACCCCCGCCTGGCTCCCCCCTCCTGTCAGGGAGTTGCAGAGAGTGATGAGGTCCCCCCTGAGCCTCCTTTTCTCCAGGCTGAGCCCCCCCGGCTCCCTCAGCTGCTCCTCACAGGACTTGTGCTCCAGACCCTTCACCAGCTCCATTGCCCTTCTCTGAACTCACTCCAGCACCTCAATGTCCTTCTCGCAGTGAGGGGCCCAGAACTGGGCACAGCACTCAAGATGTGGCCTCACCAGTGCCGAGAACAGAGGGGCAATCACTGCCCTGCTCCTGCTAGCCACACTATTCCTGATCCAGGCCAGGATGCCCTTGGCCTTCTTGCCCACCTGGGAACATGCTGGCACATGTTCAGCCACTGTCGATCAGCACCTCCAGGTCCTTTTCCACTGGGCAGCTTTCCAGCCACTCTGTCCCCAGCCTGCAGCACTGCAGGGGGGTGTTGTGGCCAAAATGTAGAACCTGGCACTTGATCTTGTTGAACCTCACGCTGCTGGTCTCAGCCCATCGATCCAGCCTGTCCATATCCCTCTGCAAACGAGAGGAAAAATCCAACGGGCCCCCTGGCCCATGGAGACACATGTCCCCATAACCCAGCTGGCATGGTCAGCAGAGGCCATGACTCCTTTCCCTCCAGACCCCAGGCAGGGTCTCCCACATGGTCAGTCCCCCATGAGCCAGGACAAAGCCATCCTGCTCCACTCCCCACACAGCTGCCGGTGTGGTGCTGCATTTTTAATAAGCCCTTTTGCATGACTTCCATAGGGCAACTTTCCAATAAGGATCCCTGCACAGCCCAGAGGAGTGATGGGAACATAAAAGTGCTGTTTGAGTGCCTTGGTACAAAGAAGGCTAAAAGGTTTAAAAAAAATAATAATTGGAAGGTTGCATTTCTGTTTGTGAAGATCCAAGAGAAACAACTACATGCCAGTGTCCAGCACTTAATGGCAATTTTGGAACAACAAGAAGGTGAAAGGCTTTGACAGGGACCTGCTATGTTCCTTTCAAAAGAACACATTTCTCTCTGCTGTTCTCTGATGATCCCTGTTCTGAAAAAGGAGGGGATCCAATGATAAGCTCTGTATTAAATTGATTACCTTACCCAGCTTATTCCAAGGCTGACACTGCAGAGGTTGTTTGTGCTTCTGCTTTTTGCTGAGTTTCAGTCGCAGTCAGCTGAGCAGCAGCTATCTTCAGATTTGCATGGGCAAAGGTACAGTTCACATGCCTCCCTCCCTCCTTCTTTGGCAAACACCCATTGATCACCGTGGCAGGCAGGTCAGAACACACAGCATTGCCACAGGCGTGGCAATATTAGTTAGAAATACCTGAGAATGAAAGGAAAAAGACCTCTCTGCAAAGCATTGCTCAGTTACCTCCTTTCTGTGTTCCCTAGTTTTCCCATTTTGACCTAGTAAACCTTTAAAACATGAAGAGATTCCTTATGGATGCTTTACAGCATTTTGTGTCCTAGAGGTAGTTAATAACTTGTATACCATCCTGGAAAGAAGCCAGGAGATCCACGTGAGCTAAGCTGGTGTCTCAGAAGTGTGGTATGCCCGGGTAAGACAAAGGAGGCCTTGCAGGCAAGTTCATAAGCTAGTCAGTTTATTTCGAACTAGTCAGCACAAAACACCTTAAACTGTACCAAATGCAAAGTTATAAATTCATGCTCCTAGTCATATGCAAAGAATGGAAAATGACCTTGGAAAACGAAGGCTCTGTAGAGGAAGTGGGAGGCAAAGTAATTATGTAAGTGCTGCCAGTAAGATACTGCAGGAAAAGAATGGGAGTATGCTGACAGCAAGGAAAAGGTTTCTTCTATAACATTGGCAAGACCAAAATAAATCTACTGTGTCCAGTTCTCAAAAAAATGGTACAGAAAAATTTATGGAGAAAGCACAAGAGAAAAAAAAAAAAGACCTAGAGCTTGAGGAGAGTTCTTTGCAATCAGAGACCTTAAACCCTTGATCTTTTTAACTGAGCAAAAAGGAAACAAATTATTGGGTTATGATAATCTGTCAGGAGAAAACCCTCAATACTTGAGGGTTTTTCAGCCTAGCGGAAGAGAGTCAATCAGAATCTGTGTCTGTAACCAGAAGCTGAAAGTAAAAGCTACAAATAGAGTCACACATCAATAACTGCCTCCATTTGAAGGAACACAGAGGTCCTATTTAGGTCCTTAGAGTTCTGGGATGACCTCAGTTTTGAATGGCCCCCACGTTAAGTCAGAGCAGTTTTGCCAGATTTTTATTTTTGAGTGTCCTTTCTTGGGCTGCCTGTTGGCTTCCCTTCAGCCACAGGTCTAATTCCAAGCCCCTCTTCCCACTGCTGATATAATTCCCCTTCGTTTCCAAACCAATTTCTTTCATGCAGTGTAATAGCAGGATTTGCAAAAGAGTCGTTGTATGTTGCTTGTCCCTGCACCATGCCAAGACACCGGGCACTTTCATCCTTCAACAATGTTCCGTCTGTTGTGTTCAGCCAGAACAGGGCGTAAAATCTCTTTGATATCTGCAGAGACAACAAGTCAATTCTTCCATTATTTTATTTATTTATTCAAGTTAAAGTGTTTTGTCTACATCAGAAGAATTCACTTCTGTAATTTCTATATCACAGCTTCATAATTTTTCTTCTTGTTTTCATTCACACCTGCATCCAGATATAATACCTTGAAAAGTCACCATTTAAAACAAGGATCTCCTCATTGCAGACCATCGTGGTTGCAATACTGGGATGGGTACCACTACAACATTATTATTTATTAGTATATTAATAATATTATTATATTAATAATATCTTGTTTATCTTTTTCTAAGTTAGAAGATGTCTGAGAAGTAAATTCTATTACTAAATTTGCTAATGGATTCCCCTAAGGATTTAACATCCCCAGAAATGTTTCTCTGGATCATGGATTCAGTTCATTGTTTTCAGGGTTATTTTAAATAAGAGTTAGTTTGTAGTACCTATTTTTATGTAATATAATGTCCACATTGTGATTTGATACACAGTCAGTATCAAGGATGGAGTCACTTTCTACTGGACATGACACGTCATGGATAATCCATGTCCTTTTGGAGACCAACATTCAAATTGATTCATCATACCTCTAGGTCCTGCCAGCTCGTAGCTGAGGAGAATGAATGAGAATCTGGCTGGTATTCTCAATTACACCGTAGCCAACAATTGTATAAAATAGGATAATTATACAGAAAAAAATGAAAGAGAAAAAAATACCAAGAGGTTTTTCTTTCCTTGACTTACCTTGGGATAGATCTTAGTGAGATTGGACACCTCCTGTTGTTCTGACTAATGAGTGAAGCTGAAAATGATTTCCCGACATGTTTGTGTAACTCAGGCTGTTGTACCTGTGCAGAATATTACTAATAAATAGCTTGCATATAATTTTTGTGATTTTTTTTTTCATGGTTCTCCTCTTGGATGGGACTTTGATGAGTACTCAAATGATGGACTTGGCAAATTGAAAATATCACAGATTGACAAACTGAAGCAACTGTTAGTCACATAATTCCTAAATTCACATAATTCCTAAATTCATAGAATCTAGAGTGAAGAGCTAGGAATTCATGGAATCATAAAATTTTTGAATTTTGAATATTGAAATTTTGAATCACAAAATTTGAAACAATTATCATGTTTATGAATGATTTTGTCCTGAAATCATCTAGAGACAATAAATTTTGAACTTAATCTATAAATCTTTATAGAATTTTTTTTCTCGAAAATTAGCTATTTAAGATAACAACACACATAACTGTACATACAGAAGTAAAGATTCTGGTACCTTATCAAATAGGTACTACAATCAGAAATTTGATGTAGTCGTTATCCAGACTAAAATGTGCATATTCCTTCAGGATTCATCAGCCTCCTGTTGAAAAGAGCTACCTGGTGGAAACAAGTGTGACTACAGGCTGCAGGTACCCTCAGGGCATGGCCACTGCCACACCTTTACCACTTTCAGAGCAGATGTATTTTGTGGGGGGAGAGGGGACAAGGAAAAATAAACTACATAATCGCTGCACAGATAAACAACTATTAATAAACTAAAAAAAATAAATATGGCAATAGCTATTTGAGCATCTAATTAACATGATGAATAAGACTAAGCAGCTTATCTTGCTGAGGTAATGTATATTTTTCCATCAAACCAATCAGTGCTGAATAATGACTAGCATAATATATCAGGGTAAATATAAGCACTTCTTGTCTCCGTAAGATGACAAATAACTAATCAGCACACATCCAAACTGGAATATAAGTATGATTAGAAATAAAAAACCTCAGATAATGTGGATTAATTTGAAAAACTTAACCGTTTGATTAGAGACACTGGCATGATCTTTGCTAGTTATCTCCATCTAAGATGGCAAACACATCTATCTGCACAGAAAAAAGGCACAAATTGATTGGGGGATAAATCAGAGGAAAATTAAGTATTTAGCATGGCATTTTTATATGCTCTAATTATACCATAATTAACAATTCCGGATATGAAATTTGCAACTATAAAATATAATAAGGCAAATTATACCTACTCACCCTTCATAGCAGTTCATCGTACTTTCTGGATGCTCACCTCGTGTAATTTGGTAGAAATAGGTGCTTCCTCTACCTGCCAGCACAGACAGGTGGTGGATTTCCCCCGCTGAGGTGTGAACACCTGCCAACACCTGCAGGGACACACGTTTAGAGGTAACAAATGGCTCACTGGTGACTCACTATGTTTCTAACAGAAAAATATGAGATCTCCTGTGCTTCCAGCCTGTCAGAGACAAATATCACACTTTTGGAAAGCTAGAAATTGAGTCGCTTTCCAGACCCCTTTCCTGAAGTGGTGGACCCTGTTTCACCAGTATCACTTGGGAGACTGTGTCTCACCAGTTGCAGTGGCTTCTCTGTGCTCCTCTGGGGTTCTTCTCTGCAGCAATTTGGATAACTGGGCTCTCAGAGCAGAGAAGAAGAGGGTTTGTATGGGAATGTCCTTGCAACAAACATTATCGTGTCCTGTTTCTTCTTAGAAACTGCATTACTGGGTTTGCTCAGAGTATCTGGGAATTATTTTGTCCAGTTTGAGGGAAGGAATAAGCTGCTGACTGAGCCACTACAACACTTCTGCAAAGCCATTTTAACACATTTTTTGCTGTGGATGTTACACCTGTGACCTGAATCATTAAAAACTTAATTTCTACGGTAGCTCTGTCAGTAACAGCTCTGCAGCTCAAGAGTTTGCAGTCCCTCTTACAGTTTCCAAATCAATTTCCTTCATTTCAGATGGAAATTTTTCCACAATTTAACATTAATTATTGGTTCTTAAGTGTTTTAGTATTTTTCTTTACATGTAAAAGAGAGACTTCACCAAAGGGCCTTTGAGGCAATTAAGAGACTGGAGTAGTTTGCCCTTGAGTGAAAACTGGGAGAGCTGGGACTGCTCAGTCAGGAGAAGAGAAGGTTCAGGGGGGCACTCATCAGTGTGTACAAATATCTGGCGGGAGGTTGCAAAGATGATGAGTCAGGCTCCTTCCAGTGGTGACCAGCGACAGGAAAAGAGGCAAGAGGCACAAAATGGAACACAGGAGATTTCCTCTGAACATCAGGGAACACTTTTTCACTGTAACAGTGACCAAACACTGGCACAGATTGCCTAGAGAGGTTGTGGAGTCTCCATCCTTGGAGATACTTAAAAGTCATCTGGACGTGGTCACAGACAATAGGCTTGAGGTGGCCCTGCTTGAGCAGGGAGGTTGGACAAGATGACCCCCATATGTTCCTTCCAACCTCAACCAGTTTGTGAAAGACACTCTTCCTCCACTGATACCTCTGGTCAGATGCTGTCTCTGCTAAGGTGTTGTACAGAGGAAAGGCGAGCTGGTAAGACTGCATGTCAATACATCTACTTAAAAAGAGTCTGACGCTCCCCATTCCAAAAGAAGTGACTCCACATGGTCTTATCAGCACTCTGATAATTCCATAAACTGCCTATTAACAGGTATCTGATCTGCATATTCCTCATCTGCAAATACTGTAACAGCATGGATTCCCAATGGTCCCTACAGTTACAATGTGTTATGTGATGATAAATGTCAATAGCAAAGAATCCTCTTTTTCCCTATCAGACTGGGTGAAAAAAGTAAATCTTAGCCATGTAGGATCAAGAATCTCTGTTCTCACAGTTTCATTGTGAAACATGGACATAATCAGATTTTGATGAGGGCAGATGTTTATGATGGGAGAAATCTTAAGAAAGAACACACTGGATGTTGATGAAGTATCACTGAATACAAAAAGTTATTCCTTGGTAAGTTGTTCCTGGAGCTCGCGGTGCTATTTCAGACCTTGTTCTTTGATAAACAACTAACATCATGTCAAACTAAATAATAAAATCAGTTAGTTAGAAACTTAAATATGTTCCTATACAACAGTCAAGGTCTCTTGGTACTGATCATAAACATGTTAATAGACCATTCATTATGCATAGCTTTTGAATTCAGTGCCACTCGTTTTTTGCCTACATCTTTATTATGCTGCTCTACGAAGTTGCTTTCATAATTAATTTCTACAGAAAGGGCAAGTCATTTCACTTATATTAAGCAATTTTGCAGCTTATGAAAAATAACCCGTTGCCCTGTTTCCTCAACACACTTTCCATCTGGTATTTATGTGCAACTGGAGCCACTTTGTCTGTCTGTCTCTCTCCCTCTCAGTTGAACTTTGCATACAGCTCAACAGCAGTTGATGCTTTTGTTCCTGTTGCAGACTTGTCCCTTTTCTGGTGCTTGCACTACCTCCATTTTACCACATAATTAGGGTCAGATGCTAGTTCCCTGAATTAAAAGGCATTTGAGCTCTCCTTCCAACAAGCCTTTCTACTCCCTTCTTGCAAAACAAAGCTGTCACATGCATTCTTTAGATGGTGTTGGATTACGTTACACCACTTGACCACACTGGCTACACTAAGATAATTATGCCAGGTATTTTGCTGATAAAAATCACCATGGCATTATTGTGTGCTGTGGAACTCTATCAATTCACATTGGCAGAAAATTGGGTTCTTTGTAAGAATTTAGGGACAGAGACAAAGCTTGAGGTTGCCATAAGGATTCTCACCAGGTTAACCAGCTTTTCTGGAAGCTGTTCAACAAGGCAGAAATAAAGGGACCAAAGAGTAAGCAAATTAGTTTCTGTAAAAATATCGGACAAACCTTCTGCCACTTGCCCAACTGTACATCATCAGGTAGCAAAGAAATACAACCCTTGCAACACTTCATTTTGCCTATTTGCTGCACCACAGACCAGCTCCTACAGCTCACGCAGGTGCTATTACTGGCCATGCTATAAACAGAGATAAAGAAGTTGTGTAATGAAACTTGAAATAGAAAGCTTGAGAAGCTCATAAAGGGCTCTTCTGGAGAGAGAAAAAACTGTTCTCAGTGGAGTTTTACTGGTACTAAACTTGGCCCAAAGTGTTTGTTAAAATTTAAGAGGACTCCCTGCTCTTGGAAGCTGTGCAGGACAACTCATTTCTGTGAGGCCTCAGCCACCCCAATGATCTCACTGCATGGGTCAGCTGGAGCTGGGGTTTGCCCTGTAGCTTCTCAGTGTTAAGTGGCCTTTTAAGAAGTTGTGAGTTCCCACTAGAGTCTGAAACCAAGAATCACAGACAGTGAAGATGGAGCAGGACCTCACAGAAGAGCATACCCACCACGGACTGCCCCCACTGAGCCTCTTGGCAACAGGACACTCCACTGTGTCTTCCCGCTCAAAAAAGGTCATACATTAACTCCTAAGAGTGAACATTGGGGGTAAAAATCCTGCTCGCCACACTAGTTTTCAGTAACCACCTTGTGTTTAAAATTATTCTTGGTTCACCCTATTTTAACAAAATGAAGTTTACTCTATTACTTCGATGAGATTATATATACCATTTCTATCACCAGAAATAGTATATATTATCACTATTTCTTTCACGAGAAGTAATATGCATGATATTCTCACCCTGCCAGTGCTTTTGATTTGTATTCTGTTTCTACATTAAAGCTTGTTAATTAAAGTAGATGGCAAATCTTGCATTAGCCACATTTCTGAGTATGATCAGACAATTATTTGTCAGCTTAATTGCATTATTTTTAACTAACTTCCTTCACATTCCAAATATCAAACATATCATTGCTCATATATATAATAACATACCATAAAACCGTGTGAAAATACTGCTTTATGCAAAAATGGAGGAAGTCTCAGAGAAAAAAAATTATTTCCTACATTGTACAAAACTAGTGCAATGCAACAATCTAATAAATCAGAGT
The DNA here is from genome assembly GCF_003945595.2 of Pipra filicauda. NCBI lineage: Eukaryota > Metazoa > Chordata > Aves > Passeriformes > Pipridae > Pipra > Pipra filicauda. The sequence continues at coordinate 44,432 of NW_024104683.1, read as the reverse complement.
GTTCTCACAAGGTGAGTTGTTTTGTCAGTTGAGTGCTTGAAATGCTATCTAATGTCTCTGTGGAAATGACTGAAAGAAACAACAGATGTCTCATATTTTTGCCTTTCATGTCCTGTTAAAATCAAGGGAAGATGGAAAGGCAAACAAAGGGTTACTCATCATTTTTCTCTCCTTGGAAGAAGTTCCTGTGAACACTGCCTACAAGAAGAGGCAGTTATAACTGAAAGACAAAAAGCAATTTAGATAATAATGAACATTTATAAAAGAAAAGGTTAGTTGAGAACACTATTCCCAAGGATAAAAGGTAGAAAGGATGCAAGGAATTCTGCAAGCCATTCATCTGAATAATGTGGCATTGCCACTGCAGCCTTCAGCATAGCCATCTTGTATTATTGTATTGTATCTTGTATTACCAAACACATTCAGCCGAGGAACCCTGAATGAGATGCTCGTGATCTGATTTGTGCTGGATACTTTTGACTTCACTCTCTCATTCAGACTTGCAACTCTGGCCTCTGAGCCACATCCCTGCTCTGCAGGGACAGAAAAGCTCTTACCTAAGTAAGGCTTGTGACTTGGAGCACCTAGCTTGATGTTTACAGCAGACCTTTAAGCTGCCATTGTCTAAGGCATCTCCAACTCCTACTTTCATCAGTTCTCCACGCTGCCTAATATGTGAAACAGCGGGATTTGCCACTGTTGATTATCTGCTAAGCAATGAGAAATATTAATAACTGCTTCAAAAAGCCACTAACACTTTGCATTAGAAGCCAAAGCAAACACCCAATCCCTTCCTCTGTTATTTTCTCCTGCTGCAGGAAGATGGATGTGTAATTTGCATTGGCTATACCAACCATCTCCTGATAAGATGAAAACACTTAGAGAAAATGCATGTGCAAAGTGCAACCCAAGCAGCGTTTGCAAGCCTGTATTTCATCTCTGGGCAGAGCGAGTGAGCACACCCTGGGGACCACAGGCTCAGCCGACACCCCTGTGCATGTCACTGTGCACTCGGTGTCGCACAGCCCACCAGGATGGCTGGTGGGCACAGGCAGTGGTGTGTGCAGCTCACTGCAGCACTCACACCACGGCTCCCTGGGGATGCCTTTTCTGCCCCTCCCTCGCCTCCATAGGCAAAGGGAAGACTGAGCTCTGAATCAGCCCGGGCTGGGTACAGCAGCACTCAATGCAGCATCAGAGTAAAGGTGCCAGAGCAGGGGATCAGACTGTTCTGCAGTATAAGCCACTTAGAGAAAACGTGCAGAAATCCAGCCGAGATTCTTGAAAAAAATAAAATAGTAATCCTGCTTTTGCATTCCTGAGCTGGAATACTGTAGAGGAGTTCACACAAAATAGGTTAGTTTTGATCTCAAAAATTTTACACTTCAAATAAAGAAACTGAGGAGATGGTGTTTCTTTCTTTGGTTGTTTTCATTTAAGGCCTCAATCCCAAGGTGTTGACACCAATGGGCTGTGCTGATGCTAAATACCACTGAAAATTGACTAAAACCAGTTTTTAAGCCATTCAGTGAATGATCTCATATGTAATGCCAGAGGCTACAGGTACTGAAAAAGGTTTGGCTGGTGGGTGGTATGTGCGACCATGTCTTTGCAGAAGGCTGTCCTCAACTAAAGGACCACAGTACAATTTAAAAAAAAAAAAGCTATCATCAACTAATTTTTGGATACTCCCTACAAAGATCCAGACCTATTATTTACATACAAATGCATGGGAATCAGAACTGTAAAAGGTTTCAGGCTAACTGTAAAGCCGTGTCACATAGATATCACTAAAAGGACTGGTTTAGTTTTGTGTATAGAATTGCCAAAAATATAATGATATGGACTAAAGAATTCAGTGGCAAGTTTCTGGCTGAACTCAAATTTTGGGATTGTTTCAGCAGTTATAATGTTACTGATTTTGGGTACTTTAAGGAAAAAAAGCACAGTCCTAAACCAAAACCACACCAAAACAAGTTATTGCCACTGGATTGGGAAGCTGTAGCACCTCACCACCTTGTGGCAGCTCTAAAACCCCAGCCAAGGATCCCTGTTGTGGCCAGGAGACTTCTTGCCCACAGAGTTTGGTTTTGCCAGAGCAGAACACTGGGAGAGAGGGGTTGGGGCATCCTGGAGAGCATGGCCTCTGCCTGAGCCGGGTCAGCCTGGAGATAGGCAGTGACCGCTGCTGTGCCTCAGGAGGAGGAGAGGGAATACAGCAAGAGGAGATGGCATACACTGAGGTGGTGGTAGGAAGGAGGAAGTGGAGTGGATGGAAGTGAGTTGCTTACAGAGGAGAGTATGGAAAGTGGAGAGGAGAGTCACTGGGCAAACAGGCGATCTGGAGGTGAAAGAGGGTCAATGGAGTTGTAATACTGGGAGCCATTGCCCAGCTAGAGTGGATCCCACTATTTCCAAACATCAGATTCCACCCTGGCCCCACAGCTGATGATGGAGCTGACTGGCAAAGCACCTCCATCCCCTCTGGTGGGGTATCTAAACTGCTGTTAGCCCCCTCCTCTCACTACCAAGCCCCTCCGGCTCTGAAGAATTCATCCTCATGTTGGGGAGAAGCTCAAGACTATCCCCACCTGCCTTCTGTCCCTCTTCCCCCTAGGTTTTAATTTGCTATAACTTAGGAAATACCTCCAGGTGATGTTATAAGACAAACCCAAAACAACTACCCTTTTGAAGATGGCATGTTAGGTACTTCACTTTTCAAAGAAATAATTTGGGTATGAGTGCCCTAAACAAAGGTTTTAATCTTGACAATTCTTTGCTGGAGCAGGAATTACAGCTGCAGGTGCAGGATGAGGGAAGAGAAAGGGAATGCTGTGAAGGGGGCACTAACCCCTCTATTAACCCAGGCTGCTGTAACACGCATTCCTGTCTCAGGACAGGATTGCAGTGACAAGTCTGAGCAGCTGCATCCCCTCCAGAGAGGGCACGATATGGATTCATTTTGCTCTCTGCTGTTGTTGAAATCAGGTCACCTATATCTATGGCACTGCTCATATGAGACAGGAGATTCATCCCTGCAGTTTATGCAACAGCACCAGCTTCAAGAGAGAGCTGTTGAAATAGGTATAGAATGGCTTTGTAGCAAAATTGTCACAGCAACCCTTCTGTCCTGGCTCTGGGTCCTCCCTCTAAAGGAACTAACCTACGGCCACACCAGCGTTTGAAGGAATCACTCTTCCCTCCACCACGCACATCCACACACCTCTGAGCCACTCTGGAGGCAGCAGAAGGGCCAAGAACAGACAGATTGTACTGAACAGCAGATTTCTTTGGAACAAATACTTGGCAAAAAAATGCTTTTGCATTTTTGCTTCCTACAGTGCCTCAAGAGTGGTGTCTGTTTAACAAGCATGTGCTTATTAAAACTGGTATTCTGGTGTACACAGGCAATTGTGTACTGCGTGGGATAAGGTCCAGCTTGCCAAGCCTGCACGAACGGCTTGTTCTACCCTATCATTTATGAATAACCATTTCACTTCGATAAAGGAACCAGCTATGTTTTATGGAAGTAAGGGCGATCCTTTAACCAAATCCATCGGTAGAAAGAGTCTGAAAATGAAGGCAGCTTGCAGAGGTGAGAATTGCTGCCCGTTTGGGGACAGCTGGCACTGCAGGTCTATGAGATGTCCTCCAGTCCTGGCTCTGGTGTAAGCATCAGAGTCAGTAATGAGCCTTGGGCCCATCCAGATCTGATAAAGTCCTTGGCATGCCCCGATGGCGACTTAATCTCTATTCTTTCTGGTGAAAGACAACGGACTGCAGGTAAAAACCACTATAAATTGTTCCACCTACAAGTCATTTATACAGTTTTTCAGTGCTGACAGATGCTAATACCTTTCTGTCTCTTTCTAGAAGCTATTTATATTAACAAATAAATCTTGATCCGGTCTGACCCGGCAATCTGAAGATGAACAGTTTGTACTTCAATTTCCTGTCTTATGCAGTCTCACCAGAACACATTCCTGCATATCCAGAGCTGCTAAAAGCCAGCACACTTTCAGTAAACGCAATTGTAAATATAAATTTTCTAGTTCTGCTGTTTCTAATGTTCTACTATCTTTGTCTCTGGTCTGGACAGTTATTATCTCAGTAATGCTTTTGAAACATGTCTCAGCCTTGAGTTCCAGGTTAAGAACCAACTGGTTTTTGTCAGACATCAGAAAATCATCATACCATCAAGAGCACAGGAGAAAAATATCTTCAAAATGCCTGTTGCTTTCCAGTTCTCTGATGTCTGGGAGGAAGCTAACTTCCTCAGTGGAACTACATCGAGTTCAAGGTGTCTGCCAAAGGTCAAGTAATACAAGTTGTACAAAAGTGTATGAAGGAGGGAGTGTGTGTCTGTGGGAATATCAAACCTCCAAAAAACTAGGTCAAATCGTGGTAGGAATGAGAGTTCAGTGAGGTGGGCAATATTTAACATAGGAAGAATCAGCCTTCTGGTGTGTACTTTGTCTCCCCCTGCTTTTGTGCCCTCTTCATTTCTTTCACCTGCTCAGCCAATGGAAAATGTTGCATGGATCAGGTATTTCCCAGGTCCCTTCAGGTTCCAGTCTCTCATAATGCCCCCCACCCACCCTTTGGGGCTACGGTGGCCATTCCACACCTGGAATTGCTCAGGGTTGTATTGTTAGTTTGCACTGCAATGGCAGCTGGCCAGCTCCAGGTGAACCCTGTCCTCATCACGCTAGCTGCCAAAAAACCTTCTGGGGACAGTACACCAGTTAAACCTCTTCACTCTCATTCACCCCCCAAAAACAATCAGCTTCAATAGACAAAGCAGAGACTGGTAGAAAGGAAGCTCTACCAGTGCTGTCATTAGACAGCCTCTGTGACTGTTTTTCCATTTCCTTTTGCCTGTCAGCAGACCTTGAGCTCATGACTCTGGCCCTTTTGTCCTTGCTTTGGCACATTCAACACGTGGAACTCATCACCCTCATAAGAGTAGCATCTGCTTTTAGCCATGCAGGAATTCTACAAAGCCTTGTTAACATTGGTCCAAGAGAGGAGAGCTATCAGCAAAAATATCACAGATGAACTGAAAGAAGATTTTCAGGATATATATGTCTGACATATTTCTGACAGGTCAGTTAAAAGATGCATTAAGGCAGAATATAACACTCATCAAGCTCAAGAATGTTTTTCTTTCCTTGACTTCTACCCATTGGAGCAAATCCTGAGCCACTAAGTCAACTTGTTGACATACTGAGGCAGAAATGACTGAAAAAAACCTAGTAAAAATACATTGCAAAAGCTCTGTAATAACCCTCTGTATCTTAACATTACTGATATTTACAGCAGCCATTCTTCATAGGTTTGCTCAGTGTTCTGGGCAACCAGGAACCACATTCGTTTTAGATTACTCTTACTTAAGGTACAAGTGCCTCTCTATTGACATAAACTTGGAGAAGTATATCCAGGGAACAAAAGTCAGCTTTACCTTCCATGAAATTAAATCAAGAAGGATGACTGCAATAAAGGACGGTGATAGAGAGCCTGCTGTTGAAATATTAGTGTTATAACCAGATCGATTGCCTTCCCACTTGGTTTTGATCTAGGTCAGGAGAGAATCTAACACTGTATTTTCAAGTGAAAAGAGGGTTAGTGGACACCTTGGAGGAGCCACTGAGAAGTCAAATATCACCAGCAGTAGTGGAGGAGTTGTTCACACCTCCTGGCCACTGTGTGGATCAGGGAGTTCTGGGCTCTCAGCCCTCATCCCATGAGCTGCAGAGCTGCCTAAAGGAAGGGCTTTTGGGCTGGTGGAGTCTTGCTGGACTGGAGTCAGGTCAGTGGTCTGACTGATTAAATAAAAGGCATCTTCAGGTCTGTAGACCAGCAGGGGCATCTGAGTGTGGAACCTTCCCACGTGGGGACAGGCAGTGACCCAAAAATGCCTTAACTAAGACAACTGTGTCTTAGCAGCTGCTCAGCCATCAGCACCTGCTCAGCCATCAGCACCTGCTCAGCCATCAGCACCTGCTCTGAGCGGGAGCCACCTCTCAGCAGTTGTCTCTGTGTGGGCAGGGACAGTGCAGTGCTTCATCCTCCTCTGCTCCTGGACAGACCACACAGCAGAACTGTCAGTGCTGCAGCTGCCCTAAACAACACCACTTACCCTGTGCAGACAAGTGTACTTATGGCACTATGGAATCCCTGGACACTCACAAATATAAAGATTGCATTGACTAGTGCTTCAGTCAATATTACGTGTATATAGTTCAAACTCAACTGCGTGACTGATCCGTACTGGAGGAGGCTGGCCTAATCCATCCTGGGGATAAATTTAGGTCCTGCATAAACTCACTTAGCTGCCAAATACAAACTGGATTATGGCTTTATTCTTTTATAAATAAAACACCAACTCTCTCCCATAATGATAAACAGGAACAATATTTAAAGGACCTAAAGTACATGATGAGCAGCCTCAACAATTTTACAAAAGCAAATGTAATACTAGAGGAAGAGAGGGGTCTTATAAAAATATTATAATGAAAATGGCATTCAGAAATCCATTAGCAAGTGACTGTGCTTCATCACAGCACTGGGAAAGTATTTTAAATGTAAGCAAAGATCTTTGCTTTTAAAATCCTTAATGAAGATGTAAAGTACTAAAAGCCACTGGGAAGTCTTAAAAATTGAAAACAGGAGCATGCAACAAAGCTAACACCTTGGTTCATAATGGATTACAAGTTGATACTGTTGTTCTTGCCTACATTACTGCAGACTGCCATTATCTGAGTGAATGAAACTACAAAACTCACCCACTTTTTTTTTTCTTAGCCTCCTGATGTCTAGTAAGATTCGTTTCATTTGTTGATCTCCTTGATGGGTACCATAGCAATGGATGAAACAGGACCATTTATTCAAACTTCCTTTTATTAAGCTAAACAAAATGCATTCAGATGAAAACTCAGAACACTAAGAAAGGACAAAATAGGCATTGAAAAATAGGCATTGAAAAAGGGCAGTACTTGTAGAGGATTTTGAAACTTAGCTTAAAGTCTGTACTTTTGATAGGAAGTTTGGTGTAATCTGTACATTGGAAAACTCCCAATGGTTTTTAAGGAGAATGTTAGAATTTAGTAGGTGAAGAAGCTCCTAGTTGCTGTATCCTGTAGCAACATCCAGAGATCAGAGCCTCCCGATGCAGACGGTGAAAACACTCCTACATAAGGATTTCGTCAAGATGTCTTGCACCAAAAGGCAGCAATAGCTGTACACTTCAGACAAAACCTGTGATTTTTTTATGAGACTGCATTATTTTTTTTCCAGGTGCTCACCCCTGTCATTTTGTTGTCAGGTATGGCTGTAACAGGATGTGCTGTGCAGCCACTGAATGCCTTTGAGGAATACAGGGGCAGTTTATAAGAGCAGAATTCCAATCAAGTCATTCAGTAGCATATTGTGTACTCTGACATATCAAGGAAGAGAAAATGTCCTGAAGTTGCAAAGCCCTGTATTTTACCCTTTGCAAGAAATTAATTGAGGAAAACTGAACTGACACCTCCTATTTATTAATGCAAACCACAATTAGAGGAATCATGGCTTCCAAGATAGGTGAGAAAAGGATATTTTTAAATCTGCATCCTTTGCTTTCATATTTGAAATGTCTTTGCAGCAAGGACAAATGTTGTGCCTGGGCTAGTAATGCTGTGCAACTCTCCCCAGTAAGCCATTGCCCACTGCTGTGCATGAACCCGTGCATTTGTGCTGCAGGTCCTGCTAAATCCTTGTTTCATGTGCAGGGAGGTGTGTTGGCAGCATCAGGGAGGACTGGAGATGTCCCATGGCTGGACAGCAAGGCACCTCTTCAAAGGGGCAAATACTTCTGCCCCGTGACAAGTTCCATCTCTCATCACTGGCCTATACAAAAACCTTATCTATTTAGTGGGAGTCTTGTATTCACTTACTGATTGATGCAAGGGCATGGTCTCAGCTCCTCTGGATACTGTATATTTGCTTTCAGGCATGCTCACCCTACAATACTTTACACTGCTGGGTATGCAGAGAAAAGCAGTCATACAGCCAATAACTGAATATTAACTGCTTGGCTAGGACTGAACGTCAGCACCTTTATAATGGGTAAAAAACCCCAAATCCCTGAATATGAGCAGTTGTAGAACAGTCCCCAAGGTCTCACCTTTGGCTATCATTCCACAAGTAGCTGAACGTGCCCTGGGCTCCCTGGTCACTTGTTGCCACAGGCAGCATCTGCTCCTCCTCTGCACCTTCTGAGCAGGTATGGGAGCAGCACAGCCTACTTGCACCTGCCTTGCAGTCAGGAAAGGTTAATGTTCAACCCTAGATTGAAGGAACCTGGCTTTGAGCTCTCAATTATCTTAAATACAACCAAGCACACTTTTCTAAGGAGAGAAAAGCTGCTGTAAGAGCACAGCTGCATGAAGGATGAGTGATTCACTTCCTTATGTCTCATGGAAAAGAGAAGTCAATGTCTTAAGTGTAATGAAGTTGATGAATTATGGGCTTAGAGTGGTGGATCTTGAATTTGAATAAAAGAGAATGTAGCAGGCAATCAGGGTTGTGAAACTACTGTTTATGCACTCCACAGCTTAACAAATAACATAACAATATATACAGATTGATTTTATAAGATGACATAATGATTTCATGCACAGTAGCTATTATAAAGTGATGTATTGTTTATTTGTTCTGTCAATGCCCAGCAGTAACTAGTTATTTGCTGTCTCCCTGTGCAGGAGGGGAGTTGGCAGAAGTCTTACCTTGAAGTCAGTCCTTTTTAAGTGGTTGGTAAGAGGCCTTCAAATGTGCTATTTTATTTAAGCCACGTGAATGCCAGTACACATTTCTTCAGAGAACTGAATTCCTGCAGTTAGTTTTTACCTCTCCAATCCTCAGTTTACCCTTACAATCCAGATTCTGATGTCAGGTGGGCTCCTTTTTCTCACACACCAAAGGTCTTTGCACACAGCCATATCTGGCATGAGCTTTTTCTGCTCTGGGAACAGAGAACACCCAGGACAGCAGCCCATGCATCATCTCACACAAAACCTCTCACAGACTCATAAAGCTCCCTTTTAGGACCAGTAGACACTATTCACACTTATACTGCCTGTGAGGCTGCTTAGGTGCTAAAGGAGAGGTTGTATAGCATCTAAAACCTATCCATAGCACCAACCTTACCTTACAGCTTTTCTCCCTCGGGGCTCCTTTCCCCACACACTTGTAAAGAGCACTAATTTCCTCTTTTACATGCTTATTTGTATTTCAGCCTGATGTTCCTCAGCTGATGAACACAGCTATTTGAGAACATTGTGGCTCTTTCCCACTTCCAGATCTTCTTCTTTGCCTTTTCCCTCAGCATCCTTGTCTCATGCTACTCATTCCTCTTCTTTTTTCCCTTTTTCAGAATTTTTCCATTCTTTTCACAAAGTGGACAGGGGTGAGATTATTTGGGATCCAGTGAGCTCCTGTTCTAACCGAGGTTATTCACTTGTTGCTGGTTTCTAACGATTGTGCTGACAAACAAAAGAAGTCCAGGAAGAAATCCCTGTCCCCAGGGTCAACAGACTGGCTTACATCCTTACTGCTCAGGGCTAGGTCATCTTGATGGGCTATGTTTGCACTGCACTGGAGGTGGCTCTTGGTATTTTGTGAGCACACTGGGGCTTCAGACAGAAATAATTGCATTTTTGGGGTTCCTTTTTAACTTTCAAAAGACCTGAAATAACACAAAGGCTGTTTTGCAGCTCACTAGTGTGTTTTGGTGGGGAGAAGGATGGTTTGGGGTTTTCTTTGTTTTTTAGTTAGTGTAAACCAAGGCTATGTGTTGGGCATTGGGGCTGAGACATGGGGGTCTGTGAGGATGCTTGGGACTGCAAATCCTGTTGGGATACTAGAAGAACCAAATTGCATGTTTTCATAAGACCTACTACCTGCTGGGTGCAACCCCTGAAACAATCTGTCCTTAATGTTACCTTGGAGACTTACCCAAAAATGCCAGTTGCCCTCTCCTCAGCAAACAAGGAGCACCTTCCCTGCCTTTCGTTGATGGTCACCTTGTGTTCAAGGTTGTCTAAGTCCACACAGCAGCACCAAATTCACCTGGAATCCCACTGTCCCCTTTTCCATACCTCTGTCACCCATGGTGGCCATCATTACACACCTTGGCCTCACAGTGTCTGGAACAAATACAAACAAATTGGAGAGTCTGACACTGTGCTTTTATCACAGACAATTTTTAATGATTATACTGCTATATGGTTAGAAGGGAGGAGAAAGTCTTTCTTGTTAGAAATAGGAGGGAGGAAGCTGCATACCCCCACTGCTCTTCCTTTTGAATCAGTTTTAGGAGAGTTCTCTAATTAGGAAATTGCAACAACGAGCCATGTGATGGGGTAGGTGAGACACCTTTGAATATACAGAGCAGAAAGATAGCCCTGTTCCCCCAGCTATCACCCAGCCCCCCTGCTCTCTCCCACAGTAAGATTTTAGGCACTCAGTGCCACTTTTGGTGACATGTTTTCCAAGTGGCTGTGCCTGATGATTTGAGGCCAGGAGTGAGAGACAAAGAAGTGTCGCCCTGCAAAACCTAGAAAGGGGCTGAGAGATGAAGGACTGGGAGAGGAAAGCAAAGCTCATGAAGAGCATGCCAGTCTGGACATGTATGTTTTGAATCCTGGCTTCATGGGGACTTACCCCATTGCCACGTGTTCAGGCTTTGTCAGATAGCTGGGTATTTCTCAGAGGTCACGTGTGTCAGACCCAGTTCTTCCTTGAACAGGGTTATGCAAAGTCCCAGTGTTAAGTGGGAGTTGTGCATCTCTTTGAGGACAGTGGCTGTGAAGTGGGACAAGACTTGCCATCCTCTGAAAGGGAGAGATGTTAAGAAAATAAACATTCAAAGAGTAAAATGACTTGTGCAGATTGATGCAGTGAGAGTGTGTGCAGACCTCTGCAGTATCTCTGTGGGCGTGTGCCCCAGCTGGTTCTCTCTGATGCGTTTGGTGTTTTAAGCCATACCTGCCAAACCTCAGGCCTGGACCTTCTGCCTTCTTTGAACAACCCATGTCCTTTGTCTTTTAATTTGCGATGACCCCACTACTCCTGGACTGTGGCAGGGAGGATTCACCATTCCTAAGCATCTTTATTTGTATGATTTACTCTATTTCACATCAAGCTGCCTACTCTTGTGGGCTGATAGAATCAGCGCTGTGTCTGTTCTCCCTCTGTAGCACCAGGGAATTAGGATTTCTATGTAAGATCTCAGTACCAAAAGGCTTTTAGTCATACTGGTACCAGTGGAGATATTCTGGCTTGTAGCTACTGAATCTTTGGTCTGGTATTACTGGGTCAGCAAGCAGTTTGATGTTGTATCCCTAATGGACCTTTTTTATTCTCATTATTTTTTCTGCAAGAAAACAAAGCTTTGAAACTGTTCAGATACTGTTGGCCTTGTCTTATCGTGTGTAATTTTGAAGCATTTGTTCCAGGCACACTACAATTTTTGCCATTTAGTGATTACCTTTAAATTCTGCAAAGCCTTTTCTCGTGTGCCCTTGTGCAGCGCTTTGGGAGATTGTCTGATGTGAAAGGCACTATTACACATTGAACTGATTATTGTTGTTTGTTGCTGTTAACACAGACAAGAAACCCTCCTGGCAGGGAAACAACTTCTTTGCTAATAAGTATTCATAATTTGTATCTCAGTAAAAGATGTAAACATATATTATCATTAAATAGGCTGTAATTTTAATTGCCTATAAATGTTATTAATTCCGATTGTGATTATTCAATAGGTAATAAAGATAAAGGCTGTCAAAATTAATTAAGTACACATTCATTAAATTCAAGGTAGCTTCAGTTTCTTTATTGCACAAATACAATTAACACTTAATCTGAATCTCAGTAAGTTACATAATCATGTGACTCAAAATAAAGGGAGGATACAACCTTGGCCTTTTACTTTTTACATGGGAAAACATTAATGATGCTGACATTGGAGACAATTAGACAGTGTCGGCCAATTGTTTTTAGTCAGCTTTCTCTCACATCTGTGGTGTCTACAAGCAAGAAGGGCCATTGTTTCTGCAGGCCTCCGTCGCGCTTTGGCTCTTTGTGCTAACCGTCAATCTCTTGCTGAATATCAAAGCTGTGAGGAAATTAGAACAGACCAGCTCTACTGCACCACACTAAAGCTTAGCAGGGTGCATCCACTATGCTACTAATTAGGCAGTGGCCAACAAAATAACCTGTCAATGTGTGCTTGCCATTTCCCACACACCTGCATTTCATACACTAATAAGCGTACAGCCAGGGAGAGAAAGGAATAACTGCTGAAGTGTGAAAAATGAACAAAATATAACAATGTTTCTCTCCCCACCTATACTACTGCCAATTACCATTTAGCATTAGGTAGAATCAACATGTCGGAAGAAATACAATACAGTATTGAAACTAAAGAGGGGGTAGGAAGGAGCAAAGCCACACATAGTGAGTGTATTAATGTTTGCTGCGGAGCGACGCGCTGAGTGGAATCCCTTTATTTGGATAAACCAGGAGGCTGAAAATGATCGTGATTAGGGTTTTTCTGTTCACGTCAACCCAAAGAGAAATCCATATTTTTGTTGCTTACCAAAAACAGATGAATAAACACTGTAGCAAATGACATCCGGTGCTCTTTTAGCAGAGCACATCTTTGACGAGCACCAGTGTGGCTGAGCCAGCACGGGCTGACAAAACTTCTGATCTCCCTCTGATTTACTTTCAGCCAGTGGGCTGTAAGCCTCCTGGAAACTTATGGGCACCATCCTTCCACCTTGTAATTCCTTCGTTTGAAATCATATGAATCAGAATGTCAGTACTGGCTTGCCTGGCAGGCTTATTACATTTGTGCTATTATTTCCTATCATGATTCTTTTCCCTATCAAACACATAGTTAGAAAACTTCTAGAAATTACTTTTCTATCCAAGTGACAAAAATATACAAAACTGCCCTGTAAATACTATTATGAAAGGGAGAGAAGGAATGTTTATGCAGTGATTAGAAATATTGTATTTGAAATTGGCTCATCCTCAAACCACAGAAATCAGTTACGTTACAAACCTTATGGCATCGCTGGGAATTCACACAACTCCCACTTACAAGTCCTTGTAAATTGCTGGGTTTTGTACAATAGTAATTCACACACCATATATTTCTTTCCCTTTCCCTTTGCTTTAATGCCTGATCAGATTGTAAGAGTGATGATTTAGAAGTGATAGGCACTGAAAACAAAACAGAGCAGAAGTGAAGATATTAAGTCAGGCGCAAAATACCCAGGGCCAAACTGTTAAGGCCATTAACTTTGCTGAGGACCTGACTCATCTGAATTCAGCACTTCAGACTCAGAGCTCTTTATTTTTTCCCTCTTTGCACAAACCCAAGGGTTATAAATGCAAATTTACTCATATGAAACACAGTGATTCCCTTGTAGGACTCCCTCCCCCTCCATCCTGATGCATGTACTTAAATTGTCTTCTCTTTTTTTTTTTTTTCCATGGGCTTGAGCTGTGGTGGAGCAGGTAGACGAAGGGCAGAATTCCCTTCAAAAAGAGATTTATGGGCAAATATCACTCCTGAGTAGCCATCCTACCAGGCGTTTTCAATGTAAAGCTGAATTTAGAACATGAAATGAAAACCAGAAGGGCCGATGAAATGTGTGGATGAAGCTGTTTTCTTCTACAAGAAAAATCGCTTCATCTCAATATGTAGGAGAAATTACTATATTGTTATGCTATCCTTGATGGAAATCATACAATAAAGGCCAATATTCAACTGGTATTTGTTAGATACTTTTGAACACCACTCTGCCTTTCATTAGACTTTATCCAGGAGCAGCATTTTCAATTATAAATAAAAACTTTCTCCGCCTCTTCCCACTTGAGCTCAAGTACAGAAGGCCCCTATTTAAAATGCAGCTCCCGAGCAGGCCACCAGGCCGCCTGTTCAGCTGCCAGTGGCTTTTGTGTACAAAGATGTTAATTGGTCCTAATCCCCTCCTAGAAGCTGTTTTGGTAGCCTGACCTGGCACCCCAAAGGACACCTTGGTGTGAAAAACTAAAGGGCCCATTGAAAAGAGAGTGAAAAGCAGCACTGAGCATTCCAACACATTTTAATTTCAGGAATTAAAAAAAAAAAAAAAAAGAACGGAGGGTGTAGCCAGAGGGGTTATGGCAGAGAGGGGGATGGCACACATCATCTTGCTGATTCTGTATTGGTCATACAAAGCTTTAGTAACTGTGAAGTAAGCTCTACAAACACCCTTTACACACACACATGCAGAAAACCAAACCAAACCAAACCAAAAATCCAAGATCTGCTTATATTTCAGCTTCAGGTTTGGATCCTTCTTCCATTTTGTTATTTCCAATGCACCAACTCTGTTTCGGGGAGCTGAAGAAACCCAAATGCAAGCCAAGGGTCTGACATCCCTTCTTCTGTCCTCCTTGGGAGGAGGTGGGTAAAGCCAGGCAGAAGTTACCTTCCCTACAGATTCTCTGGTCCGTTATGTGGAACAAATAAACATCCAGGACTTGAAGCAGAGAAGACATTTTTTATTAGGCACTTGCAGAGCAACCAGGGCAGGGTGTGTGTGTGTGTGTGTGTGGGGAATGACGGGAAGGACGGGAAAAGGGGAAAAAGGCAGCTATTAGGGCAAACTTATAATCAAATGTACACAAGAAATGTTGGTTATAAACACTTCCCCTTAGGAAGTTGTAAAATGCTATCTGTTCAGCATGCCACTGTGCAAAGTGTACATTTACAGCTTGGGTGGTAAATTATGCTAATAGAATGCACAAACCTCAACCGTGAGGTTTTGAATTTTTTGACACAGTTCACAGATCAACTTCATAGGTCAAAGGAGTTTGCCTCCCACAGCCTGGTAAAGTAGAGACATATACAGTGTGTGTGTATTATTACAATCTTGCTCAATGTAAGTTTTTAGATAGAATATTTTTGGTAGATTTTCATCTCCGCATTTGCTCATAATGAATATTTTTCATTAGACACTGCTCTAGGCAAGGGCAAAACACTTAGGAGACTCTTTTCATGGAAATGTTTCAAGGTGTTGAATGCAAAAACCCAGTAATAAAAGCTTCCATAGCACATCAATGTACACAGAAAGGAAGCTACAGTAACAATTCTTTCTCCAAAGAACTACTCAGATGTACTTTTTAATGAGCATTTGCAATACAAGAAAAAAAAGAGGCATATGAAATGTTAGATTCCTTAATCAGCAGAGATTTTCTGCTCAAAGAACAGGGACCCATGGTTAGAGATGGAAGGTAAGACAAAGACACAATTCTTGTTCAATTACTGTAAAACAAACAACCCAACCCTCTGAATACAAAGCAGCTAAGAAATGTGGAATATCCCTTTGGAGAGAACAGCAAAAAGTACTACATTCTCCTATTGATCTCCTAAAGTACTTCTGGTGATCCAAGGGTTGCAAATCAGCATTTTCCAGACTCGTATAAAAAAATCAGCATATTTTTAATGTTAAATTAAGAAAGGATAACTAGCAGAGTTTAATCTTGTGCAGTTATCTTGATATGTGTTTTTGATTTCAATGGCTGATTCACTGCTCTCATAATGATGAAAGTAACTCTGTCCCTGGCATGGCATTTTCTGCTGCTTAACAATGTTTTGGTAAGGTATATCTCAGAAACAAGGTGGCACCACAAAAGCACCTTAAGAGATGGATGGAAAAGCAGATGATCAAGCTGGAAAACGTTTCCCTTGGAAGCCGAAAAGTTAAATGTAGGGAAATGTCAAAACTTCAATGCAGAGTAAAAGGGCCGATAACATTCCTTTTCTCAAAATATATTTGTCTTCTTTAAAGCATACAGGTGTATTTTAATTATTTTGGATGTTTCGTGGGTTTATTTCTGTTTCTGCAAACACAGAGCATCTGCTGGTGGAAAAGGTAGCATATTTGAGGAATTTTAATAAAATCATTTTAAAAAGCAGAATCAGTCTCTGAGTCATCTGCAGATGAATCGTGCTCTGTCTCCTGAACTGAGCTGATTATTCACATGAGTAAGGTGAGCAGGGCTTGTTCCAGGGTCATCCACACAAGTCCTCATTATAGAACAGCCCTGAAGTTGCATGAACTGAGACAGTAGAAGAGACTGAACAAGCTAACCCAAGAAATCCTGCTGCAAAACCCACTGTGTCTCCCCCAAAGTCTGCAAGCTTCTCTGGCAATGCACAAGGTCAGAGCAGAGGACAAAGTTTACCTCAGAGTGAGGGATCTCCCTGAAAACCACAGCAGATTGTTAGAAAAAGAAAAAATAGCATTTATTTTCAGGGGGAGTGAAAAGTAACTCCAGGGCGTCAAATGATTCCTGTTTTTCACTGGACTGCTCAGGAAAAGAGCTTTCAGATGAAGCCATGCTTATGAGCTGCTGCTGGTGTGTGTGAATCTGTGCTTCCTACACGGTATTGCTGCACTTAAAAAAATGACAGGGAGAGAAGTAGCCTCTGAAAACCACTCCAGCCTCTTTGGGGAGGTGAGTGTATAGTGAATATGTCGAACTTTTTTTCTTCCCATTCCAATCATTTCCCTCCACTCCCCCTCACATTTACAGCTCCAGTGGTATTTCAATCCAGTTAATGTATGTGTGTTGTAAATGTCACAGGGGTTAATCTCCACCAAGCTTTTAAGAAAATAAATCAGCATTTTGACTGATTTGATACTTTAAAAAAGTTTCCACCCACTCTTCCTTTCTTCTCCTGATGTGGCAGGAGGGGTATTAAACTCTGGGTGAGCCTATAAGAAACTGTTGGATATTTTCTGTTATCCCTGCCAGGTGGCAAAGAACCACGAGAGTGTACAACTCCTTTTTGCAGGAGATTAGTAAAATAGAAGGATTCCTAAATGGGGGCCTGATCCTGCTGGATACCGTCTGTTCCCCTTGAATTCTGCAGCAAATGGGGAAAAAACCATGAAGTGAAGAATTTAAATGAAAGGGGAAAAAAGGAGTCAGACCATGCAGAGGGGATTCCTTGCCCCTGCTGTTGCATCTGTGAAACTTTGAGCTGCCTGCCACATAGCCTCCAGGAATTTCCAAAGTTGTAGATTTTGCCTTTGAATTTATATTTGTAGCTTTTCAGAGACATTGGTGAAAAACACAACCACACTCACACCTGCTTAAATCAGCTCCCAAAGAGTGCTACTCACTCTAAACGTAGCTATGGCAGCGAGGCTGGCTGAAGGCACAGGCAGAACAGATTTGTGGAGAGCAGCACATTTTCAGGGTGCAAAAAATGTCCTTGTTCCTCTTTTTTGTGAATGTCGGACACGGGCACAGCCGGGCGGCTGAGCAGGAGGGGCCGTGGTGTGCTGGTGCTGCTGGGGGGGAAAGAAAGGCACCCCATGAGCAGCAGCCAGAGAATCAGCAAGTTCAAAGCTTTGAGGGTCCTCCTGCACCCTGACCAGGTACTCAGGACCCCCACTGTGCCCCGTCCCTCACGAGGGGCCTTGGGTCGGCTCTGGAGAGCAATGGCAGGGATCAAACAGAGTCAGCAGAGCTGCAGAACTAACCCAGTCTCTTCAGAAGGACACAGAATGTTACTGTCATGATCTTATTGTCAGGAATGCCTAGAATGGTCAAGCAAGTAAATATTACAGGCGTTCTCTGCACACCCCGGGTGCACCAATGAGGCAGAATTCCATCATCCTCCTCTAAGTGGAAAACACTGGGATCTGCATTTTAGAAATGGAGAGGTGTAGTTTAAAAGCTGGCACATGACTTTCAGAGATAATCTGTCACAAAATGGGAAGAGAACATAAACATATTTAAAACTCTGTGGAGCACAGCCTCCAAAGCCTGCTGGCGTTGAACCCAGGGCTAAAAAACTTCCTAAAGGACACGCCACAGAACTCCAGTGTTTAACCTCTCACATGGGATACACCATCCCCCAACTCGGACTCAGCTGATAACAGTGGTTTCTGTGAATCAGTTAATTCCTTCTCCAAAATCTCCATTCACTTTACCTTTTTCTGCAAAAGTCTGGCAGTATCAAAACGTGTAGTTTTTCTAAAACTGCTTAAGAATGAAATGCCAAAAACCCCGCCCTTGTTCTCTCTAAGTAACCCACATGCCTAGAAAACAGTGAATACCCAGTGAATACACAAGTTAAGGAGAATTAATCTACATCTGTCCCCAAAAGCACAGCAAAGGTAGCGGATGTGGATTGGCTTCCTGTATTTGCATTTCCTTCACACAATGAGTGGATCTAGTTACATTTGTTTCACCTTTCAGCTATTTCTCCAATTTTCCTTTCTGAATGGAAGAATTTTTCCCTTTTTTTTCTCCCAGAGTCAATGCTGGGGAGGGAAGCAAGGAAGTTATCAAAGGGGGGAGGGTGGGGAGAACAGCCTAGCCAGAGCTAAGGCTGTAATTACTTTAGAAACATAAAGGTCTATTCTCTCATTGCTGAAAAAGGGGAATTACACACATAACTTCCATTAACATTAATGGGACTCACCTACATAAATCCCTGGCACATCAATGGGAGAATAGATCCTGTATAACTATAGGTACTGTTTACTCAAAGGAAGTGTGTACCAAAGCACACTGCCTAAATCAGGATAGAGTGGGTGAAAGCTCTACCTTACTCATTTCATTGTCATTTGCTCTTGAAGGGCAATTATCAAGAAATTATTAGGTAGTGGCATCTTAATATCGTGCTCTCCTGCCTTTTTATTTCTTCTCTGACAAAGGCAAAAGCTGACAGAATATAAAATATTTTCATAATGGATTTTTCCCTAGTTGTTTTTCTGGTACTCCCCCTGGTTAGTTTTCTACAAACAGAGACATCCATCACTGGTGTTTATCCTCCTCTGCTCTGTCTCTCTGTATGATTATGAAGGCTGGGCCTGTTTATAGCCAGCAGTATAAAATAAAAGGATTTTATCTATCTTTCTTTTCACAGATATGCAAAAGAAAGAATTTGCCCTTTTTTTTTTTTCAAATTGATCTGCTATTCAGAACGGCTATTGCGTGAATGTCACTCCAGATACTGCATGTAGCAAGGAATTTAGTGTTCACTATTACCATTAAACACAATGCAGCGACATCTCAGTGAGTCAGTGCAATCATAAGGAAGAAAACTGGGAGCACCAGCTACCCGCAATGCTTTGAGTTGCTCCAGACTGTGGAGTGGTAGAACAATAATAAAGAATATTTAGAGCAATTCTGGAACCACAAATCACTTTCTGACACTTTATGGCCATAAAAGTTAAGCTCCAGTAATTCCATAGGCTTACCTTGGCAGGCTGTCTCAGCGCGCTGCCAGCACCAGCACACTGATGGGGTTAAACACAGAGTCCAGGCAGCTGCTGGTGACTGAACAGAATGATTCCCATTTCCTATATCCCTAAAATATAGGTCTCAAAGTACTAAGTGGTTAGTCCTTATTTAAATCTCACATAATTAAGGGTGATGGGGTTTTTAAATTATTTTTATTTTATTGCAGGAATTGTAAAATTCATCCGCAGAAAAGTATTGATCTTTGCATAAAGCAGGTATTCCCCAGGAACTGAGTGAAAAGGAAATATCAGTCAGGGCGTGCAGGGCAGGACCCCAGACCTGCCCTACCAGTGAGCTGCCCATCTGATCCACTCCCCTCTTTCTTTGCTTGCTCCTCCCTGGTTTATAGGAGGCTTGCTCGCTGGTCAAAGAGCTGGGAGGGAATGCCTTACCCTCTGTTCCAAAGGGACTTTCCCTCTGTAAGGGACTCTTTAGCCAGCTTGTGGTGCCATGCATCCCATCCACTGCCAGCACAAAATCTAAAATGAAAGCAAAATGTTATGCGGGAGAATTTAACTGAGAAAAATATGGATGATATTGCATCAGAGCCCCCAGCTTTGGAAGTGCAAGCATTTATCAAAGTCATCCTTTCCTCACAGAGTTAATGCAAGGATAAAAGGAGGAATGGAAAATAAAATCCAGACCCATTCAGATCTGATACACATGCCAGGGACTAGACTAGATTGAAAGATTGGATTTATAAAGAAATATAGCCAGTGTGAGCGGCATGAGTCAGCTCAATATATCATGTTTGGAGAGGGAAATCACTTGTGATGGTCTTGCAGCTCTTCCAGGCATCTGCAGAGATCATATTAAATCTATTTAAAATGTGAAATTTCTGGTTCAGTAAGTCAAAGTCAATTATGTCCCTGACTTTGATGAAGGCAGAGTTTCACTCACTATGAAGATAGAAGGATGGAAATTTTCATTGTTGGCTTGTTTGCAGCAGCTCCTTCAGTGAGTCCCCTTTTAAGCAGACGTATTGCTCTGGCTGTGAGGGAAGGCCAGGCTCTGCAGACCTTATTTCTATGAAGTGTGGTTGAGTCAATGTGAGTTTTGCTTGAGTAAGGGCTGCAGATGTGACCCTGTGTTTCAATAACCCACCCCCCAGACAGGCAGTTTTTTGAAAGCAGCAATGGTAGGCAGAGCAGGACCAGCCAACTGAGAGGAGGGGGTATAATTCAAGAAACTTGTGAAAACGGGAGAGATTTTAAAACCAAAAAGCTGTTTTAGTTAGAAACAAGTGTCCTGTAAAGCTCTTAAAATCTACTCGCTCAGCACAGTATGCAACTATTTGAACTATAGTGTATTGACTTTTCTCGGAAATATTAACTTCCCTTTTATACTTAGCTGCCTATTTTGCTGCTGAACTTCTGCCTCTCCCGGAAGCTCCTCATACGAGCACTTGTAGCCAGATTTTAGCTGCCTGTACAATGATCAGGCAGGAAGAATACACTAGGCATGCTATTTTCACCTCTTGTCTTAAGCATGGAAGACTTTTGTACCAGTCAAGCCTGATAATTGGCCCTGGATAGAAAGTAAACTAAGGTAAGTTCAGCATCATATAAATGCATTTCCTCATAAAAATCAGCTAACCAAGCTCCTTTGCTCCTCTGCTTCCAGCAAAAAACATGTCAGGTCCAGGAAACTTCCCAAGAAAGGGTAATTCAGGTTGGTTTTCTTGCTGATTATACATGCAACATCTGGGCAGTACCATTCTAGATGCGTACTGAACAAGTAAACCCTGTTTCAGACAGGTTATATATAAACATAGAATCATAGAGTCACTTAGATTGGGAAAGACAGTTAAGGTCATTGAGTCCAACCATCTACCCAGCTCTTCCAAGTCCACTAAGTCCCTAAGTGCCACATCTATACATCAGTTAAATCCCTCCAGGACTGGTGACTCCACAACTTCCCTGGGCAGTCTATTCCAATGTTTGACAACTCCTTCCCCAACATCCAGTCTAAACTTCCCAGATGCAACTTGAAGCTGTTGCCTCTGGTCCTGTAATCTGTTACCTGGGAAAAGAGACCCACACCCACCTGGCTACACCCTCCTTTCACACAGCTGTGGTGAATAAAGGTCTCCCCTGAGCCTCCTTTTCTCCAGGCCCAACACCTCCAGCTCTTTCAGCTGCTCCTCATAACACTTATGCTACAGAACCTTTCCAGCTCCATTGCCCTGCTCTGGACAAATTCCAGCTCCTCAATGTCCTTCTTGTAGCAAGAGGTCCAAAACTGAGCACAGGATTCAAGGTGTGGCCTCCCCAGTGCCCAGCACAGGGGCGTGGTCGTTGCCCTGCTCCTGCTGGCCACACTATTCCTGATCCAGGCCAGGATGCCCTTGGCCTCCTTGCCCACCTGAGAACATGCTGGCACGTGTTCAGCTGCTGTCAAACAGGACCTTTTCTGCCGGGCCACTTTCCAGCCACTCTGTCCCAGCCTGCAGTGTTGCAGGGGGGTGTTGTGACTCAAAGGCACAACTTGGCTTTGTTGAATCTCACACAGTTGACTTTGGCCCATCTATTCAGCTTGCCCAGATCCCTCTACAGAGCCTTCCTTCCGTCCAGCAGATCAACATTCCCACACGACTTGGTGTCATCAGCAAACTGCCTGAGGGTGCATTTGATCCCCTTGTCCAGAAAAGAACCTGTCAGAAGTGGACTCCAAGGGAGACTGCACCCTGAAAGCAGTGCCTTAGACTGGCCATCCTGGCTTGCTGCCATCTACCAAATCCCACTGACAGAAATAAACTTTGAATAACTGCTAATACATCTCTTCTCTGAGAATAGCTCCTGCCACCATACTTGTCCTTGCTGCCAGCTTGGGGCTTTTAATTCCTCCTCAAAATGCATGTCTGCACCCTATGCAAGCTACTAACACTTCTTAACATTTCTTCTAATAGAGAAGAACCATCTCGATTTGGGGGTTTAACTCGTACAGGCAGAGAAAAGCTGCCACACTTTAGCAATATTTCTCAGTCAACAAAGACTGTGATGCCAGTTGCTGATCTCAGCCATAATTATTGAACAATTTTTTTCTTTAGAAACACACAATTATCGAATTCATTGTAGACATAGTGCATGTACTAACTTAATTTTAGCTGTATAATCTCATAATGGACATCAATGAATAGAGGATTAGTGAATACCTATTAATAAAGAGATATAACAGGCCCTCTGATACTTTCTTTCAAAAGGCACAGTAAGCTTCAAGTTCTGCTTCTAGAGCCAAGCCTAAGTAAGCCTGCATAGTGAGCATCACAGCAGGGGCAAGAGGGAGAAATCACTCCCTTTAAATTGTGGATTAGAAGCAAACCTACCTTGCAGATCTGGCTGTAGTTTTCATTTTGCAGCAACTGCCTCGTCTCAACATCTACCTCCTTTGAGGTCCCTGGGATCCCCTTAAGGAGTGGTGTCCACACTGCATCCCCAGCCCACAGGTGCCTGTTTGCTTTTGCATACAAATCTAGGCTCTGTAAGGTAGCAAGGACAGTAATGGAGTGGGGTTGAGCTGGGAGCAGCATGGCACACCACCAGCAAGGGAGCAGCAGGGCAACCTCCATCCCACACTGCAGCTGTGTGTTTGCATTGCTGGTTCCAGCAGAGCGAGGATACCCAAGTGTGCAAAACATCTGTGATCTGTTTTAAGGTGGAGCAGCCCGAGCAAAGGATACTTTTATGCATGTGTGAACACACGTTTATCTGTTTCAACCTTAGAAGGAATAAAAGTGCTAGTTCACGTGGTAACTTCTTCCTCTTGGCCTGACTCAGTGCATCTGAGGTTAATAGAAACTTTCTCCTCCAACAGTGGAGGTTGGAGTGAAGTTTAGGTGAGCTGTATTTAAAAATGTATTTCAACACACACTGGAAAATTGTTTGGAAAATGTGGGCTAGAAGCAGAGAAGTAGCTAGAAGGAGAGCTTAGATGAATGTCATCTCTCTGCCACTGGGAGTATTTTAGCTGCCTGGCTTTTAAAAGTTTGGTGGAGAGTGACACATCCTGAGAACTAGCCAGTTCAATGGATTGTTGTAATTTCTTCTACTGCCTAGAGAGCAGACTATGCTCTCTATTGCAGGCTACTGCAGAGTATTGCAGGCTGTTCCTCCAGGCTTTGTAACTCCCTTCTCAGAACCCAGAGAGGTAACGGAAAGGGGAAAAAAAGGAGAAAAAAATTCCAACCCCCCCCCGAAAACCCCAAAACAATGAAATGGCTGGGGCATCATACTACCGTGGTAGTCCTATGCCATATATATTGCCTGTGGCTTTCTCAACTGAAGAGTTTCAAAGATATTTTCCAGGCCACCCAAATCCAATTTTTAGCACCAGTTTCAAAATTATGTCAAAGAAACACTACCCTGAAAAAGGCATACAAACACTAAGACTATACTATTGTTGTTGTTGTTCTTGCTTTCATGTTACAATGGGACATAGTGAGACTGAAGATAAGAACCTTAAAGCCACCCTACATGATGTCAGAGCAGATGGAATGTGCTGTTCCCTGGGGTCCAGCGGTAGCTTTTGAGCAGTGATGGAGGCAGCTGTGTGCAGCACCAAGAAGTGCTGACTGGACCACAGCAGTACTTAAGAACTGTTGGCAGAGCTGAGGGGCGAGAGCTCTCACTTTATTCTGCACACTTAACTCTTATTAGGATTAATAGAGCAGCACATATACAGTGAGAGCAGATCACGGCCTGCAGCTATTTATATATTTCTGTCTCATGTCTTGTATTTTATGGCATTGTTCAGTGGTGTCAATCATAAGCTTGCAGTCATTGTGTTTCTATTTTGACATATACAGGAGAGCACATGTGAAATTTCTGATGGCCTGCATTCCGAACTGCAGTGTATCCTTCAATCAGGGAAGCGAATTTCCTTACGTAAATGCTCCTGCCACACAACCCCCCACTCCAAGTCTTCCTGTGGCCCCCAAGAGCTGCTTTTTGTAGGCTGCTGGTGCCCTCACCATCTTGTGCAGAACTTGTTTATTTGTGTTGCAGTGGCACTTAGAGCTTCCCGAGGAGTGAGGTCCATTGTGCTGTGTGCTGGGCACGCAGCTGAATTGGAACGAGCACGGCTTTCTCTGTGAGTGCTCTAGAGAGAGAATAGATCATTAAGGTCACTTGTTTTCCTTACAGAGGCCAAGGCCAGGTTGATTCCTACAGTATATTCTATCTGTGCATGTACTTTTCCTTCCCAGTTTCAAACAGCCAAGGAGCCAAGATATCACTCACTTCCCTTAGGAGAGTTCTCTGTAACCCAAACATCTTGTTCAGACTAAGTTATGCTTGAATTTTTTTTAAGCCCACATTGTTTCAAATTTCATTCTATTATTTCCAGACGGGGAATGTTCATGCAGAGAAGGATGCTTGTCACACAGGGAAAGGGGAAGGAAACTGCGGCCCCTGCCAGGGCAAAGAAAGGATTGGAGAAGGCAGCCTGAGTCAACCATGAGAAGACTCCCACTAGCTCTTTCTACCTCCACCCACTTCTAGACACTCCTGGCCATGTTTGAGACAGCACTATTGAATCCATTCAGCACTACAGCATTGTATCTATTCAGAGAAATGCACTTCAACAGGCCAACCACCCTTAAAAACAGCCCCATTGTTTCTCCTAAAAGCCTCATTGAAATCTGCATATATAACTGGCTGCTGTTTTGTGAGTTAGCTATACTTGTGTGTTACTGATTTGAAAGGAATGTTCCTTGGAGGGTTATTTTAGTTGAAATACCTCTTCTTGACAAAATGTTCCTCCTTTCTTCAACAATATCATTGTGGAGATTCCTTGTTTTACAAAGATGATCAATATTGCTTTGTGAAGGGGGATCTGATAGGAATTGGTATTGGTAAGGGCATCAGAGCAGTGATTTAACGAATCACACAGTTCTGTATCTGTTAGCTGAGGAGCAGTGTTACCTGCCTTGCCCACCAGAGAGTGACACAATCACTCACACAAGCACATCCCACCCACTCCCTCAAAGTACTCCTCTTGCATGCTGTTGAAACAGTAAAAGCAGCTGGACTAGGAGTTTCTTGTCAAGGGCAAGGAGGAGTTATCCTACATACTGCATTTTTTGCTATCAAGGTATCTACAGCTGAATTTGTTTGAAGTCTTAACAACACAAGCACAGACTAGAAGTGCTGGCAGAGCCAGCAACCAGACCCAGTGACACCTATTCATTCAGGTGACAGTGCAAAGCAGGGCAAGATGAAAAGGCATGATAGATCTGTGAGGCATAGTTCATGTCTGGGTTTGACAGAATTCCAGTTTACTTCATTAATCATACCTAGAAATCCCTCAGACTATAAAAATGTTTTAATGAAACCAGGCAACCCATGCGATGTCTAAATATCTGTAGCAGTGTGCCAGCCTTCACCCCATATTGATGATCAGCAGCTTAGCAGCTTACTTGGACCTGGGTTGTAGGTGCCCCTTTCAAGATACAGCTGTAGTTACCTGCCCACCAATGCACCCAGCAGTTATAGAATCACAGGTTTGGGCTGGAAGGGCTCTTTAAAGGCCATCTAGTCCAACCCCTGTGCAATAAGCAGGAACACTTTCCACGAGACCTGGTTGCTCAAAGCCTCATCCAACCTGGCCATGAATGTTTGCAGGGATGAGGCAGCCACCATCCCACAATCTCTCTGGGCAAGCTGTGCAGTGTTCGACCACTGACACTGTAAAAAACCTATTCAATACATCTGGTTTGAATGTACACTCTTTTAGTTTAAAACCATTAGTCCTGGCTGTATGTCTACCAGCACTATGAAAAAGTCTGTCCCCACCTTTCTTTTAAACCCCCTTTAAGGTCAGGTGCATCTGTAACCCCACTCCATACAGCTCCTGACTGTAGGGGTTCTTTTCTGCAGAGTTACTTGTGTGTGGCACTGAGGTGCATGCTAAGACTGGTTTCCAGGTGCACTGAGAAAGACACATTCAGCTTTCAGTGAGGGGAAAAAAATTTCCATCTCCACTTTGAAATGAGGGGTTAAACAAACCTGTGGCAAATTTGACTGCTTCACAGAGCGTGGTAATGGACTTGTTGCTATGTGGATGGCAGAAAGTGTACACGATATTGGCCAGTTGTTTGATACTGCCACTCTAAAGGCCCCAAGAATTAGACCAATTTCACACTAGAAGAGGTGCTTGTTTCTCACATTTTCTTTCACAGTTGGAGTCCCGGTCACTTGTTGATCTTCTGTCCTCATAAAATCTTTCCAGTTCATTTAAAAGTTGGCTCTCTTGTGCATTTCCTAAATTCTTTCTGAAGCTCAAGGTTTGAAATGCTTCCTTACTTATGAGACTTAAAGGGCAAAACTGTAAACTGAACACCCTGACCCCAAAGGCCTTATGCTGCCAAATAGAGTCAGCTAGAACTGGTGGTAAATGGGGTTGTGGGATCATGCTCCAGTATTAAGTACTAGCTAAATGCTATCATGTACTTGAAGGCTTCAAAATCTTATGATTTCTCTCCAGCCTTCTCCAATGCATCTGTACGATACAGGTTAAAAGTTCTCCACCTGAGAGATTTCCAAACTTCTCTTCATAAAATTTTATACTCCCCATGAAAAACATCTGGCTATGTAAGGCTGGAAAGTTATTTCCTTTCAGTTAAGGATATCTCTTCTTTCTATGTGATTTTAGAAAATACTGCTGCTGACTCTTTTCAGCACGCCAGTTTGCAGGATAACCCATGAAAACATGGTGCTGCCTGTGCTGTTCACTCTTTCCCTCCCTCAAAGCATTCTCTGCACGGATATGCATGGATCTGAATATTTTTTATATAACAACATAGACCAAGTAGTATTATATTAACTAGTGATCATCTAGTCAGCATTCCAGTTTACACAGTGTCCAATATTTCAGCTGATCTTTAATTAGTCAGTTATAGAACACTTTGCTCCAGAGGAAAAGTTTCTTCTATATCTTTAAAAATTATGGTTCATGTGTGAGTGAAAGGTAACACCTCAACTGAATCCTCTTGGGCTCTGGACCTGAAATAATCCTGAGTACAGAGGAAAGTTGTTCTATACTGAATACACAGTTCTAGCAGTGGAAAGAGCTGAATTCAAGTCCTACTCTGTTTTGTGGTGCAAAACTCACCAGAAACTTAATGCAGGAGTTCACCAGGAGATTAACTCTTACATTAATCAAAAATGAAAAAGTTGCCCACCAGCATTGTTGCAAGATATATTTTTGACTGGTTTCCCATCCCAGGCTACCAAAGTTAATAGCCTCAATATTAACCCATAGGCTTGGTAATCCCCCCATTCCTGCCACTGCCAAAGCACACCTTGCAAGTGCACAAGTCTCTTGCCCTGTTTGTCTGAAACAGATAGGCAGGAAGAGGATTGTATCTAAAAAACTTATTTTACAGAAGCTGAACTGTTTCTTATCCTTCTTCTGGTGCTTGTGACTTCTTGATCTTTACACATCAAGAACTTCCAATGAAACATCTGATAGTTCTTTATGAAAATTTCCAAACCAAGCTGAGCTGGATGTTTTGATTACCCTCTGCTTTTAAATACAATAAAGTTCAGAGTAACAAGGTAAAACAGATACAGTTTTCCATCAAAGTTTACTACACAAGAGCCATCTCAGGATCCTGATCTGAAAGAGCCAGTATTTCTCATCTTCCCATCTTCAATTTTAGGAAGTCATGTAATTAGGTAGAAATGTTTTCTCAGGGACTACTCTGTGCTCATGCAGCTTTCAGGAGAGAGGTCACTTTATGCATTTGTTCCTTTCTTGTTATTGAAAAGTCTGTCCTGGCTTTGCTCTGCTGTTGGGATTCTCACTGCTTTGGCTAGCACAAATGGGCATTGCAAAATCTTCTTTGTCACGGAACTTTTTTCTGCGTTAACTGCATATCCACACCAGTTAGCTTTGGAGCGCAGGCTGTTTCAAGGATTGTTTTTAACAGAAGCATACACGTGTTTAAATATTACATTTTTTGGAATCTCTCAAAAAGGTGAACTCTGTAAATCTTTTTGTTTCATTAATATAGTCCCATGGGAATTAGCAAGAGTATTTTATAGTGCTAGTGTACCTGCATGTGTCCAGAAAGGGGTGTATCTACTCTCTGAACTGTGAAACCAAATGATCAGGTAGAAAATTATCATTTATCTTGAGTTTAATATAAACTAACATTACAGTGGCTCTGGAGGTTTCACCATTTACTATATGCTTAAGGATTGAAAAGCTATTTGTTATGGTTACTCGTATGAAAGAGTGCTTATTGACTGGCCTAATTATGCAAATGCATAGCAGGGAAGAATTTCTACCTGCAAATCTTCCAGCATAAACTAAATAAGAGTGGGAGCAGAATGGAAAAGGAAAGCAAATGGACAAAGTGCTAGAACTGGATCTCTCTGATTACCAGCCAAGGTCTGCACATTCTGGCCCCATTGAATTTGTTATAATTTGGTGCTTTCTAGCGGAAGTTTCCCAGACACACAACCATAGGTCTGGAAAGAGCAGTGAATGGTTTTAAATAGGGATTCCTATCTCATACGGGTCTTAAGTGCTGTCAAGGAGATGAGCTTGCTCCTGTTGACTGTGACAAAATTGTGTTATGTGTGCATTTGGATTACAGGAAGGTTAGGGAATATAGTGTGCTGGTTTTGGCTGGGGTAAACTTAATTTTCTTCCTGGTAGCTGCTCTGGGACTGTGTTTTGGGTCTGTGCTGCAAACAACATGTGTAATTTAGGGCTGTTTTCATTACTGCTGAGCAGTGTTTGCCCAGAGTCAAGGCCTTTTCAGCTCCTCACCCCACCCCAGCAGCAAGTTGGCTGGGGGTGCACGGTGGGTTGGGAGGGACAGAGCTGGGACGACTGACCTCAGCTGTCCACGGGGATATTTCCTCTCACAGGGCACCATGCCCAGGATACAGAGCTGTGGGAAGGAGATCTCTCTGTGGTCAGAGCAGCAGAGCCGAGCTGAGCTGGCAAACCTGCCTGGTGAAGATGTGCAGTGTAGTACCAGAAGGGTGTCGCAGCAACAGAGCCTTTCATTTTAACAGTTTTCTCTTTGCTAAATTCTCTTCCTGATTAAAAAAATTCACGACACGACACCTCATCTCTGCCCTCTGATTTTGGTTTTATCGAGACTTTACCATTACAGGCACATTTTTGAGGCGTTCAGATCTTTTCAGCCAAACTCCTTTTCGCGCCAGCGTTGACACCGGCGAGGCGCCAGGCTCTGCTCTGCAGAGGCGGGCAGAGATCCCTCGGGGGTGCCCCAGCCCGTCCCGGAGCCCCCGCGGGTGTCCGTGCCCAGCCCCGCCGCTGTCCGCGGTGCTGAGCGGCCCCGCACCCGGCCCGGCCCCGGGGCAGCCCCGGCTGAGCAAAAGGCTCTGCCTTCCCCGGGCACACGGCGGGCAAAGGAAGGGCAGGTCCCGCAGCAGCCGCCGGCACAGCTGGGTGCGCACCGCCAGCGGGTTTCTCTCCGGACACGAGCACTTAAACATACAGGTATCCTAGGAATCGTATTCTTATTGCTGTTAATTTGTTTTTGAAGCGTCACTGGTGCTTAGGGCACTCTTGCAGAAAAACACCATTGACTATTGTTATACCTTGAGGCCTCTTTGGCTAAGCTGGTGCTCTGCACTGTATTTTTCCACTTTGATTCATGTGTCTGATTGCCCAATAATAACATACAGAAATTTAATTAGAACATTAGAAAATTTGTCTTAGCTGTAGATAACAAGATAGAGATAAACTTTATGTTTCATACTAATTTTGTCCAAATGGATGTAAGGTTTGACTCATGAAGAAGTTTTGAGACAGTAACACCAACCTTTCACAGAAACAGTACGCCCTGGCCCCAGAGCCCGTAGAAGGTAAATACCTGCTAAAAACTCCTATTTGAAGGGAGAGATTTCTACAGACATATTCTGATCAGCAGTATTTGAACATCTTCCATCGGAATGAAAATATTTCTTCTTTAATTATTTTTTAAATTTTGTTTTATAGTAAAAACTACATTCATTGATTTTCATCTTTTCCCCATTAATCCAGGCTTCTCAAATGACTTTCATATATTTGTTCTCAGCATTGAACTGAAATTTAGTTTTGAATCTAAGAAATTTGAGATGTGCAACAGAAAAGTTTCTACTACCTGATTAGACGGCCATTTCTGCATTTATGTGTACAACTTAGCCTTTGCTTCCGTGAAAGTCTTGCATATAGTACAAGGCAGTTCTCTGAGGAGCTCTGCCACTAAGTCAGACTGCCACAGTTCTAGTTAGAAACTTCAGGAGCTCAAACTGAAAATGAAATACAGACTAATACATGAACTGGAAATGCAACTTATATGACTGGTGTTTTCCCTTTGGAACAGACAAATTCTGTGTTTAAGAGTTTAAACCAATTCCTCTGGACTTTTACCCACTTGGCTCTTCTAATGAAAGAGAAAAGTTATTCTGCACACAAATGGCCGACATACTAAGACTGCAGTCAGTAAGTATTGGTGTCCTCTATGGTAATCATCTTCCTGCAAAACACCATTTAAACTCTACATGGCAAGGGATCTGATTTCATCAAGTAAAGGCAATAGGACACTTGGCAAGTGGGAGAGAAGCAAACACACCAAGTTTCTTAGGATCTTACTCTTAACAAATGGCAACTAATTCGTGTGTCTCATGTTATTTTCCCTATGACCATATTTGAACTATGCCAACGGAAGAAAGCATTAAATATGCATTCAAACACAGTTAAGTATGTGTATATATCAATTATCTTGGTAAATAATAGTAATGACAGTAAGAATATACTAGAAAACACAATGAGCTGGGAAATAATAAGCATAATCCCTTTCATTATAAATGTTTCACTCCATGGGGCCAGTAATCCAAGACTGTTTCCATAAGGCTCTGTTGTTTTAACAGCTGTGGCCATAGTATGAAGTTTCCTATTTAGAGCCAGAGCACAATTAAAGTCCCCCTCAACACCTGATGAAATGGGCTCTTATTTACTAATTCATCTCAGTAATCATCTGATTTTGAGGATGTTCGCAGTGCTGTGTCCAGAGAAGTACAGAGATTATCTTGGAGCATGTACTCAGGATGCCTTGCATTGCCTATTTATTCCTCCTTAGCTCTTTATGGCAACAGATGTTTTATTCTCCTGCCCGCTTCTGATTTCCATTTAGGATTTCGTTTATGAAATTGTTTAGAGGCCTCAAAGAGATTATGACCACCTAGTGGTAGGCACACTTTAGAGGTTTAAATTAGAGACCAGGCAGCGAAAGAAGAAAGATTGGGGCTAACGGGAGGGAATGACTGCAAACATTGAATTGGAGTTGACTATGGCGGCTGTTAAATTTTTGATCATAATTTTGCCTCAATTTCATTTACGTAAAAGTATATACTGGTACCTCCTTCTGCATAGGTTTAGATGAGTATCAGTATTCCCATTTCAGAGGAAGAACAGATAGAAACTCACTGACCAATGACTAACAATGCTCTTAGAATCAAACATAAATTCCAGCAGAAATGACAACTGGTCTCCTGTTCTTAATTTCAGACTAGGGGCTTAGCCATGAGGACATCCTTCCATGCTTCTGTACACACACCATGTTGGACTTTGCTTCCTGTTTTCTCTGACAACGTTTTTGTAGTCAGGGCAAGGACTTCTTTCATTTGACCTTTCATATGTTATCTTCAACTTTTTCCTGGGTGTGGTCTCAAGAAACCTTCCTTGTCCCTCTCTTGTGTTCTGTCTGGCTTCCTTCCCAATATCCACTCTGAATCCCTGAAGCTGCAACTCCTGACTTGCCAACTTGATACTTGCCAACATGAGTTTCTTTCTACTTTTTGTCCACCACAATAAGACTAACAAAATTGTGGAAGGGAATTTAAAAGAACAAGAACTCCATGAGGCTTCCCTTACATATTTTTCTCTGGATTGATCCCTGTGCAGCTACACTAACAGAAAAATCTTTGAATGTATAAAGGATAAAAACCTCAGGAAAAATTCAAATTCATGTTAGCATTCACTCTCTTTTATTTTTGAGACAGAATTGGAAAATCAGTTCCCCTTTGGTTTTACATCGATCTCACAGACTCTTTTCCATGCTCCTTCAGTGATGTTCTTTTGGGTTGTTGTGGTGGTGTATCCCATCCCCATCTTTGGGCCCCCTCCATGATCTCAGAGGCTCTGAAAAGCCTTGACTGAACCAGCTGAGCTGTGAAGCATCCCTTGACCATCCCAGTAGAGCCATGAGGCACTCCTGGGTCGTACCAGGAGCTCTTGTATGGTAGAGGTGGAAACAACCAGAACCATCAGCTTCCCAAACAAGGTGGGAAATGAAAGATAAGCAATTCTCCTTTGTAGCCTTGGTAAAGCACCCGCCCGAATTGCAGCCTGAGCGCAGTGGCACCACTGGGAACTGCAGCCCGAGTGGAACGGTACCACTGCCACTGCACTTTGGGGAACTACAAAAAGCCCAGTAGTTACCAGTTTGGGTTGTGATCACGAGGGAAACTCACTGCTAGCCAGTCAATCACCTCACAGTCCTCCAAACAGCAGTCCTGAGGGAGGCCCTTCGAGCTGCAGGAGGCAGCACCAGCACCTCCTCTGGGTGGGGCCTCTCAGGGCTCACAAACACTCGAGCTTGTGATACTTGAAGAACTGGGACTGATGAGGAGCCGAGGCTGATACCCACGCCCAGCCCCCATCTCCACGTTCCTCAAGGTGCCATCCCTGCCTGTTGGAAAACCCAAAGGGGTTTGATGCGAGTATTTCACTGAACGTGAGGGGAATTTTTGATAGGCACCTTTACACACAAAGAAATAGGTGTAAACATCATTTTACCTGTGTGCCTGTGACTTGATTGTGGTATGAATCTCAATTTTATGGCTCAATTTTATGACTAAGTCGTTGTTATAATTGTAGTGAATCCCACAGAATCACTTTGTACATTTTAAAGTATTTGTAAACATTTTTAAGTATTAAAATATTTGTAAGTATTAAAACATTTGTAAATGTTAAAGTATTCAATGACTAAGTGCTGCTAAGCCCTTTTGCACCCTTATGTTTGCACCCATATCTTTTGCAACCTCATCCCTTTTTCAGTTCCTCGTTTGTGTATAAATCATTCCAAATTGTTTCTAATTTCATCTCCCTTTTTATGCTTTAAGCTGTGTAGTAAGTAATAGAGTGAACCATGCCATCAAACTCTGTAAAGCTGCATTTTCACAAATTCTTATCAAACTCTGATGGTGTTTATTTAAGCATCCAAAAAACTTATTTGTGACAGTTGTAAGAATAAGTTTCTACCAGGTAGATGCACCTGGTTCTGTGACAAACTTTGTGGACCCTCCTGGTGTGAACTGAGCTGTATTATTTGTTCTCTGCTACATCTGGTTCCTTGGCTGGCTGCTTCAGCTGAAAGATAAAAAACCTTTTACATTTGCCCGGGCTGTGGCATCTCAGCAGACGAGAACCATGATCCGGTTTTCTTGCACTGACCATGGCACCACGTGCCAGGTGAAGGTTTGTTCCCTGGGTGACTCCTTACCAGTGCAATATTTTCATTCTTGCTCACAGCAGGGAGATCAAACAGAAGAATGCGTTGCAGATAGCTGAAGAGAAAAAGGCTCTGGGAATGTATTACTTTGCTTTTTTCACAGGAAAAAAAAAAGGCAGCACATCTTGGCAGACAGTTATATTAGGTACAGTTTGCAAGAACTGTGTATGAAAATAAGTTCAAATTATTTTGATTGTTCATGTAGAAAGAAAGGAAGAAAAGGTAACATAGCAAAAGAGAATTATAAAGGGAGTGGTTGCAGAAGATGGCTTGAGAAAATCTGTCCTGCTTTTTCTAATGACAGAACTTGGGGCTATTTATGTTAACAAAAAGTAGAAAATTGATATGCAAAATATAATAATTTTTGTTCTGTGTATGATTGACTGCAGAACTCACTCCACTAGAAAAGTTTAAGACTTAATGTTCAACTAGAATCCGTCACTTACACAGATATGAAGAACAGCACGAACAATAACAACTACGTGTTACAAGATAATAAAGACTGTGCTTGAGCTGCTCAGCAGTTGTTAGAAGCAGAAAGGTGGGGAGTAAACTGCTTATTAGAGAGTTCATACACCTGAGTCAGAACTGGTTCATGTCAGCAAGCACTTTGCCCACGGCTCTTGGCTGGGGTCACAGTTTGTGTTACGACTGTTACACAGACAGCAGCTCGTCGATCGAGTTCACTTTGCCTTCCCGGGTAATTTTGTTAAACACTCGCTGGTGACTGTGCCTTGATTCTGTTCAAGAGTTATTCTTTTGAAGTGCTTTTCTTTTCTTTAAAGAAATAAAATACTCTGAAGTTAATCAGGGGCCTCGTGTGCTTTTTTACACGTCACAAGGTCATGTATCTTGGGCTCATGACAGGATTGCAAATGGAGACAAAGTGGTCAGAGGCTGCACTAATCCCTGGCATGAGGGATATGGAGGAGCAGTAAGTAAATCTGGGCCTATGTTAAGTGGGTGGGCAAATGCTTTTGAAAAAATCCTCTAAATAGCCTGATCCCTCTTTTCCCTGTGTGTACCTGGCTAACATTGTTTTGTGTTCGCTCTGTGTGCTCTGGAGCTGATCCTAGGATTTTTGCCTTCCTGAGAACCACAGGAAGAGAGACATTGTCCATG
The DNA here is from genome assembly GCF_003945595.2 of Pipra filicauda. Classification (NCBI taxonomy): domain Eukaryota; kingdom Metazoa; phylum Chordata; class Aves; order Passeriformes; family Pipridae; genus Pipra; species Pipra filicauda. Next base: position 9,412 of record NW_024104683.1, on the reverse strand, counting down.
TACCTGTGAAAATATTCCTTGGATTCAGCTGAAGAAATTTAAATAATTCACACTGCACTCTGTTTGGGGAAGTCTGCCTGCCACAGAAATACTTTTGAGATTTTCTTGAAAAAATCATGCCAGATATAGATTTATATTTTGCTTGTTTGCTTTCCTACTAAATACTGCTGCCCCTCACACTCACACATGCTCCCTCTGCATAAACCAAATATTTCTCTGTTTGAGCTCTGGTGCCACAGTGATGGGCACAAATAACAAACAATACAGCATGAAATGCAACAAAGCCTTTCAGCAGCAAAGAGCTTCAGAAAGGTGGTTTGTTTTCATTGCTTCAGTGAAATTCAGCATTTCAGTGAAAACAAGCAAGCAGTGTCTCCGGGCAGCACACAGCTTAGAACAGAAAGAAAAAAAAATCCCACGCCAGTTTTTATATTCGGGCTCACTGTATATATAGATGTGCAGATGAATGATTTTTAACTTGTCCTGTGCAGTGAGACAGGTGGTATTCCCTCCCCTTTGACAGAAACGCAGATGAACATGTTTTAGTTTGTTCTCCTATAGAAGGGAGGGTGTTTAGGCTTTCAGGAACCCCATGCTTTTGAGATGCTGAAAAATTCAAAGGAAACAACAAATTGCCTCCCTCTCTGTTAGGTTCCAAGGTTCTGACCTGAGTCACAAGCAGAGACTGAAACAAGACTGTGATAGCCCTGCATGGGACTGGAGAAGCCCTGGCTTTTGCTCTGACCCCAGCCCAGAAGCAGCTTCCGATACAGATGTGGGACAGGTGGAATTTGAAGAAGACAGGAAAAAAAAAAAAGAATACTTTCTTGAAGTATTTATTTTACTTGAATGCTTAGACAAAACCCCTTCACACCTCAGGGCACATCCCCTTTTTTGGAAATATTCAGAAACTATCAATAATAATAGTAATACAAATAAAAATGTCTAGTTCTTTGCATGTATACTGAAGGCTGCAGAGCTGTAAAATAAGGACTTCTGCTACAGCATCAGCAATTTAGCCTGATGCTGGTTTAAATTGCCTTAGATGAGGAGCAAAGAGCTTACACTGACCACAGCTCCAACCCTGAGACTGCAGGTCAGGCCAGAGACCAGGGAAAAAGGGTCTCGGAGCACCTGTGTGAGGGGACAGGAAAGCCCCTGCCCTCTCTGGTTAAAATAATAGAGTAGCAGGGGCTTTAACAGAGGGCACCTGAGACAGCTCTGGCAGGATATATTTGTGCTGGTGTTCCCATGGCTCACAGTGTAGCAGTGTAGCAGTGTAGCAGCAGATTTGGGCACTGAAATGCCAAATCTGGCAGGGAGGTCCCTGCAGGACAGGGCAAATTCCCCACACAGGTCAGCCCCACACCGGACAGGGGAGACCAGGGAAAGTTTGAGTGGTGGCAATTGCCTCCTTGGTAAAGGCAGCCCAGGCCAGGGCTGCTGTCTCTGTCCAGGGTTGTGGATGATGCTGTGCAGTCCATGCAGGCAAGGCAGAAACTGAGAACTCCCCTGTCCCTCAGGGTCTCCCTGGCAGATCTGTTTTGTCACATTCAGCTCTTTTGCTTTTAACAGTACTTTTCCCTCCTCTCCCCTTGAAGTTTTCCCAACTTGACCAGCATTTTCGATGTCACTTCTTCAAATGTCACCTGCGATCCTGTCCTTCACTCAGGTTGCCCTTCATCAGATAATTTTTACACACTTAATAAAAAAAAGCAACAAGCAAACCAGCGCCGCCACCACATCCTTCCCTCTTGATCTGGAGCAGTGCATCTGCCCTGGCTGGGATGGGCTCATGGCAAAGCCCGCTGGAGGGGTGAAGCCGTGGGAAGAGCAGGTGCCCTGGTGCTGGAGGTGGCTTGGCCTGGGGAGCCGGGGCACTGAGGGCACTCCTGGGAACCGTGGGGTCTGCCCTGCACTGGCTGCCCAGCAAAGGGTGCTCAGGGCTGGGCTGCCAAACAGGATGGAAACAAGAGCTGTTTAGCAAATACTTACAAATATCTATATTTATGCACACAACCATATGTATTTTTCCATACCTCTGTGTATGTGTGTTTATATGTGCTTGCAGGGATATATGTGGACACACACGTGTGTGCACCCCTAAGTGCCTGCCAGGCCCGGCAGCCGCCACAGGCAGAAGAGATGTGGAGGTGAGTGGGTCCCTGCACGGGGTGGCAGAGCCCGTGGTGGCACCTGGCACACTGGGCACCAGGATCGCCTCCCTCCAGGGGAACGGCGCCGCTCCAGCACGGACACAGACACGGACACGGGCGTGGGATCGTGTCCGCGGGACCGGGGAGCGCTAGGAGGGCTGGGATGGAACCGGGGAGGGGACTGGGAATGCCCCAGACTGCCCCAGGAGGAAGAGATCACCCTCTACCAAGTGGACCTCACAGCTCTCCACTCAAAATGAAAAAATAAAATTAAAAAAAAAAAAAAAGAAAGAAAAAAATCGAGAGGGTTATGTAGGGACAGGTGGGTTTTTTTGTTGGTTTTGTTTGTTTGTTTGTTTGTTTGGGGTTTTTTGGGGGTTTTTTTGGGGTTTTTTGTTTTGTTTTGTTTTTTTTTTTTCAGCACACATATTAAATGAAGGTAATTTGGGTGCCATGAATATAAGACGAAAATACACCTAATTCTGTCATCATATAGATATAATATATTTCACTCTCACCACATAAATACAAAACATCCAAATATCCAAAACATTCAGAACAAAAGTTAGTAGCAAGGGCTCAGCGCTCGATTCATTCATTATTTTTTCGACTAGTTGCCTAGAAACTTCAGACGTAAATAATTTACAATAAAATTACTATTTTCTTTCCATCCAGCTTCTTCTGTCCAGTTCTGGTCTATAGTTAATTCTATATTCTACAGCAACCATTCCACTTTTCATATTTTTTTTTTCTTTTTTGGTTACAGTTTGGTGGCACGTATTTATACAGTTTGTAAACGCCATGGGTTAAAGTTCAAAGAAAGAAAAGAAACTTAAAACCGAAGTAAATAATTTTTTCCCCAAAGAACTAGCTAAGTACAGCATCCCTTTTCTGGCAAATTCAAGTACCAAAATTGAACAGGAAATATTCGATCCGGAATACTAGAAGGTGAAATACATATGTTCGTGGAGAAAATAACAGTAAGAATTATGAAGGAAAAAAAAAGGTTGTTACATAGATGTGTTTTAAAGTACAAAAATAACAATAAAAGTTACGCTTTTTATATTTTATGTTCGTTTCAAATGAAGTGTGAGCAATATACGAGAGGGTATATTATTTTAGGAGCAAGGAAGGCTACAGGGTTTTTTGTGTTTAGATGCACATTGAAATTATTCGGAAAAATCAAATAGAGCAATAAAAATAAGAATTACCATCGCAACAGATCTAGATACAAATGGAGTTGCGAGTTCCATGATTTATCTGCAGACTTGTTTTTGCAGATAAGGTCCACGGCACTGGCCCGTGGGAATTCAAAGGGAAAAAAAAGGAAAAAAAAAGGGGGGAGAAGGGGCAGTTGTGTTATCTCGAAGGAAGAGACAATTTAATTCAAAATTTCTGCAGCCACTGGTTTCTGTCTCCCCGCTTCGTGATTGTATTTTTCAGTCCGTTCCGGCCCTTCCCACGTTCAAGATTTACCGTGAAAAACAAAAATTGCTGGAGGTTTTCCTGACTGGTGCTCAGGGCTCGGTCGGCAGCAGAGGACTGTAGTGCAGCGAGCGTGGGGGTAAACGAGGGCCGCAGGTGGGGCCCCAAAACCTTTGTGCTTAGAAATCACTGAGTCTGGGAGACACAACAACAATTAAAAAAAACCCCAAAACCAAAAACGAACAGAAAACCCCCAACAACCACCCCTCAAAAAAACCCAAAAGCAAAAAACCGAAAACGGGCATCACCTGGCAGCTCCATCCTCCTCTCTCCGAAATCCTGCTCCCTCGCTAAAGCGACCGAAGGGAGCGCGGCCGCCCTCCCTCTGCGGCCCTTCCCCAGACGAACGAGCGGGCCGACACCCCTCTCCCGTACGGACAGACGGACAGATGGGCCGCGGGGCAGGGGGGGCGCGGGGGCCGCCCCGCTCCTGCCGGGCCCCGGGGAGGCTCCCAAAGTCCCTCTCCCCGTTCCCGTTCCCGGCCCGCGGGCTCCGGGCCCCGCTCCGCCCCGGCCCGCGCAGGAGCCGCGCCGCGGGGCTCGGGGGCGGCGGGGAGCGCGGGGGGGCGGCTGCCGGCCGCCCGTCCCATAAATACCGCCACAAATAGAGACTATAAATATAAATAGGGGGGGGAGAAGGTACTTAGAGTCAGTCCAGTGCTTTTTTCTCAGCGCTCTCTTTATTGTTGGTCCGGGAGTAGGGCTCGAAGGCGGACGAACTCAGGTAGCGAGCCGACAGTTCCTGCAAGTTGCCCGCCAGCGAGCCGGCCACGGCCAGGGGCGCGGAGGAGAGGCGGCCGGCCACCGAGCCCAGCAGCGCGGGCACCGGCAGCCCGAACAGCCCGTGCCCCGCCGCGGCCGCCCCGTGCAGCGCGGCGGGGGGGGGCGGCCCGGGCGCTCCGGTGGCCGCGGGGGGGTGCGGGGATCCCCCGCCGCCCGGAGCCGCCGCCGAGCCGCTGCCCGCCGCGGCCAGGCCGGGCCCGCGCAGCGCCGATCCCAGCGCGCCGCTGGCACAGGGCGGCAGGAGCCCGGGCAGCCCCGGCGGGGACAGCAGCCGGCCTTGCTCCAGCAGCCGCAGGACGCTGCAGGTGGCGGCGGTCTCGGACACCACCGACCGCAGCTCGGAGTCCTTGCCCTGGTCCTTCTTCTGCTTGGTGCGCCGGTTCTGGAACCAGACCTTGACCTGCGGGCCGGGGAGAGAGGCAGGGTCAGCGGGGCGGCGGGCGCGGCGCCCCCCGCCAGGTGCCCCGGGACCCCGGCGCGGCTCCGCGGGGCGCGGGGGGGATGCGGGGGAGGGAGGGCGGGAGGGCCGACAGACACTTGGGAACGGGGACCGCTTCCAAAACGCACAAAGCGACACGCACAGAACCCGCATGGCCTGTCTGTGCCAGGTTTCGGAGTGCCCCGAGGCGGGCCAAGGGGGATGCGGGAGCCCTTAGCTCTGCATCTTTAACCGGACCTCTCTCACTTTATCCTATTTTAGCCGTCAGCCAGCAGTTCTCTGAGAGCCGTATTCAGTCCTTTCCCCAGGGCTTTATTCTAAGCCGGCTCAGCCAGTGCCCTGGGCACACCGCGGCCCCTCACCCTGCTCGCAGGGTCCCCGCACGCTGCCCCCGCGCTGCTGCCCGCTCAGCTCTGGCTCTCCCTTTCATGGGGGTAACAGCAGCAACGTGCTTCTTCCCTCGTATCCCAACCTGGGCACTCTCTCTCCACCTCCCAACCCACTTTAAATAATATTCAGCTTTAAAAAGAAATCCTGAAAGTCACTCAAAAAAAACCCAAACCCAAACCAAAACACAACAGAAACCACCGGTGGCAGATTTTGTAACCTACGAGCTATTGAACTTGTCATTCCTACCCATCAAGGAAAGAAAAAAGCTAATTAACGTGTCAGGGGAATTTATTGTTATATGATGTTTTGAGGAAATATGAAACCGGCTTTCAGAAGTTTGGACTTTTTAGATGCTTCCCAGTGCTCTCGCATAATTTTAACCCGCGTGGCCGCCCCCGGCCTTTCTGCCCTGGAGGTCGGAGGGGCGGTTCTGGCCCTCGGACATACAAGGAACTCAAAATACGGCCCAAACTTCAGCCCTGTCCCCGGATCTCTCGTACCCAGGAAAGCTCAGACCGAATGTCTCTAACCCTGCAGTCCCGAGAGAAGGAGCCCGCCTGCCCCTCCGGGTTTGAGCGGCTGTATCCCTCTCGGCCTCTGCTCTCTTCCCCCTGGCCGCAGCAGCGCATCTCCGCGCCCGGGGGCGGCTGGCCCCGCGCAGCCGGGGGGACACCGAGCCCCGGAGGACACCGAGCCCAACGGGGCCGGGCCGGGTCCCTGCGGGCCGGAGGTGCGGGGGAGCCGCGTTCGGCCCGGGAGGGGTTTGGCTTCGTGGCTCAGATCCCTTGAGCCGCGCCGCCTCGCCCACGGGGAGAGCCCCCGGGGGGCTGTGTGGGGGATACGGGGACCCCCTTTGCCAGCAGCTGCCCTTCCCCAGCCTCACAGAATTGTAAGTCCGTCGCCTCAGCCACGAACCCCCCCGGCTCCTTCTCGCCGGAGAACTGCGGCCCTCCCCCCTGCACTGGACACGCGTGGGCACCTCTGGGGAAGCTTCGCCTCTCCACGGCCCCGCGGCCCTGTCCGACAGCCCCGGGGGCTGTGCCGCGGGGTCGGCCTGTCCTTGGGGCGCGCAGGGCCGGGGGGATGCCCGGGCCGGGAGGGGGGTACCGCGGTGGAGGGCAGGGCAAGGCAGGGCAGGACAAGGCAGTGGGGGCTCCCCGTCCCTCTGGGGTTACCTGAGTCTCGGAGAGATTGAGCTGGCGGGCGAGCTCGGTGCGCTCCCGCCCCACAACGTACTGGCAGCGCTGAAACTCCATCTCCAGGCGGTAGAGTTGCTCGGCCGTGAAGGAGGTGCGGGTCCGCTTGGGACGGTCCAGATCAAGCCCCTTAGGCAGAATAATCTCTCGGATTGAACCTTTGGCATCTGGCAAAGAAAGGCGCACTCAGCTTCATACCCAGGCAACCCTCGTCTCCTTTTTTTTTTTTTTTTTTTAAATTTTTCCAACGGAAAGAGCCGTCCCCATCGCCTTCAAGACCGAGACTCTGGTCGGGATGGAACAGGATCCCTGTGACTGTGGCACTGCACCTGGCCGTTACACCCAAGGAAGGAAAAAAACCCACTACCCACCACAGAGAAGGAAGGAGGGGGTGATGGGGGCCTAGGGCTTTATAATTAATCCCCCCAGCCCATTTAAAAATTAGTTTGAATATATTGCTCTCACAGTACAACACTGCGGCATCACCCACGGCCCTTCTGGGAAGCTGGGGAGAGAAAGATCCTCCAGGCCATGCTTTGTGTCTGGAGTGCAGGGCTGCTCTTTGTTCCCCTTGGGCTCCGGGTTAGGACTTGCTGGCAGCCACCACACGCACCTCGACGCCTCCAAAAATATAAAACCATCTTTTTTTTTTAAAAAAATGTATAAGTATATAAAACAAGTTTCCCGTGCGGAGGGAAAAAAAAAAAAAAAAAAAGAAAGAAAGAAAGAAAAACAGGCAGAAGCTTTCTGGGCAGAGGCAGCGCTGCCCTGAGCTGGCTGCCTGCCACCGCGAATGTGGGGACACCTCCAGCCCACCTTGCACTGCTGCCCACACCGCTTTGGGGTTTTGGCAAAGAGGAGAAGCAAGGGGGCGAAAAAAAAAAAAAGAAACCAAGGCACCAACCAGCCGCAGAAACCTGTTTTCTGGTAGCCTCAACTGAAGGAAAGCGGGACAAATCTTATTAACACGACTGTCAAGCTAGAGCCAGATTCAGGTTACCTTAAAGCCTTCCCAACTTTACTTGCCGTAATTTTACCTCCTCGGTACGTTTTAAATCAGAGACAATCACATCATTTTAATCTGACCCCTCTCTGGGTCAGCCAGTGGCGCAAGGATTAAATCTGGCTTCCAAGGCCTGCTTCCCACCGATTTTATTCCAGCTCTTTTCTCTCCCTCCTCCCCCAAAACGCACCTTATAAAACTGAAAATTCTTCAGGTAAATTAATTATTTTTTTTTGGAGGGGATACGAATAGGGTAATTTAATTATTTAAGCCCGGAGGAGGGACGAAGGTTGTGAAAAAAATTGACATATAACTATTAAAAAGTAGTATTTATACAGCCCTTCGTCCATTCATTTTAAAGGCTGATGGTTTTAAAAACAGTCCTTTCCTCTGGGCGCGAAGAGAGAGGGGGTACAGCGGCAAGCCCCTACCCTCCGAGAGGGCCTTGCTGCCCGCAGCCCCGCGCAATCGTCCGCGGCGTGCGGGACGCGCGGGATGCGCGGGATGCGCGGAAGGAGCGCCCTGCCCGCGGGGCAGAACCGCGGCCCCCCGAGGGAACGCTGTCCCCGGGGGCTCCCCGCGGGGACCGGCACCCCAGGAAGGCTGGAAAGCAGGAAAGGAAAAAAAACACCAACAAACAACCAACAATAAGCGGGGCTGGCCCGTGGCGGGGCAGCGCCGGGCAGGAACCGGCGCGGCTTAACTTTTCCCCAGGCGCGGCGGAAATTCAGCCGATAAAGCCGCCGGGAGCGGGGCTGCGGGCACAGCCCGGCGGGGCAGCGGGGTGTCTCCCCCGCAGCCCTGGGAAAGGGCTTTCAACCCAGGGCCGGACCAAAGGCAAAGCAACAAAACAAACCCGTCTCCCGGGCGTGAGCACGGCTCACTTTCCCCCACCCTCGCCAAACACCTCAAACTCATACCTCTAACTAGGATCCTCCTGCAATAGTCCGGATCAGCCGAACTAGATTTACTTTTATTACAACCTTCCGTAGCTGCAGAGGCAGAAAAAGTCCCTTGCTGATCCTTCAAAAAAGAAGTAGAAATATTTCCTTCAGACCCTTTGCTTTCCTTGCCCTCTTTATGTCCGTTCTTCGAGACCCGGTTAGCTTCAGTCTCTGAACTGCATCTAACGTCCATTTTGTCTTGTTTCCCAAACATGTAGTGCAATAAAAACAAAACAGAAAAAACCAACAATGATAACAAAAAAATTACAGAAGAGTAGAAGAAGAAGAAGACGAAGTCTATGTTGAATATTGCACGGCTTAGGGTCAGATCGGTGGGGATCTGTAAAGCACCTTGAGTAAGGAAGATCGGTTTTTATCCCACTGGAAAAGCAGCGGCTTCCTCAGTCTCAGCGTCCTAATGTGACTGTCCGGCTTCCCAGAGCGCCCAGTGATCAGGTACTCAACAGTACAACTCTAAAATGATTTAATGTCTGCCTTATTACAGAGACATGTAGTTGTTAGACACACAGAGGGACGCGCACTCGCTGTTTCAATTGATTACGGGTAATTTTGCAGCCTCCACATTTAGGTTACCTCATGAATACACTAAATTGTTTGGATAATATATCAGATCGTAATGGATGGTTTGTGTGCTTGTCCCCAATCAAGTAGAGTTTAGCCAGTGAATAAACTGAAATGATTGGTCTTGCTTTCAGGAAACACACAATCAAAAGACTGAGACTTCCAGAAAAAAAAAAAAAAAAAAAAAAAAAAAAGGAGAGAGGAAAAAAAGGGTGGAGGAGAGGGAAAAAAAAAAAAAAAAACTTTTGACAAGATTCACCCTGAATTGTTAGCACCATTAGCAGCCATTATTAACTTTCTTCAGTATGCCTTTGACCTCCCGATTATATAGTGGCTTTCTCCAAAGCACGCCAAATAAATCTGAATAAAGCTGCTAGGAAGGGCTGGAAAAATGCAGTTGCAGGGGGGTGAAGAAAAAGCAAAAAAAAAAAAAA